>NC_073625.1:198904508-199225662 GCF_029407905.1 Bubalus kerabau
AGCAGAAGATATTAAGAAGAGGTGGTAAGGACACACAGAAGAAATATACAAAAAAGATCTTAATGACCTGGAAAACCATTATGGTGTGATCACTCACCTAGATCCAGACATCCTGGAATATGAAGTATAGTGGACCTTAGGAAGCATCACTACAAACAAAGCTAGTGGAGGTGATGCAATTCCACCTGAGCTATTTCAAATCTTAAAAGATGATCCTGTCAAAGTGCCGCACTCAATATGCCAGCAAATTTGGAAAACTCAGCAGTGGCCACAGGACTGGAAAATGTCAGTTTTCATTCCAATCCCAAAGAAGGGCAATGCCAAAGAATGTTCAAACTACCACACAATTGAACTCATCTCACATGCTATCAAGGTCATGCTCAAAATTCTCCAAGCTAGGCTTCAACAGTATGTGAACCAAGAACTTCCAGATGTTCAAGCTGGATTTAGAAAAGGCAGAGGAACCAGAGATCAAATTGCCAACATCCACTGGGTCATCAAAAAAGCAAGAGAGTTCCAGAAAAACATCTACTTCTGCTTCACTGACTGTGCTAAAGCCTTTGACTGTGTGGATCACAACAAACTGTGGAACATTCTTAAAGAGATGGGAATACCAGACCACCTTACCTGCCTCCTGAGAAATCTGTATGCAGGTCAGGAAGCAACAGTTAGAACTGGATATGGAACAATGGGCTGGTTCCAAACTGGGGAAAGAGTACGTCAAGGCTGTATATTGTCACCCTGCTTATTTAACTTCTATACAGAGTACATCATGAGAAACGCTGGGCTGGATGAAGCACAAGCTGGACTCAAGATTTATGGGAGAAATATCAATAACCTCAGACATGCAGATGACACCACACTTATGGCAGAAAGAGAACAGAAACTAAAGTGCCTCTTGATGCAAGTGAAAAAAGAGAGTGAAAAAGTTGGCTTAAAACTCAACATTCAAAAAACTAAGATCATGCATCTGGTCCCATCATTTCATGGCAAATAGATGGGGAAACAGTGGAAGCAGTGCCAGACTTTATTTTTTTGGGCTCCAAGATAACTGCAGATGGTGAGTGCAGCCATGAAAGTAAAAGATACTTGGTCCTTGGAAGGAAAATTATGACCAACCTAGATAGCATATTAAAAAGCAGAGACATTACTTTGCCAACAAAGTCCATCTAATCATGGCTATGGTTTTTCCAGTAGTCATGTATGGATGTGAGAGTTGGACTGTGAAGAAAGGTGAGTGCTGAAGAATTGATGGTTCTGAACTGTGGTGTTGGAAATGGCTCTTGAGAGTCCCTTGGAATGCAAGGAGATCAAACCAGTCAATCTTAAAGGAAATCAATCCTGAATACTCATTGGAGGGACTGATGCTGAGGCTGAAACTCTAATACTTTGGCCACTTGATGAAAACAGCCAACTCATTGGAAAAGACTCTGACCCTGGGAAAGATAATGCAGGAGGAGAAGGGGGCAACAGAGGATGAGATGGTTGGATGGCATCACTGTCTCAATGGGCATGAGTTTGAGCAAGCGCCAGGAGTTAGGGAAGGACAGGGAGGCCTGGCGTGTGCAGTCCATGGGGTCGCAAAGAGTTGGACACGACTGAGTGACTGAACAACAACAGGCAAGTAACACAAAGCTGTAAAATACTTCAATTTATAAAAAGTTGAGAAAAAATACAAGCGCCCCAGGTGATGGCAGGATGCTACCAAGGTTGAGAACTAGGGATCAGTTTCAACCACTTTCCACAAATGAGTGCACGGAGGTCAGTGCAAACAAACGGCTGCAACATGTGCATTAATTGGCTGCAGTCGATTTTCTCTGATGCGCTCTAACAGGATGGAGCTGGGGCAGGGATAATGAATAATCTAAAAATAATTTCTGTTTGGTTTGGGAAAGCAGCACGTGACTTCCCAGCCGCCGACTGGCCTGGCTAATTCGGTTTGGCTCAAATGAATGTGCCTTTTCCTGGTTTTGCACGGACAGCCCAGGACTGTGCTGAGGTGTGGAAGGAAGCAGGGGAGTCAAACGCTGGCGGCAGCCCAGATTCCCAAGGGGGACAGACAAGCTGTCAGAGGCTCATGAATCACTGAATGGACACGGGGACATTTCTTACCGCAGTGGGGGCAGGCCTCCACGTGGGTCTGGGGGCCGGAGGGTGTGAGGGAGAGGGGTGCTGGAGATCAGAGCGCACCCTTGAGCATGGCTTCCTGCGAAGCGCATCTGTAAACACACGCGCACCAGGCAGCTCTGAATTAGGCGTTCCATTGCCTCCCCCCATTACAGAGATGTGGAAACTGAGGCTCAGAGGGGTATAACCGCCAACACAGAGGAGGATGCAAACTCACGCTCTACCCAAGAGGACAGTCCCGGTCCAAAGCTGAAAAACGAGCTGCTGAGAGACCTGGGTCAGAGCCTTAGATTTTTAGGTCTTGCTGAACGAACTTTGGCCCCCTTATTGCTCAGCTCAAACAGTCTGCAGTAGAGACACCACCAGAGGCGGCCCGTGGCGGTGGCACCGACAGAGAGTCCCTGCGAGGCTCCCTGAAACCTGTCCGCGGCGCCCGTGCTGCTCCCCTCCCAGGTCTGCGCCCAACACTTCCTGGCACTGCGCGGCGGCCAGGGCGCTCCCACCCAGCCTTGTCGCCTCTCCCCTTCCCTGGAGTCTGGTCTGCATTGCGTCTGAAGGCCCTCCCAGCCTTCCCGGCCCCTCCTGTTTTCTCTCACACAGACGTTTCCCGTAATCAGATTCTCGCATGCTTAATGCCATCTCTGCATCCGCTTCGCGGAGCACCGGGACTAAAAAGCAAAGTCCCCCGCTGGGGCCCCGACAGTGCACACACGGGAGGAAGGAGGCAGCAAAGGAGGTCGCCTCCTGCTGATTCACCTGGGGCCCTTGGGCTGAGATCTTGAAGGCGCAGATGACAGAGGCACTGTGTTGCCTGCATCCCTGGTCTTGGCGCCGTGAAGGAGGGAAGTCGAGGCGGCGAGTAACTTGACCAGCACTCCCACGAGTCTAAGTCGATTGCCAAGAAGTCAGTTTTTCTCGCCGGCGACCACAAGCATAAAAAACTGGGATTCTTTTTCCATCTTGTTATATCCCTTGGGGAAGATATTCAAGCCCTCCAGCCTCAGTAACTCCTGGAGGGGGGGGGGGGGGGATTTCTTGCCATCTTTTGCTCCTCCTGAAGGAAGAAAGGAAGAAAGGACATCCTGATTCTAAGCACCTGGGAGGAAAGTGGTCCGGGCGGCAGTCACCAGGGTCATTTAGCATTGTTCTGGAAGTACTAGCCAGTGCCAGCAGGCGACAGAAAGGAAGAAGAGGTTTGAGGGAATTCACTAAGGTGTGGAAATAACACACAAACTACGCAAATAGCAGCCAAGTGTGAATAGAGAGGAAGATAAGAGCTTGTTTACAAGAGTGACAAAACAGATTAATGTCTGTGCGCTTGGTCGCTCAGTCGACTCTTGCGACCCCATAGACTGTAGCCTGCCAGGCTCCTCCGTCCATGGGATTTCCCAGGCAAGAACACTGGAGTAGGTTGCCATTTCCTTCTCCAGGGGATCTTCCTGACGCAGGAATCGAACCCGGGTCTCCTACATTGCAGGCAGACTCTTCACCGATGGAACTACGAGGACGTCTAGGAACCAGTTTAACAAAGGTTGCGTAGTGCCAATACTATGAGAATTTTAAACTCCACTGAGGGACAGAAAAAATACTTTAATAGATTCAAAGATGCCTTATTCTTGAACAGACATAATATTTTAAGATTCACTAATCCAAATATTCACTTCAGATTTAATATTTAAAAGAATATTTAATAAGTATCCATTTACTGCCACTCTGCATTAAGTGCATCAGCTTATTTTCTGTCACCCTGTTTATTTAACTTATTTGCAGAGTACATCATGAGAAACGCTGGACTGGAAGAAACACAAGCTGGAATCAAGATTGCCGGGAGAAATATCAATAACCTCAGATATGCAGATGACACCACCCTTATAGCAGAAAGTGAAGAGGAACTCAAAAGCCTCTTGATGAAAGTGAAGGTAGAGAGTGAAAAAGTTGGCTTAAGCTCAACATTCAGAAAACGAAGATCATGGCATCCGGTCCCATCACTTCATGGGAAATAGATGGGGAAACAGTGGAAAGAGTGTCAGACTTTATTTTTCTGGGCTCCAGAATCACTACAGATGGTGACTGCAGCCATGAAATTAAAAGATGCTTACTCCTTGGAAGAAAAGTTATGACCAACCTAGACAGCATATTCAAATGCAGAGACATTACTTTGCCAACAAAGGTCCATCTAGTCAAGGCTATGGTTTTTCCTGTGGTCATGTATGGATGTGAGAGTTGGACTGTGAAGAAGGCTGAGTGCCGAAGAATTGATGCTTTTGAACTGTGGTGTTGGAGAAGACTCTTGAGGGTCCCTTGGATGGTTCAGTTCAGTCCTTCAGTCGTGTCTGACTCTTTGTGACCCCATGAACCGCAGCACCCCAGACTTCCCTGTCCATCACCAACTCCTGGAGTCTACCCAAACTCATGTCCATTGAGTTGGTGATGCCATCTAACCATCTCATCCTCTGTCATCCCCTTCTCCTCCTGCCCTCAGTGTTTCCCAGCATCAGGGTCTTTTCCAATGAGTCAGCTCATTTAAAACGGTGGCCAAAGTATTGGAGTTTCAGCTTCAGCATCAGTCCTTCCAATGAATATTCAGGACTGATTTCCTTCAGGATGGACTGGTTGGATCTCCTTGCAGTCCAAGGGACTCTCAAGCATCTTCTCCAACACTACAGTTCAAAAGCATCAATTCTTCTGTGCTCAGCTTTCTTTACAGTCCAACTCTCACATCCATACATGACTACTGGAAAAACCATAGCTTTGACTAGATGGACCTTTGTCAGCAAAGTAATGTCTCTGCTTTTTAATATGCTGTCTAGGTTGGTCATAACTTTTCTTCCAAGGAGTAAACGTCTTTTAATTTCATGGCTACAGTCACCATCTGCAGTGATTTCTGTCACTGTTTCCCCATCTATTTCCCATGAAGTGATGGGACCAGATGCCATGATCTTAGTTTTCTGAATGTTGAACTTTAAGCCAACTTTTTCACTCTCCTCTTTCACTTGCATCAGGAGGCTCTTTAGTTCTTCTTCACTTTCTGCCATAAGGGTGGTGTCATCTGCATATCTGAGGTTATTGATATTTCACCTGGCAATGTTGATTCCAGCTTGTGCTTTTTCCAGTCCAGCGTTTCTCATGATGTACTCTGCATAGAAGTTAAATAAGCAGGGTGACAATATACAGACTTGATGGACTCCTTTTCCTATTTGGAACCAGTCTGTTGTTCCATGTTCAGTTCTAACTGTTGCTTCCTGACATGCATACAGGTTTCTCAAGAGGCAGGTCAGGTGGTCTGGTATTCCTATCTGTTTAAGAATTTTCCATAGTTCGTTGTGATCCACATAGTCAAAAGGTTTGGCATAGTCAATAAAGCAGAAATAGATGTTTTTCTGGAACTCTCTTGCTTTTTCGATGATCCAATGGATGTTGATCTCTGGTTTCTCTGCCTTTTCTAAAACCAGCTTGAACATCTGGAAGTTCACGGTTCACGTACTGTTGAAGCCTGGCTTGGAGAATTTTGAGCATTACTTTACTAGTGTGTGAGATGAGTGCAATTGTGCTGTAATTTGAGCATTCTTTGGCATTGCCCTTCTTTGAATGAAAACTGACCTTTTTCAGTCCTGTGGCCACTGCTGAGTTTTCCAAATTTGCTGGCATATTGAGTGCAGCACTTTCACAGCATCATCTTTCAGGATTTGAAATAGCTCAACTGAAAATCCATCACCTCCACTAGCTTTGTTCGTAGTGCTGCTTTCTAAGGCCCACTTGACTTCACATTCCAGGATGTCTGGCTCTAGGTGAGTGATCACACCGTTGTGGTTATCTGGGTCATGAAGATCTTTTTTGTACAGTTCTTCTGTGTATTCTTGCCACCTCTTCTTAATATTTTCTGCTTCTGTTAGGTCCGTACCATTTCTGTCCTTTATCGAGCCCATCTTTGCATGAAATGTTCCCTTGGTATCTCTAATTTTCTTGAAGAGATTTCTAGTCTTTCCCATTCTATTGTTTTCCTCTATTTCTTTACACTGATCACTGAGGAAGGCTTTCTTATCTCTCTTTGCTAAGGATGGTGGGGGGTGTCTAACCCAGGCCCCAGGGCTGGCCTTTGATCCAGAATGGCTCACCCTCTCCACACTGCACCCTCAGAGTTGTCTGTTGCAGCTTTTGTGACATAAAACCCTCCTGGGTCTCCAGCCTTGCAAGAAAATGTCTGTGACGTCCATGATGTATATATCACTACATGACTTGTGGGAGTAGATTCTTCATGGGGAGCCCTCAAAGGAGCTTGCCAAAGAGAGCAAGCGGATGCAGGCCCTGGAAGAGGAGGGTGGGCAGCACCTGGGTGCACAGGGACTCAGCCAAGGCGGGAAGGGGGATGGGGATTCATTTCACCATGCATAATGTGAGTAGCGAATGAGGTGCTGTAGGAGGGCTGGGAGAGTGGACAGCTTCGTGGAAGAGGTGATGATACGGCTGACACCATGCACCAAATGGGGGGCAGCACACGGAGCACTGGAGTGGAAGTGGCACGGCAGGGCTCAGGCTGAGGTGACACCGGGTCTGACATCCTCATCTCTCCCTGAGCCTCGAGGAGCCAGCTCCTGGGAATACACTGGGGCCAGAGAGTGAGGCTCGGGACAAACACACTAGCTATAGACTAACTGCAGAGACGGCTCCAGTGACACCTGGGAAGGAGACGGTGGATGATGCCATCTCTGGGTATTTCCAGGCCTGAGTCACAATTTAAAGTGTTCCCTTCAAACTTTGAAACTGGAGATCCAAGTGTTTTTAGCTGGGCCTTTTTTCTCCCTAACTGCAGGGGTAACCATACAACTGGTCCACCATGGGTTCACTGACCAGCTAGCCAGCCTTTCTCCCGGAAGGAAAGGGCTTGGAAGAGAGGGATGATCCAAAATAATCCGATGAAAACCAGAGGCATAGGCATCCCTGCCTGTCAGATCCGAATCCAAGGTGTCCCTTAATCTGCATCTTATCTTTGGGAGGATGTCACAGGATTTTCAATTTCCTTTACCCACATGACTTCATTATTCAGATTGCGAGAGGGCATGTGTGTGTACTCAGTCACTCAGTCACGTCTGACTCTTGGAGACTCCATGGTAGCCTGCGAGGCTCTTCTGTCCATGGAATTTTTTTCAGTCAAGAATACTGGAGTGTGTTGCCATCTCCTACTACAAGCGATCTTTCTCACCACCCAGGGATCAAACCTGCATCTCTTGCATCTCCTGCACTGGCAGGCAGATGCTTCACTGAGCCACCTGGGTTGCCCCCGTTATTCAGATTAGCAGCCAACAAATGCAACCAGCAAACACCAGATGACTCAGACTGCATCTGTATACATTTCACTGTCCACAGCAGTCAGCACACTCTGCTTTATTAGGGTTTCTCAGTCATAATTCCCACCTGGAATTTAACTGGTTTCCAACTTTCTTCATACATTCATGTGAAACTTCTCACAGTCACTCTGAAATCTACGTTTACATTGGCCACGTACCACCTCTTCATGGCAGTGTACCACTTCCCCGTTGCCTAGAGAAAGGTCTTAAAAACACTACAGGAAATTGGCACAGCCGCTATGGAAAACAATATGGAGGTTCCGCAAAAAACTAAAAACAGAACTACAGTACAATCCAGCAATCCCACTTCTGGGTATTTATCCAAAGGAAATAAAAACATTAATTCAACAGATACATGCACCCCTATGATCACTGCAGCGTTATTTACAATAGCCAAGATATGGAAACAACCTCAATGTCCATGCATAGATGACTGGATAAAGAAGATGCGGTATTAATATACTACTACTCAGCCATTTAAAGAACAAGGTCTTGCCATTTGCAGCAACAAGGACTGACCTGGAGAGTGGTATGCTAAGTGAAGTCAGTAAAACAGAGAAACACAAGTACATGATTTCAATATGGAATCTAAAAACCGAAAAACAAATGAACAAACAAAATACAACAGATTCATAGGTAGAACCAACTGGTGGTTGCCAGAAGAAAGTGGGGTGAAGGACAGATAAAAGAGGGGACAAAGTTTAAAAGGTAAAAACTTCCAGCTGTAAGATAAATAGCTCATGAGCATATAACATACACATAGGCAACATAATATTGTAACAGCTTTGCATGGTGAAAGATAGCAATTGGTGTTACCATGGTGACCATTTCATAATGTATAAAAATACTGAATCATTAAATTAAACATTTGAAACTAATACAATATTGTATGGTACTTATTATTAAATTAGAGGTAATAAAAGAACAAATATATTTCTGGAAGCAATATTACTTTTACTTTCCTTTAATGTTCAAAATTCTATTATTTCTTTGTAATAGATTTGAGACTTTTTTCTGTATGGAAAATACATGCCAGTCACAGAATAAGCTGAGCTACTCCAAAGGTGCACACATGAGATAACCACAGAAAATATCCACTGAGCTGTTTCCAACATGATGAATTCTCAGTCAACTATCATCCAATGAGTTCAGTTCAGTCGCTCAGTCATGTCTGACTCTTTGTGAGCCCATGAATCGCAATATGCCAGGCCTCCCTGTCCATCACCAACTCCCAAAGTTCACTCAAACTCATGTCCGTCAAGTCGGTGATGCCATCCAACCATTTCATCCTCTGTCGTCCCCTTCTCCTCCTGCCCCCAATCCTTCCCAGCATCAGGGTCTTTTCCAATGAGTCAACTCTTCGCATGAGGTGGCAAAAGTATTGGAATTTCAGCTTCAGCATCAGTCCTTCCAGTGAATACCCAGGACTGATAACCCTTAGGATGGACTGGTTGGATCTCCTTGCAGTCCAAGGGACTCTCAAGAGTCTTCTCCAACACCACAGCTCAGAAGCATCAATTCTTCGGTGCTCAGCTTTCTTTATAGTCCGACTCTCACATCCATACATGACCACTGGAAAAACCATAGCCTTGACTAGATGGACCTTTGTTGGCAAAGTAATGTCTCTCTGCATTTGAATATGCTATCTAGGTTGGTCATAACTTTCCTTCCAAGGAGTAAGCGTCTTTTAATTTCATGGCTACAGTCACCATCTGCAGTGATTTTGGAGCTCAAAAAAATAAAATTTGATACTGCTTCCACTGTTTCCCCGTCTATTTCCCATGAAGTGATGGGACCAGATGCCATGATCTTCGTTTTCTGAATGTTGAGCTTTAAACCAACTTTTTCACTCTCCTCTTTCACTTTCATCAAGAGGCTTTTTAGTTCCTCTTCACTTTCTGCCATAAGGGTGGTGTCATCTGCATATCTGAGGTTATTGATATTTCACCTGGCAATGTTGATTTCAGCTTGTGCTTCTTCCAGCCCAGCGTTTCTCATGATGTACTCTGCATAGAAGTTAAATAAGTAGGGTGACAATATACAGCCTTGACGTACTCCTTTTCCTATTTGGAACCAGTCTGTTGTTCCATGTTCAGTTCTAACTGTTGCTTCCTGATCTGCATATAGGTTTCTCAAGAGGCTGGTCAGGTGGTCTGGTATTCCCATCTCTTTCAGAATTTTCCATAGTTGATTGTGATCCACACAGTCAAAGGCTTTGGCCTAGTCAATAAAGCAGAAATAGATGTTTTTCTGGAATTCTCTTGCTTTTTCGATGATCCAGCAGATGTTGGCAATTTGATCTCTGGTTCCTCTGCCTTTTATAAAACCAGCTTGAACATCTGGAAGTTCACAGTTCACGTATTGCTGAAGCCTGGCTTGGAGAATTTTGAGCATTACTTTACTAGCGTGTGAGATGAGTAATTGGCATGGAGAAGGGAATGGCAAACCACTTCAGTATTCTTGCCTTGAGAACCTCATGAACAGGATGAAAAGGCAAAATGATAGGATACTGAAAGAGGACCTCCCCAGGTTGGTAGGTGCCCAATGTGCTACAGGAGATCAGTGGAGAAATAACTCCAGAAAGAATGAAGGGATGGAGCCAAAGCAAAAACAATAGCCAGTTGTGGATGTGACTGGTGATAGAAGCAAGGTCCAATGCTGTAAAGAGCAATATTGCATAGGAACAAGGAATGTCAGGTCCATGAATCAAGGCAAATTGGAAGTAGTCAAACAGGAGATGGCAAGAGTGAACATCTACATTTTAGGAATCAGCGAACTAAAATGGACTGGAATGGGTGAATTTAACTCAGATGACCATTATATCTACTACTGCAGGCAGGAATCCCTTAGAAGAAATGGAGTAGCCATCATGGTCAACAAAAGAGTCCAAAATGCAGTACTTGGATGCAATCTCAAAAACAACAGAATGATCTCTGTTCATTTCCAAGGCAAACCATTCAATATCATGGTAATCCAAGCCTAAGCCCCAACCAGTAACGCTGAAGAAGCTGAAGTTGAATGGTTCTATGAAGACCTACAAGACCTTTTAAACTAACACCCAAAAAAGATGTCCTTTTCATTATAGGGAACTGGAATGCAAAAGTAGGAAGTCAAGAAACACCTGGAGTAACAGGCAAATTTGGCTTTGGAATATGGAATGAAGCAGGGCAAAGGCTAATAGAGTTTTGCCAAGAGAATGCAATGGTCATAGCAAACACCCTCTTCCAACAACACAAGAGAAGACTCTACACATGGACATCATCAGATGGTCAAACCAAAATCAGATTGATTATATTCTTTGCAGCAAAAGATGGAGAAGCTCTATACACTCAGCAAAAACAAGACTGGGAGCTGACTGTGGCTCAGATCATGAACTCCTTATTGCCAAATTCAGACTGAAATTGAAGAAAGTAGGGAAAACCACTAGACCATTCAAGTATGACCTAAATCAAATCCCTTATGATTATACACTGGAAGTGAGAAATAGATTTAAGGGACTAGATCTGATAGATAGAGTGCCTGATGAACTATGGAGGGAGGTTTGTGACATTGTACAGGAGATAGGGATCAAGACCATCCCCATGGAAAAGAAATGCAAAAAAGCAAAATATCTGTCTGAGGAGGCCTTACAAATAGCTGTGAAAAGAAGAGAAATGAAAAGGAAAGGAGAAAAGGAAAGATATAAGCATCTGAATGCAGAGTTCCAAAGAATAGCAAGGAGAGATAAGAAAGCCTTCCTCAGTGATCAATGCAAAGAAATAGAGGAAAACAACAGAATGGGAAAGACTAGGGATCTCTTCAGGAAAATTAGAGATACCAAGGGAACATTTCATGCAAAGATGGGCTCAATAAAGGACAGAAATGGTATGGACCTAACAGAAGCAGAAGATATTAAGAAGAAGTGGCAAGAATACACAGAATATAAAAAAAAGATCTTCATGACCCAGATAACCACGATGGTGTGATCACTCACCTAGAGCTAGACATCCTGGAATGTGAAGTCAAGTGGGCCTTAGAAAGCAGCACTACGAACAAAGCTAGTGGAGGTGATGGATTTTCAGTTGAGCTATTTCAAATCCTGAAAGATGATGCTGTGAAAGTGCTGCACTCAATATGCCAGCAAATTTGGAAAACTCAGCAGTGGCCACAGGACTGGAAAAGGTCAGTTTTCATTCCAATCCCAAAGAAAGGCAATGCCAAAGAATGCTCAAACTACCACACAATTGCACTCATCTCACATGCTAGTAAAGTAATGCTCAAAATTCTCCAAGCCAGGCTTCAGCAATACGTGAACCGTGAATTTCCAGATATTCAAGCTGGTTTTAGAAAAGGCAGTGGAAATAGAGGTCAAATTGCCAACACCTGCTGGATCATCAAAAAAGCAAGAGAGTTCCAGAAAAACATCTATTTCTGCTTTATTGACTAGGCCAAAGCCTTTGACTGTGTGGATCACAATCAACTGTGGAAAATTCTGAAAGAGATGGGAATACCAGACCACCTGATCTGCCTCTTGAGAAACCTATATGCAGATCAGGAAGCAACAGTTAGAACTGAACATGGAACAACAGACTGGTTCCAAATAGGAAAAGGAGTCCATCAAGGCTGTATATTGTCACCCTGCTTATTTAACTTCTATGCAGAGTACATCATGAGAAACGCTGGGCTGGAAGAAGCACAAGCTGGAATCAACATTGCCAGGTGAAATATCAATAACCTCAGATACCCAGATGACACCACCCTTATGGCAGAAAGTGAAGAGGAACTAAAAAGCCTCTTGATGAAAGTGAAAGAGGAGAGTGAAAAAGTTGGCTTAAAGCTCAACATTCAGAAAACGATCATGGCATCTGGTCCTATCACTTCATGGGAAATAGACGGGGAAACAGTGGAAACTGTGTCAGACTTTATTTATTTATTTATTTATTTGAGCTCCAAAATCACTGCAGATGGTGACTGTAGCCATGAAATTAAAAGACGCTTACTCCTTGGAAGAAAAGTTATGACCAACCTAGACAGCATATTCAAATGCAGAGACATTACTTTGCCAACAAAGGTCCATCTAGTCAAGGCTATGGTTTTTCCAGTGGTCATGTATGGATGTGAGAGTTGGACTATGAAGAAAGCTGAGCACCAAAGAATTGATGCTTTTGAAGTGTGGTGTTGGAGAAGACTCTTGAGAGTCCCTTGGACTGCAAGGAGATCCAACCAGTCCATTCTAAAGGAGATCAGCCCTGGGTGTTCTTTGGAAGGAATGATGCTAAAGCTGAAAGTCCAGTACTTTGGCCACCTCATGTGAAGAGTTGACTCATTGGAAAAGACTCTGATGCTGGGAGGGATTGGGGGCAGGAGGAGAAGGGTTCGACAGAGGATGAGATGGCTGGATGGCATCACCAACTCGATGGACATGAGTTTGGGTGAACTCAGGGAGTTGGTAGTCAAGGAGGCCTGGTGTGCTGCAATTCATGGGGTTGCAAAGAGTCAGACACGACTGAGCAACTGAATTGAACTGAACTGTACGGCACGTGGCCTCCAGAGGCCAGCGTCTGCCAGGAGCCAAAGTGAGGAACCCTGCCCGTGGCAAAGGTCATGAGGAAGGAGGCTCGACATATGCAAGGTCGGGATTGAGCCTCAGGCGTCCCCCTGGAAATTCTCGAGCATCCACCCCCAAAGCCAGAGTCTGCCTACTTTACTGCTTTGTGCTCTCACCTACACTTCTGACTTTACGGGGGGCTGTCCCCCACCACCTCTCTCTGAAAAAGAGGTAACTTACAGCTCCAGTTAATAAAGTTCCTGGGCATGACAAGAGTGTTTCAACCTATCAACTCCTTTGGAAGTCCTCTAGCCTGCCTGAACAGGTTCTTCCAGCCACATGTGATTGTTCAGAGCCTCCCAACCGTGAGAGGCATGAGATGTTCTAAACTGTCTAAATACAGATTCCTTTGAGCAGTTAAAAGATTGATTAGAAATTGTGTTGGTGAAGAGTTTTTCACTTGTTGGGCCAATGTTTGCTGCTAAGTTTCCATATCCTTACCTACTGTGTCCCTGGGAATGTATTGATTAATATAATTGGTGTATAGGAATGTAAGTAGTAGCTTTAATGTTTGTAACCTTGGACCCTTGAGTTAATTCTTTTCTTTTTATAGCCCACCACACGTTTGCCCTATAGGAATGCACTTTATCTAATGCTTTTGGAGGGTGGCGCCTGACTTTAGAATAATCACCTTTAGAGAAAAATGAAGAAAGGGTCATAAAATGTTAACAGGCCTCCTGGCCAGAAGATGATGTAAATCACCTAAACTTTCGCATATGATAAGTTTGAAAGCCTGGCTTCGATAAGGATCAAGGACTGCTGACCTTCCCCCATTATCCTCTATGCACAACTTAAGGTATAAAAACTACTTTGGAAAATAAAATGCGGGCCTTATTCACCGAAGCTTGGTCTCCCCATGTCGTTCTTTCTCTCACCTTCTGGCTGAATTCCCATCTGGAGCGTGGAGGCTAGTCAAGCCTACTAATTATGCCTGGGCTTCTAAGATCTGACCGGGGAGGCCTTAGTGTCTCCTCTCCTTTGGGAGAACGGGAGGACGCCTGCGGCCTACGTAGGTGACGCAAATTCCTTGTCCTGGAATTTTATTAGCTTTCCAGGTAAACCAAGTTATTCAGCCTCTTTTCTTCACTGAATTTCTTCGCTGAGCTATCCTTATTTAACCACTCTTTATATCTTTAATTAACATTTAAATAAGCTATTGTTTCCTGATCGCCGACGCCATCCCAGCTTCGAATTCCCTGGATCCACCAGGGCTGGACCCTGGTAAGCATCCACAGGGAGCACAGGACACCCGGTGAGATGACAGGGCCACCCACTCTCTGCTTCTCCTCTGCAGCCCAGGCTCTGCAGTGTGTGTCGCAGAACTCCATAAGGGGACCTGCTGGGGAAGAGGGGGCCCTGATCTCAGGGGCTTGTCAGGTGAAACCACATCTTCATGCAAGCATCTCCTCAGCTCATACCTCAAAGCTGGAGGCCACTGCTTCGCGGAGATCACTTAGGTCCCTAACAAGCCAATGGATGGATAAAAGTCTGATGTGTATGACACAGTCAAACTAGCTGAACTTAGATATAAAGTCCTATACCCCAATTCATATATTAAACTGCAGATAATAAACAAGAACAACTCTGAAAATAAATGATAATTTCAATTTCTAGTATTTTCTTAAAACAATATGTTTCTGAGAATACAATTATATAACAATTTTCATTTTAAAATCTTACACAAGTAGGAAAAAACGTACAAAAAATAAAAATTACTTAAATACCATCACCAAGATATATCAAAATTTTGGTTTACTTCGTGCCCACCTTTTTTCTCTATGTAGATTATCTGTGAATGAGTAAAGATGTATATCCTGACCTGAAGCCATCCATTTTTGTAGCTGTGGTTGTTCTCAGTCACATCTGACTCTTTGGGACCCCATGGGCCCCACCAGGCTCCTCTGTCCATGGGATTTTCCAAGCAAGAATACTGGAGTGGGTTGCCATTTATTTTTCCATTAATAAACATTCTCTTCAACATAATTTTTATTTTATGATGTTGAAAAACCATAACTTATATAACCAATGTCTTATCATTAAACACTGGGGTTGTTCCTAAACAAAGCCATGCTGAAGGGGCATATAAATAAATATTTGACCAAATATTTCATTATTTCTTTAAAATACATTCTTGAAATATGCCCACTGGATCAAAAGTTATGGGGTATGAACATTTTATGATTGTGAATACAAACACTGCTAGAATCCCTCAGTGAAATTTGCACCAATTTTGGCACAGTGCTCCACTCTTCATTTCACCCTCACCAAATGCTGAAAACTATAATTTTAAAAGTGCTTTGCCGAGGAGCTGGGGTATAAAAGAGGTTTTTAAGTTTAACTTACATACTCATTTGTATTCATACTCATACTCTGATTGATCATTTGCTTTTTTCTATTAATTATACATTCATGCCCTTTGCCCATTTTCTGACTAGTGCATTAACAGTTTTCTTATCAACAAGAGTTCTCTATATATTAAGGCTGCTGATTGTTGCTCTCAATGTGGTACACATAAACTGAGGTTGATAATCCAAATATACCCTGAAATTATTAGTTTGGGTATGATGTGACTTCTCCTTTGGCTTGGTAAGTTCTTTCCAGAAAAAGAAAACAAACACACAACTTATAGTGTAGAACAAGCCCCATCAGACACTGGGCAGACTAACGTACGAAGTGCTCAGTGGATAAACCATGAGGCAGAAATAGTCCAGGTACTCCAACTCACTCAACATGCCTCTCAGTATACAGTTCTTGAAACTGTTTTTTGTCTGAAGAGGTTTCTAAAGATATGTGATATTAAGAAGGGATTCATTTAAAAGAATACTGACGTGTAATTCAACAGTTAGGTAGTCACAATACAATGTAATTAACCCCTTCTTCCATCTGTAAATGGTTATTTCTGTGGTAGGATTCTGGTAGCTTTTTATATTTTTAATCAATTCCTACACTATAAAATGTCACTTAGAAATGTTTTATTTAATTTTTGCATGACGATTTTAAGATTATAGTAATTTTGTTTTGAAAAATAAAGCTCCATCTTATAGGAAAGAGAAAACTCTTCAAGTCATTCATTGGCATCTTTACAGATTAGACTGGGTCAGCCAGTGAAAATCCTAGAAAAAGAAAAGAAACAAATATTCAGTCAAAAGAAATAACTACATCAAACTATATCCTATCTTGCTTGCTCTAAAATCCAAAAGTCCCATTATAATGACAATAGCCACAGTGGGGGTAAATAAGTTTTGTCTTTGATCTACAGCTTTTCCTAAAAAGGAGTTAAAAATCTATTTAGTCAATCTTCTGTCTCTTCCTACAAAACAACCTAATATCA
The DNA here is from genome assembly GCF_029407905.1 of Bubalus kerabau. Taxonomy (NCBI): domain Eukaryota; kingdom Metazoa; phylum Chordata; class Mammalia; order Artiodactyla; family Bovidae; genus Bubalus; species Bubalus kerabau. Next base: position 198,920,899 of record NC_073625.1, read on the forward strand.
CTTTCTGAATCTTGCCCCATTAATAGTAATCAGGGCAGACAAAAAAACTATAGAGTATGAAAGAAGCAGAAATACTACAAAACAGAAATATGAAGAAAACAAACTTATGGTTTGTCATTGTTCAGTCGCTCAGTTGTGTCCAACTTTGTGACCCCATGGACTGCAGTATACACCAGGCCCCCCTGTCCATCACCATCTCCCGGAGCTTGCTCATACTCACATCCATCGAGTCAGTGATGCCATCCAACCATCTCATCCTCTGTCGTCCCCTTCTCCTCCCACCTTCAATCTTTCCCAGCATCAGGGTCTTTTCCAATGAATCAGCTCTTCACATCAGGTGGCCAAAGTATTGGAGCTTGAGCTTCAGCATCAGTCCTTCCAATGAACACTCAGGAATGATTTCCTTTAGGATGGACTGGTTGGATCTCCTTGCAGTCCAAGGGACTCTCAAGCATCTTCTCCAACACCACAGTTTGAAAGCATCAATTCTTTGGCGCTCAGCTATCTTTAAGGTCCAACTCTCACATCTGCACATGACTACTGGAAAAACCATAGCTTTGACTAGATGGACCTTTGTCAACAAAGTAATGTCTCTGCTTTTTAATATGCTTTGTCATAGCTTTTGTTCCAAGGAGCAAGCGTCTTTTAATTTAATAGCTGCAGTCACCATCCACAGTGATTTTGGAGCCCAAGAAAATGGTCTGTCAATGTTTCCATTGTTTCCCATCTATTTGCCATGAAGTGATGGGACTGGATGCCATGATCTTAGTTTTTTGAATGCTGAGTTTTAAGCCAGCTTTTTCACTCTCCTCTTTCAACTTCATCAAGAGGCTCTTTAGTTCCTGTTCCCTTTCTGTCATGAAGGTGGTGTAATCTGCATATCTGAGGTTATTGATATTTCTCCCAGCAATCTTGATTTCAGCTTGTGCTTCATCCAGCCCAGCATTTTGCATGATGTACTCCATATATAAGTTAAATAAACAGGGTGACAAGCCTTGACACACTCCCTCCCCAATTTTGAACCAGTTTGTTATTCCATGTCTGGTTCTAACTGTTGCTTCTTGACCTGCATACATGTTTCTCAAGAGGTAGGTAAAGCGGTCTGGTATTCCCATCTCTTTAAGAATTTCCCACAGTTTGTTGTGATCCATAGTCAAAGGCTTTAGCATAGTCAATGAAGCAGGGGTAGATGTTTTTTTGGAATTCCCTTGCTTTTTCTATCACCCAATGGATGTTGGCAATTTGATTATCTGCCTTTTCCAAATCAAGCTAGTACACGTGGAAGTTTTCAGTTCACATACTGTTGAAGCATAGCTGGAAGGATTTGAGCATTAACTTGCTAGCTTGTGAAATGAGTGCAACTGTGCGATAGTTTGAACATTCTTTGGCATTGCCCTTCTTTGGGTTTAGAATGAAAACTGACCTTTTCCAGTCCTGTGGCCACTGCTGAGTTTTCCAAATTTGCTAGCATACTGAGTGCAGTACTTTAACAGCATCTTCTTTTAAGATCTGAAATAGCTCAGGTGGAATTCCATCACCTCCACTAGCTCTGTTCGTAGTGATGCTTCCTAAGGCCCACTTGACTTCACACTCCAGGATGTCTGGCTCTAGGTGAGTGATGACACTACCATGGTTATCCAGGTCATTAAGGCCTTTTTTGTATAGTTCTTCTGTGTATTCTTGCCAACTTATGGTTACCAAGGGGAAAAAGGCATGGTGGGGGAGGGAAGAAACTGGGAGATAGGGATTGACATATAAACACTACTATATATAAAACAGGTAACTAATGAGAACCTACTGTATCACACAGGGAACTCTACCCATATTATGTAGTGACCTACATGGGAAGAGAATCTAAAAAAGAATGGATATATGTATAACTGTTAATTTTGCTGAACAGCAGAAACCAACACAACACAATAAACCAACTATACTCCAATAAAAATTAATTTTTTAAAAAAGGAGGAGATGAAGGAGGAAAGAGGACCAAGCTCCCACATCTAAGCAGAACTTTGGTAGAAACAGCAGTGCATGGAAGCCTTTCCCAGGACAGAAACTATCCTACCCACAGAGCCTGGACACCAGCAACTGCAGAGATTAGGTCCTCCCTATACAGCAAGCAGCCCGCTACACCATGAATCAGTGATAAATGGTGACCACCAGTCTGTTGTCTGTATCTGAGTCTGTTTCTTTTCTCACAGTTACATTCATTCGTTTTATTTTAGATTCCACAAGTGACAATACACAGTGTCACTTCTCTTTTCCTTTCTCTGTCTGACTTATGTCACGAAGAATAATATCCTCTAGGTCCATCCACATTGTTGCAGATCATGGGATCTCCTTTTTTATGGTTGAATAGTATTGTATTGTACATGTATATCACATCTTTTAAAAAATTTATTTATTCATTTATTTATGGCTGCGCTGGGTCTTCACTGCTGCACAGGCCTTTCTCTAGATGCAGCAAACGAGGGCTCCTCTCTAGTTGCAGAGTGTGGGCTCTCGTTACAGTGGCTCCTCCCGCTGCGGAGCACGGGCTCTGAGGCGCACGGGCGTCAGCAGTCACAGCCCGCAGGCTCAGCAGTTGCAGCTCCCAGGCTCTGGAGCACAGACTCAGTGGTTGTGGCTCATGGGCTTTGTTGCTCCGTGGCATGTCCAATCTTCCCAGATCAGGGACTGAACCCATGTCTCCTGCATTGGCAGGCAGGTTCTTTACCACTGAATCACCGGGGAAGCCCATACAAGAATCTGCTTCATCCATTTATTGGTTGATGGACACTTAGGTTACTTCCATATCTTAGCTATTGTAAATAATGTTGCTCTGAACACTGGGGTGCATGTTATCTTTTCAGACTTAAACATATAGAAAGAAACTAGTGGTCACCAGTGGGGAGAAGGACAGGCGGAGGGATGAGATGGGGTATGAGATTCAGAGATACAAATTACTCTGTATAAAGTAACTAAGCTACAAGGATATATTGCACAACATAGGAATAGACTTCCCTGTAGCTCAAACGGTAAAGAATCTGCCTGCCATGCAGAAAACCAGGGTTCGATTCCTGGGTTGGGAAGTTCCTCTGGAGAAGGGAATGGCAATCCACTCCAGTATTCTTGCCTGGAGAATTCCACGTACAGAGAAGCCTGGTGGGCTACAGTCTGTGGGGTCGCAAAGAGTCAGGCATGACTAAGCGACTAACACACATAGGGAATATAGCCAATATTTTATAATAACTTTAAATGGAGTGTAGTCTATAAAAATCACTATGTTGTATACATAAAACTAACATGGTACTGCAAATCAACTGTACTTTATTTTTAAAAAATGACAAATGGCAAAGGACACATAATTAATCAATGAAAAGTAAACAGCTTAGAAACTGTAATATAAGTGGAATTCTACTGGAATAAAGATACATATGTTGAAGTGGTAGATGCAAAAAAATACAAGGATAATCCTCATGGAATTATAAAAGAGGAAGTAAGAGGCTATATTTCTCCAGCAATACCCTCCAGGTTCATAGAGAACCCACAACAGACCATCAGAAGCAGATCACTTAGAAAGGTGAGTGTGGTAGCAGAGGAAGGACAGTCAGTCAGGGCCCTCCTGTGACTAACACCAGTCTGCTTTGTCTGTGTGCTCTGACCGCGCTTACCAGGGCTTTAGCCCTTAGTGCTCTGATGCTCTGATGCCAGGAGGAGGGGCTCTTGGCTGCAACACTAACACCCCAGCTACTGGAAGTAGGTGCTCAGCTAGACAAAAGGACATGGGATTTTAAAACCTATCTATTGGGTGTCTAGCGAGTAGGAATTATTTGAACAAAGACTTTCTTTCCAAGGTAATCAATAAACCCACAAAGGTACCTAGCAGATTCTGAACATTGAAAACCCTACCTTCAAACAGACTGGCTGCCTGCTTCGTGTAAACTGTGCTAACCCCACCTACCTCATCATCTTTCTGGCCTAGTCTTTCTGTGCTCACCATCCCCATCACCATGCTTCTTCTTAAGTATTTCTTCTCTCTGCTATGAGAAGAGCCTATGAGAGGCTATGCCAAAGCCTTTCTCTCCCTGTTTTTAAATTTTAGTTGAAGTATAATTGACACACTTGCATGCTAAGTCACTTCAGTCATGCTTCACTCTCTGCGACCCTATGGACTGTGGCCCACCAGGTTCCTCTGTCTATGGAATTATCCAGACAGAAATACTGGAGTGGGATGCCATACATTCCTCCAGCGGATCTTCCTGACTCAGGGATCAAATCTGCACCTCCCGTGGCCCCTGAACTGCAGGCAGATTCTTTACCACTGAGCCACTGGGAACGCCCTGTTATTGACTCATAACATTACATTTATTTCAGGGACTTCCCAGGTGGCGTCAGTGGTAAACAACCCGCCTGCCAATGTAGGAGACATGAATCATGGGTTCGATCCCTGGGTCAGGAAGATCCCCTGGAGGAGAAAATGGCAACCCACTCTGGTATTTGTGTCTGGAGAATTCCATAGACAGAGGAGCCTGGCAGGCTACATCCATGGGATTGCAGAGTCTGACACAACCGAGTGACTAACACACACACACATGTTATACTCATTTCAGGTGTACAACATAATGACCTGATATTTGTACATATCAAAAAATGATCACAACAAATCTAGCTAACACCCATCACTATATATAGTCACAAAAATGTTTACTGTAATGAGAACTTTTAATAGCTGTTCAGTTACCAACTTTCAAATATGCAACACAGTATTATTAACTACAGTTATCATGCTGTTCATTACATCTCCAAAGACTTATATTTATAACTGGAAGTTTGTACCTTTTGACCCCCATAGGCCATTTTGCCCACTCCCCACCCACCAACTCTGGTGACCACTGACCCATTTTCTGCACCTATGAGCTGGGGTTTTTGTTTGTTTGGGGCTCCGTACGTGAGGTCATATGACACTTGTCTCTCTCTGACTTGAGTCACTCAGCACAACGTATTCAAGTCCGACCCACGTTGTTGCAGTGCTAAGACTCCATCCTTTTTATGGCTAAATAATAACCCATTGTGTGTATTTACAAACCATTTTAGGACTCACTGAGCTAACATGGACTTGAATGCGTGAATTTAACTCAGATAACCAATATATCTACTACTATGGGCAAGAATTCCTTAGAAGAAATGGAGTGGCCCTCATAGGCAACAAAAGAGTCTGAAATGCAGTACTTGGGTGCAGTCTCAAAAATGACAGAATGATCTCTGTCCGTTTCCAAGGCAAACCTGCAATATCATAGTAATCCAAGTCCATGCCCAGACCACCAATGCTAAAGAAGCTGAAGTCTGAACCGAGATATGAAGACCTACAAGACCTTCTAGAACTAACACCCCCAAAAGATGTCCTTTTCATTATAGGGTACTGGAAGGTAAAAGTAGGAAGTCAAGAGATACCTGGTGTAACAGGCAAGTTTGGCCTTGAGTACAAAATGAAGCAGGGCAAAGGCTAACAGAGTTTTGCCAAGAGAATGCACTGGTCATAGCAAACACCCTCTTCCAGCAACATAAGAAAAGATGCTACACATGGACATCACCAGATGGTCAATACCGAAATTAGATTGATTATATTCTTTGCAGCCAAAGATGGAGAAGCTCTATACAGTCAGCAAAAACAAGACCAGGAGCTGTGACTCAGATCATGAATTCCTTATTGCAAAATTCAGACTTAAATTGAACTAGGGAAAACCACTAGACCATTCAGGTATGACCTAAATAAAACCCCTTATGATTATACAGTGGAAGTAACAAATAGATTCAAGGAATTAGATCTGATAGAGTACCTGAAGAACTATGGATGGAGGTTCATAACATTGTATAAGAGGTGGTGATCAAAATCATCCCCAAGAAAAAGAAATACAAGAAGGCAAAATAGTTGTCTGAGGAGGCCTTACAAATAGCTGAGAAAAGAAGAAAAGTGAAAGGCAAAGGAGAAAAGGAAAGATAAAATCATCTGAATGCAGAGTTCCAAAGAATAGCAAGGAGAGATAAGAAAAGCTTCCTAAGTGATCAGTGCAAAGAAATAGAGGAAAACAACAGAATGAGAAAGACCAGAGATCTCTTCAAGAAAATGAGAGATACCAATGAAATATTTCATGCAAAGACAGGCACAATAAAAGACAGAAACGGTATGGACCTAACAGAAGCAGAAGGTATTAAGAAGAGGTGGCAAGACTACACAGAAGAACTATACAAAAAAGATCTTTATGATCCAGATAACCACAAAGGTGTGATCTCTCACCTAGAGCCAGACATCTTGGAGTGTGAAGTCAAGTGGGCCTTAGGAAACATCACTACAAACAAAGCTAGTGGAGGTGATAGAATTCCAGTTGAGCTATTTCAAATCCTAAAAGATGATGCTGTGAAAGTACAGCACTCAACAGTCCAGCAAATTTGGAAAACTCAGTGGTGGCCACAGGAGCAGAAAAGGTCAGTTTTCATTCTAGTACCAAAGAAGGGAAATGCCAAGAAATGTTCAAACTATCACACAGTTGCATTCATTTCATATGCTAGCAAAAGCATGCTCAAAATTCTTCAAGCCAGGCTTCAACAGTATGTGAATTGAGAACTTCCAGATGTTCAAGCTGGATTTAGAAAAGGCAGAGGAACCAGAGATCAAATTGCCAACATCCGCTGGAATCATAGAAAAAGAAAGCGAATTTCATAAAATCATCTACTTCTGTTTTAATGACAACGCTAAAGCCTTTGACTGTGTGGATCACAACAAACTATGAAACATCCTTAAGGAGATGAGAATACCAGATCAGCTTACCTAGCTCCTGAGAAATCTGTATTCAGGTCAATGAGCAACAGTTAGAATTGGACATGGAACAATGGAATACTGGTTCCAAGTTGGGAAAGGAGTATATAAAGGCTGTATACTGTCACCCTGCTTATTCAACTTATATGCAGAGAACATCATGTGAAATACTGGGCTGGATGAAGCACAAGCTGGAATCAAGATTGCCAGGAGAAATATCAATAACCTCAGATATGTAGATGACACCACCCTTATGGCAGAAAGCAAAGAGGAATTAAAGAGCCTCTTGATGAAGGTGAAAGAAGAGAGAGAAAAAGCTGGCTTAAAACTCAACATTCAAAAAACTAAGATTATGGCATCCAGTCCCATCAGTTCAGTTCAGTCGCTCAATCGTGTCTGACTCTTTGAGACCCCATGAACCGCAGCACACCAGGCTTCCCTGTCCATCACCAACTCCCGGAGTCCACCCAAACCCATGTCCATTGAGTCAGTGATGCCATCCAACCATCTCATCCTCTGTCATCCCCTTCTCCTCCTGCCCTCAATCTTTCCTAGCAGTTCATGGCAAATAGATGGGGAAACAAGAGAAACAGTGACAGACTTTATTTTCTTGGGCTCCAAAATCACTGCAGATGGTGACTACAGCCATGAAATTGAAAGAGGCTTGCTCCCTGAAAGAAATGCTATGATAAACCTAGACAGCATATTAAAAAGCAGAGACATTACTTTGCCAACAAACGTCCATCTACGTCAAAGCTATGTTTTTTCCACTAGTCATGTATGGATGTGAGAATTAGACCATAAAGAAAGTTGAGCGCCAAAGAATTGATGCTTTTGAACTATGGTGCTATAGAAGACTCTTGAAAGTCCCTTGGACTGCAAGATCAAACCAGTCAATCCTAAAGGAAATCAATCCTGAATATTCACTGGAAGGACTGATGCTGAAGCTGAAACTCCAATATTTTGGCCACCTGATGCAAAGAGCTGATTTATTAGAAAAGACCCGGAAGCTGGAAAAGACTGAAGGTAGGAGGAGAAGAGGGTGACAGAAGATGAAATGGTTGGATGGAATCACTGACTTAATGGACATGAGTGTGAGCAAGCTCCAGGAGATGGTGAAGGACAGGGAAGTCCATGGGGTTGCAAAGAGTTGAATAGGACTGAGTGACTGAACTACAACAACATCTATTGAGATGATCATATTATTTTTATCCTTCATTTTGTTAATGTAGTGTACCACAATGACTGATTTGTAGATAGCAACTGTTTTTAAATACCTGGAATAAACCCTAGTTTATCATACAATATAATTTTTTAATGTATTGCTGAATTTGGTTTGCTAATATTTTATTAAGGTTTTTAAATCTATGTTCATCAAGGATAATTTTCTTTTCTTGTGGTATCCTTGTCTGGTCTTGGTTATCGAGGTAAATTTGGCCTTGTAAAAATGACTTCACAAGTGTTCTTTCCTCCTTTATCTTCTGGAAGAATTTGAGAAGAACTGATATTAATTCTGCTTTGAATGTTTGGTAGAATTCACCAATGAAGCCACCTGGTCCTGGACTTTTGTTTCAGAGGTTTTGATTACGAATTCAATCTTCTAACTACTAATCAGTCTGTTCAAATTTTTTATTTCTTCATGATTTGGTCTTGGTAGTTTACATGTTTCTAGGAATTTATCCATATATTTTAGGTTGCCAAATTTATTAGTACATATTGTTCATAGTAGTCTCTATGAATTTTTATATTTCCACAGTATCAGTTGTAATGGCTCATCTTTTATTTCTGATTTTGAGTCCTCTTCCTTTATTCTTGCTGATTCTACCTAAAGTTGTGTCAGTTTTAACTATTCAAAGAACCAGAGTTAAGTTACATCAATCTTTTCTACTGTGTTTTTAGACTCTATTTCATTTACATGTGCTCTGATCTTTGTTATTTCCTTCCTTCTAACAATTTTGGGCTTTCCTCCCCCTAGTTTCTTGAAGTGTAAAGTCAGGTTGTTTGAAATTTTTCTTGTTTTTTGAGGTAGGCTTTTATTGCTATGAACTTCTGAGACCTGCTTTTGCTGCATCCCATAAATTTTGATATATTTTATTTCCATTTTCATTTAAATTATTTTAAAATTTATTCTTCGACCCCTTTGCTGCTCAGTAACATGTTGTTTCAGCTCCACATTTTCTAGTTTTCTTTTGTAATAGATTTCAAGTTTCACACTATGGTGGCTGAAAAAGATGCTTTGTATGGTTTTATTCTTAAATTTATAAAGATTTGTTTTGTGTCCTAACATATGATCTATTCTGGAGAATGTTTCATGTGCACTTGAAAAGAATGTGTATACTGCTGTTTTTGAAAGGAATGTTCTGAATACATACGTTATTGACTGGGGAGTTTTTGCAGAAACTAACACCTGTGGCCAATATTTGTCATGTAAGTGTATACTGAAATGTTTTCAGTCAGTTAAGTCCATCTGTTCAAATGTGTCATAGAAGGCTGATGTTTTCTAACTGATTTGTGTCTGGATAAGCTATCACTGATGCAAAGTGAAAGTGAAGTCGCTCAGTCGTGTCTGACTCTGTGCGACCCCATGGACTACAGCCCACCAGGCTCCTCTGTCCATGGGATTTTCCAGGCAAGAGTACTGGAGTGGGGTGCCATTGCCTTCTCCGTTAACAGCGGCTAGGCATATTATATTTACTTGGAGATGGTATACTTGGTGACAGCCTTAGTGCCCTCGGACACAGCGTGCTTGGCCAGCTCCCCAGGTAGCAGCAAGCGCACGGCGGTCTGGATCTCCCTGGATGTGATAGTCGAGCGCTTGTTGTAATGCGCCAGGTGTGATGCCTCGCCAGCGATGCACTCGAAAATGTCGTTGTAAGTGGATGTTAAAGTTCCCGAATATTATTATACTGATGTTTCTTTCTCTTTAGGTCTGTAAGTATTTGCTTTATATCCATGTGTATGCGTGTACTTTCCTATGTCATATGCATATTTATAAACATTATGTCTTTTTGTTGGACTGACTCCTTTATCATTAAACAATGCCCTTCTTTTCTCTTACTACAGTCTTTTGTTCTGAAGTCTATTTTATCTGATAGAAGTACAGCTACTCTAGCTTTCATCTGGTTTCTATTTGCACGAATTATTTTTTTCCATCTCTTTATTTTCAGTCTGTGTTCTTATAACTGAAGTGAGTCTCTTATAGGCAGCATATAGATGTATCTTTTATCCATTCAGCTACTCTATTTATTTTGATTCAAGAACTTAATACATTAATATTTAAAGTAATTACTGATAGGTATGTACTTATTGCCATTTTGTTCTTTTCTGGCTGTTTTGTAGTTCCCCTTTATTCCTTTTACCAAAGTCCTTGTTATCTGTTTTATGAAAACAGAATTTCAGTATAATTCTATATATTTCCTAGATTCCAAATAAGTTAATTTACATTTCATTTACTACCAGGTGTCCATTTTGCCCATTTGTCCACTGTCTTGTTCAAAACAGAAAAAAAATCTAACAGCAGATGTATAAAGAACCAAGACAAAAACTCCTTGAAAAAATATACAAAACAGTGAAAACAACAGTTGATATGCAAGGTGTAAGCTTGAAGGCCAGGTATATAAGAGAAAGCAAAAGTAGCTGGACCAGGATCAAAGTACAAAGAATGAAAAGCAACTTAATCTGTAATGGAAGAGGAGCAAGACTATAAACTTTATCATTTATTTTACTGGTATAGTCTATACTGCAGTTTTGCTTTAGAGGTCAAAGTAACTTTGAATATAATTGCCCAAATTACCCTATTATATAATCTCCTATCCTATTGAGGCTATATCCACCCTCTGCCTTCCGGCCACTTTGGCCTTCTTTCAGTTTCCTGGACTTGCCACGCTCTGTCCTGCTAAACAGCCTGTGCACAGCATTCTCGCTTCTTTGCTGAGCATGTCCTACTTCCTTACTTATCCTTCAGCTCTCAGTTTAAGCATCACTTCTGAGAAGACTTCCTGGTGACTCCAGTATAAACTGAATTCCTTTGTGGGTTTTTTTGCTTGTTTTCAAATTTATTTTATTGAAGTATACTTCGTTGATTTACAATGTTGTGTGAATTTTTGCTGAATAGCAAAGTGATTCCATTATACATGTATATAGATATCCTTTTTCATATTCTTTTCCATTATGGCTTATAATAGACTTTTGAACATAGTTCCCTGTGTTATACAGTAGGACTCTGTTGCCTACCTATTTTATATATAATAGTTTGCACCTGCTGATCCTAAACTCCCAATCCATCCCTTCCGTCTCGCCCTCCCCCGTGGCAACCACAAATCTGTTCTCTGTATCAGTCTGCTTCTGTTTCACAGGTAAGTTCATTTATGTCAAATTTTAGATTCCACTTACAAATGATACCAGACAGTATTTGTCTCTTTCTGACTTACTTCACTTAATATGATAATCTCTAGGTCCACCCATGTTGCTGCAAATGGCATAATTTTGTTCCTTTTACAGCTGAGTAATATTTCATTGTATACAGGTACTACATTTTTATCTATTAATCTCTTGATGGACATTTAGGTTGCTTCCATGTCTTCATTATTCCAAATAATGCTGCAGTGAACACTGGGGTGCATGTATCTTTTCAAATTATGGTTTGCATCAGATACATGTCCAGGAGCAGGACTGCTGGATCATATGGCAACTCTGTTTTTACTTTTTTGAGGAACTTCCATACTGTTTTCCACAGTGGCTGCACCACTTTACACCCCCATCAATAGGGTAGGAAGGTTCCCTTTCCTCCACAACTTCTTGGATTCCTTTGTTTTATGTTTATTCAGAACTGGGTTTCTTTCCTTCAGAGAAATTGTCTCACTTTACTGTGATATATTCTAGTTGAGAGGTGACGGACTGTACTTTCTGACTGGACAATAAACTCCATGAGGTGAGAACCGAGCCTAGCTTTGCTCACTAGGCTATTCTTAGCACCTGACATAGCACATCTAATACCTATCTTAACAAATACTCATTGAGCAAACAGATGACAGTGACAAACTCAGAAATGGTTTACACAGAACTCTGTAAATAAGAGGGTGTTCTATTTGGTAGATACTTTTGGGGGTGGGCTGAGAGATGCATTTCTGCCTTCTGCTTAGCAATTGCCTTTACCTGGGCTTTCCGCGTGCCTTGTGGCTCAATCATGATGTTGATAAGGGAAGGATTAGTTGTGTCTGCCAGGCTCTGCCTCAGGGTTTTCTGGAGTTCTTCTGGTGTTTGTACAAAATATCCTTTGCCTCCAAATGCAGTCATGATGTGCTCATAATGTGAGTGGGGCAGAAGACACATTGGAGGGGCCCTGAAAAAGAAGGTCATAGTCAATAGAAAAGATTGTCTGAAATAATTTGTGGGAAAATTTCAGCTAAACTGAAAGGCATATGTAAACTGAGATGCCTGTACATTAAACTTTCCATACATTTTTTATTGTCTAGACATTACTTTGCCAACAAAGGTCCATCTAGTCAAGGCTATGGTTTTTCCAGTGGTCATGTATGGATGTGAGAGTTGGACTGTGAAGAAAGCTGAGCACAGAAGAATTGATGCTTTTGAACTGTGGTGTTGGAGAAGACTCTTGAGAGTCCCTTGGACTGCAAGGAGATCCAACCAGTCCATTCTGAAGGAGATCAGCCCTGGGATTTCTTTGGAAGGAATGATGCTAAAGCTGAAACTCCAGTACTTTGGCCACCTCATGCGAAGAGTTGACTCATTGGAAAAGACTCTGATGCTGGGAGGGATTGGGGGCAGGAGGAGAAGGGGACGACAGAGGATGAGATGGCTGGATGGCATCACTGACTTGATGGATGTGAGTCTGAGTGAACTCTGGGAGTTGGTGATGGACAGGGAGGCTTGGCGTCTGCGCTTCATGGGGTCGCAAAGAGTCGGACATGACTGAGCGACTGAACGGAACTGAACTGATGTGACAATGTCTAATGAACTTTCCATGATGATGGAAATTTTTATATCTGTTCTGTCCAATACAGTAGCTACTAGTGACCTGCTGCTCTGAGCACTTTAAATGTGACTGATTAAAAAGAGGAACTGAATTTTTAATTTAAACAGCCATATGTGGCTAGTAGCTTCCTTGCTGGACAGTGTAAGCTATACCATCAATTATTATGAATCCCTTTCCTCATAAAAAAAAATAAAAAAGGAGTGATTACTACAAAACAGCAAATCACAACAAAACAACAAAGTCAGCAAGGCTTAAGAAACATACCCATGCCCTGCTGCTAGATTCACATCTCTCACATCCCACAGCCAGCCACAGTACTGTCTCAGTGTGATTCTGGCATCAATGACCAAAATTTAGCGCGGTAAAAGGAAGGAAGACCTCTGTATCATAAATAATATGTAAACATCTATATTCCTATATTGTACAGTAGGAATAACAGGACCAGGAGCATTTTGCAATAAGTTTTTTGTTAACAAGGCTTAGATATCAAACTCATTCACCTGAGACTTCAGTGGCTCCCTGATAATAAACTGCTCATTGAAATGCCAATCAAGGATGGTTGTGTGAAAAGGAACCATGCAGACAGAGCTCCTGCCCTATAGAGCAGCCAGCCATGGAAAGAAGCAATACTTACACCACGCAGGCACATTCCGGTACAGCACACTTTTTAAACAGAGATTAAACTCGATGAGAAAAGTAAATATATGTTATTCCGGGTTACTTACACTGTAGTAGCATCTCCAAATTTTAACATTTCCTTCCAACTATCTGTATCAAAACCTTGATAAATTCCATTATTATTCACCACCAAAAGTACAATTGGCAAGTTGTACCTAAAATTGAGAGCAAAATATAAAGGAAATCATTTTCCATTCGAAAGCAATTTCTTTTAATTGGATTAAAATTTTAACTTGAAAATGGATAGTTTTCCATAAGCTTTTTTGTAGTATTGGGATAAGACTAAAAATTAAGCATTTGTTATCCTAGTGAAAGTGAAAGTCGCTCAGTTGTGTCTGACTTTTTGCGACTCCATGGACTGTAGCCTGCCGGGCTCCTCTGTCCATGGGATTCTCCAGGCAAGAAGACTGGAGTGGGCTGCCATGCCCTTCTCCAGGGGATCTTTCTGACCCGGGGATGGAACCCCAGCCTCTTGCACTGCAGGCAGACTCTTTACACTCTGAGCTATCAGGGAAACCCTAATAAAGATTATCAAATTATTAACAGAAATATCATGGAGCGGTAGAAAGAGTGAAAGGTTAGTGGTTGGCAGACTGGTCCTACCACTATGCAGCTGTGTACCTTGGACAAATCACTGAGTTTTTCTGAACCTTGGTTTTCACAGATCTGGGCGCTAACAAGAATGACACCTTCCATATTTAATCCACCCCCTGAAGCACCTAGATTACTTCAACTGTTCCTCACAACTGTCCTTTAAGGTAGAAACTAGTACGATTCCTATTCCTGTTTTAGAGGAGACTGAAATTTGGTTAAGAGACTTATTTTGGGTCTTGGTGGAACAGCCAGCATTTAAATAATCCAGGCCATCTGACCCAGAGGCTGTGCTCTTAACCACCAAGCTCTGCTATCTCCCCAAAGAAATCAAGAGTTTCTCAGACCAGAACTTTTTTCAGTGACCTAAAAACTACTCCCCTGTTTTGCATTAGGCAAGTGGGTCTTGGGTATAATTTTTCATATTTCAGAGAAAGAAATGCCCTGATTCAGGATGCTTTTTTACCTGCAGATGGTTTCTACTTCCATGCCAGAAAATCCAAATGCACTGTCTCCTTCCACACAGATGACCCGCTGCCCGGGGTTTCTATCTTTAGCCACTATGGCAGCTGCAATGGCAAATCCCAAACCGACTCCCATTGTTCCAAAAGTACCAGCATCAAGTCTGTTGGGGAACAGAGCTAAAATGAAACTCTCCGGGCATATCACAGATGGTGGGGTTGGCACAAATCTAGTCATATCCACATGGCTCATGGAACAATAAAGAACAATAAAAACATCCTCCTTATTATTAAGTTTTAAGACTGTGAGAAACTAATTTGTTGTGGATAAGCAGAATGAATGGGAAAAATCACCTATGATTGCTTGGAAGACTGTGAATATATCCTCAGAACACTGAGTACACAAATTATCACATGACCTCAGGGCACACCAAGCATTGCTGTTCAGTCGCTAAGTCGAGTTTGACCCTATGGACTGCAGAATGCCAGGCTCCTCTGTTCTATACTATTTTCCAGAGTTTGTTCAAATTCATGTCCATCAAGTTAGTGATGCTACCTAACCATCTTATCCTCTGCCAGTCCCTTCTCCTTTTGCCTTCAACCTTTCCCAGCAGCAGTGTCTTTTCCAGTAAGTTGGTTCTTCACATCAGGTGGCCAAAGTATTGGAGCTTCAGCTTCAGCATCAGTCCTTCCAATGAATATGCAGGGTTGAATTCCCCTAAGATTGACTGGTTTGATCTCCTTGCAGTCCAAGGGACTCTCATAGTCTTCTCCAGCGCCACAATTTGAAAGCATCAATTTTTTGGCACTCAGCCTTCTTTATGGTCCAACTCTCACTGGAAAAACCACAGCTTTGACTATACACATCTTTGGTGACAAAGTGATGTCTCTGGTTTTTAATATGCTATAGGTTTGTCATAGCTTTACTTCTAAGGAGCAAGTGTTTTTTAAGTTGCCTCTTTAGTGCAACAGGCAGCTTGTCAGTCTCATACCAAGCACAGAAGTGCTCCAAAACCTTTACTAAAAATACATTTATGAAGTATGTCCTTACGGACACATAGAATTTTCAAATGTTTTTATTAATTTGCTTTTTGTCGTTTCTAATTGAATGCATTTTTTCATTATAATTCCTTTCTTGGAAGCCTTACCTGTGGCGAGGAAGGTAGTTTTGAAGCACAGTACGTCCAATATCCATAGTATTTGCTCCTTCACTCACCACAAAACAGTCTCTGGGTAGTTGTTCTTGAACATGGTAGAATACTGTGTAATAGTTCATGGGCAGAGATTTTTTGGAAGCTAATTCCTAAAATATTAGAAGGAAATATAATCAAATTAGATTAGGACACAATGAGAATAAAAATCATCAATAAGCTACTTTCAAACTGATTTGCAACAACTATTTAGGTTGGTGCAAAAATAACTGTGGTTTTGTACTGCTGAACTTTGCTGTTCAACATTGGAATACATTCTTAAATAAATGTGGTTTTGTTACACATCATTTTCATGTGCTTTTCTCACTTTGTGCTTTTCTGCTTATGACATTACTTGCTGTTTATTTTATATTTATTTTAGACTAGGCAAACGATGTTAGGACAAAACGCAAGTCCAAGCAATTTTCTTATTCGAGTTCAAAACGGGTCATAAAGCAGCAGAGAAAACTCACAACGTCAACGCGTTTGGCCCAGGAGATGCTCACAAGTGCACGCTGCAGCGGTGGTGCAGAAAGTTTTGCAAAGGAGACAAGAGCCTTGACGACGAGGAGTGCAGCAGCCAGCCATCAGAAGCGACAGTGACCAACCGAGAGCAACCACTGAAGCTGACTGTAAGCTGATGCCCTACCTGAGACGTTGTCCAAAAGCTCAATGTCGACCGTTCTACAGTCGTTTGGCACTTGAAGCAAATTGCAAAGGCAAAAAACCTAAGTGGGTGCCTCATGAGGTGACCAAAAATCAAAAAAATAGTCATTTTCAAGTGTTGTCCTTTCTTATTCTATGCAACAACAATAAACCCTTTTTTGATTGGACTGTGACGTGAGACAAAAAGTAGATTGTACATGACAACTGGCGATGACCAGCTCAGTGGCTGGACTGAGAAGAAGCTCCAAAACTCTTCCCAAAGCCAAACTTGCAACAAAAAAAAGTCATGGTCACTGTCTGGTGGTCTGCTGCCCATCTGATCCATTACAGCTTTCTGAATCCCAGTGAAACCATTACATCTGAGAAGTATGCTCAGCAAATCGATGAGATGCACTGAAAACTGCAACACCCGCAGCTGGTACTGATCAACAGAACGGGCCTAATTCTTCTCCACGACACCGCCCAACCACATGCCACACAGCCCATGGGCTGTGAAGTTTTGCTTCACCCGCCACGTTCACCTGACTTCTTGCCAACCAACTACCACATCTTCAAGCATCTTGACAACTTTTCACAGGGAAAATGCTTCCATAACCAACAGGAGGTAGAAAATGCTTTTCAAGAGTTCACTGAATCCCAAAGCATGGATTTTCATGCTACAGGCATAAACAAACTTATTTCTTGTTGGCAAAAATGTGTTAATTGTAACGGGTCCTATTTTGATTAATAAAGATGTGTTCGAGCCTAGTTATAATGATTTAAAATTTAACAGTCCAAAACTGTGATCACTTTTTCATCAACCTAATGTAAGCTATGAAATTCCCAAATGGCCATCAGATGATCACTCTGAGAAGCTGTCTGACTTGTATACAGTCCTAGAGAATAGGCCAAGCAAAACAGGTCCCAGTTCCAATTTGGGACACAATCAAATAAGCCAGGAAATATCCCTCTTCCTGAAGATCCACAATGCACAGTAGCATATTAAAGACCAAGACGTCCCATAGTAAAGACAGCTAAAAACACTACGTTAAGCGAAACTAAACGGTCTTATTTGAGCACTTTCAGGAAAACACTGCCTTAGAAAAAAAGTGAAAATTTTATTCTAGAAGATTTTCGTATAAAATATGGCCTTATACTAAAAATAAAAAATGAAGTTGGGGTTTTAGAAAATCTGAAGGTCTAGTCCTTCCCTACACACAGCACTGGAAAGGGGCTATGCTTCACCCACTACTCCGGAGGGTCTCTGAATGGAGGAGGAGACAGCAAGGTCAAGGGCCTTGTCTGGCCAAATGCCTTTAAGAGTATCAGCAGCAGAGCCCCATCTGGTCCCAGCACTGCTTCTTCACCTGGACCACTTTAATTTGCTGGAGATTATACCCAAGACGGATGAGGGATCCTCCTATACTCCTGCACCAGAGAAGACAGGGAAGATCCTTCTATCTTAAACCAAGGTGATTCCTACAGAAAAGAAGGAATTAATCACAATATCATTCGGGAAAAAGAAATGTGACTGGCTCTTGATAGAAGAAACAGACACTGATTAAAATTCCAAAGAAAGAATCAACTCTACTTGTTTGGAAAATGCAAATTTATTCCAAGACAACTGATATATTAGGGAACAATGAGTATAGCTGGAATTTCATATTTGCTTATGCATGATTCTATCAGTTAGAAACACTACACAAACACAGAAAACTGCACCCAGCTGAACCGAGATGCAGAGGAAGACATAGAACAGTGCGGGGGGGGGGCGGAAAATTGGAACAACCTTCCCACAATCAAAGAGAAAACACTATCAGTAAGTAAAGACTTTAAACAGAAACTGAAGAATCCTGCTGAAGTGGTACGTTTTTGGGCTAACAGTGGACGGTTTGGTAATTTCATGTTACTACAATTTCCAAAGCGTTCAGCTACCAGGTAAAGCCATGAGCACAGATGAGGAAGTTGCGAAAGAATTTCCAGCAGTGATAACAAAAATTTCAATTGAAAAAGAAGGCTACAAATGGTCTCAATGACAGAACAGAACAGAACACAGCAGCATAACATACCGTAAGGTAACATAAAAGTGAGGTGATGGATGTGTTAATTAACTAGATAGGGAGAATTCTTTCACAGTGTGCATGTATACCAAAGTACCATGATACACTTTACTTTATAATTTTATACCTTAATAAAATTGAAATAAAAAAAAGAAAAAGGTGGCTATACATTAGATCACATTTTCAATTTTGATGAAACATTTATTTAAATGAATACCTTAAAGAACTTACACCTTAAAGGCAGAAAAACATGCCCCAACATGCCCCAGCATTTAAGGTTCCAAAAGATCTCCTGTGATTTGGTACCAAGCTCAAACTGAGGCTAAGGAGCCCCAGCCATCCACACGGACTCTTACCGCTCTGTCCAGTGTCAGATCCCCACTTTCCACTGCTTTGCGGTAACTCACAACCAGTAACCCGTCCAGTGCGCACTTTCACAAGAAACTCAGGTGCTGTATTTATCATAATACATACATGAATGTGTGTGTGTGTGTGTATCTTATGCACGGTGATTTTAGGGATGCATATGTATGCATGCTATGACAGAACTAACAACCACAGACCTGCAGTGTTCTTGAATTTCAGTGGGTCCCGTATTACCTTGGATAAAGCTTCATTGCTCTTCATTTTTTCTCTCAGAACTTTCCACCACTCGCTCTCAGGAGGATACTGCCATGGTGCTTTATCAAATTGTTCTAAAAGCTAAAAAAAAAAGAAATTTTTTCTTTCCTTTTTGAAAATAAGCTTAAATCATATTAGCATAAAAATCTCTTCTAAAGAAGACAACACAGCTAACACTAGCCTACCTTTCACATCACTCTGCCTCTTGGCAGTAAACGACTGATGGAAGATAAACAGGTACCACAGAAAGCCTCTGCTTAGTTCAATGACAACCTCTGCCAGAAGCTGGGATCCCATAAGACAAAACAGAGGTGATACCCCAAGCACACATCACAGGGAGGGGCGTTCATAAGTCCTCCTCTCCGTTTGACACTAGAAGGAAAATCAAAGAACCTGGGCAAGAAGGTTCGGAGCCCTAATACCTAGGGATTCCCATGATACAGATCAAATGCTCCGGAGTGTTTTAATATGTGGTTGGGATCACACCCTAATTTTGTGTAACGATGACTATGACACTAATTTATATCCAAAGTCAAGTGATAAATGTGCTATATTTTATCTCCTGTCACAGTGAAATGTATAAATTACATACAAATAATAAGAATCTGGATAAGTCACTGGTAACAGCTTGAAGAGTAAAAATATCTTTATTGCCAAAAGAAACACTAAGCTAGAATTTTTTCCAGTAGGTAAAGCCATTTCTTGGCTCTAAGTTCAGTTCCTCTGGAAGCTGTATAATAATCTTTCAGATAGCTGGATCAGTTTGCCAAACAAATGCCTTCAAATTGTCACTCATTTAAAAAATGCTTAACTTACTCACATACAAATGATCTATATATAAGGAGTTGGATTTACCAAGTTGTATAGTTATATTTAAGAATAGCTTTCTATCATAAATTTTATTTTAGATATTAAAAGACCTGTTACCAAGTGAAACATTCCCAAGAACTGACTTCAGTTGAGACCAAGCCACATAAACTAGAACCTGGGCGAAAGCGCTCACCTGTTTAGTGACAGCATTTATGTCTCCAAGCAAGGTCACAGCAGGCCTTACATTATTCCCCAATTCTTCTGCACAGATATCAACCTAAAAAAGAGACAAGGCTAAAGAACAAGCCATGTTTATTCTTAAAAATAATTAAAGAATCAAGACTGAATAAATGGACTGTGCATGTTACACATAAGCATATGATTAAGATTTGATATTCAAGAAGTTCCTTAATAAAAGTAAAAATCCATGAACTATATGAGGATCATAGCTAGTATAGAAACCTCACTAACTTCCCTCATTTAAAAATCTACTCTGTAGAATTTCGGTATTATTCCACTATACTCATAGGAATACATTTGAGTTGATCAATTATAGTTCTGAATAATAAGTTTTGAATACTTAATAATAGTTTTGAATACTTAATTACACTAGAATTCCTATTCAGAGCAGGAGTTCTCAAATTTGAACATGTATCAGAACAACCTGGTAGGCTTGTTAAACCAGAAACTGCAAGAATCCACCTCAGTTTCTTCTCTCAAGAGGTCTAGGGTGGGGCCCCAAAATGTGCATTCCTAACAGACTTCCCAGTGGTGCTGAAATTGCTGGTCCGGGAACCACATTTTGAGAGCCACTCATTGGAAAAGGTTGGGAAAGGCTGAGGGCAGGAGGAGACGGGGGTGACAGAGGATGAGATGGTTGGATGGCATTACCAACTCAATGCACACGAGTTTGAGCAGATTCCAGGAGATAGTGAAGGACAGGGAAGCCTGGCGTGCTGCACTCCAATGGAGTCACAAAGAGTCAGACGTGACTGAGCGGCTGAACAACAATCCAGGAAAAGCACGACTATGCCCTATTTACTCAGAATTCTGCTCCATTTCTGGATGGCCATGGGTCAGTGAAGACAGCTTCCTGAGAAGTAATTCAGGATGGACTCTATTCTGTAATCAAGAGGTGGCAGCATCTTGCAGTAAAACCCAGGTCTTGTTTGTCTGTGGCTTTAGTTTTCAATGCTAGAAGTTGACTTAGGAAGTAAAAGGTAAACAGAGAAGACAGCATTGTAGCAAGGTCTTTACTTTACACGATCTGTGTAGGGCAAGCAGGTTTGTATCAGACTAGTACTGGTTTTTCTACCAGTAGGGAAATCGGCTTATAAAGGTCATAAAGATAAAAAGCTTATTCTAAACATTGTTTAATGACATAGTTGCATCACTGTTTAGAGGTTTCTAACCAAAGAATGTTTCAAAGTTTGGGAATCTAAAGAAACTACTCAATTCCTAACAGTGCTGAATGTTTTGTTCTAATTTACCTCCTACTTGAAACTCTTTTGTCTACCTTTAACTCTGAAGAAGAAGTAAATTGTGCTTTTCAAACTATTTAAAACTTGATTTTGAAAGGTTTTCTGGTTAGAAGCAAAGTGAAACATTATGTTTTACAGGCTTGAAAAGGCAGCTCACTTTGGTACCTGCAATTATGCTAGACAATTTATAAAATTCTACTTAAGTAAAAAGAGAAACGGTTCATTATAAAAGTCAAGAAGAAAGCAGAGCTGGTAATGCTGAGAGAACAATGAAGGACACATAGCTTTGACTTTAAATTTCTCCTCTTTGAGTACCTGGATAAACTTCACATCTGGCTGATACCTTGGAGGCAGTCCAAAATGCAAAATCCAATTTAATCTGGCACCGAGTAAAACAATTACATCAGCAAATTGCAAAGCCCTATTAAAAAGAAAAATCTGATATAACAAAAAAGTATATCTACATTCTTATTTGAATTATTCTAAAATTAATTTCTAAAGTATTTGGAAAAGTCTAAATAATTTGGAGTTTGCCCTGCTCTTCAGAATGGGCTTAAATGGTAAATTTGATCTTTCAGACTGAAATAATTTATGAAGTCATCCTATTTAAATGGTAATCTAAAAGTTGACATAAGCAGAAAATACTACCATACGATATAGCATTTATTACTTTTTCATCATTAGAAAAATTATACAAGTCTACTGTAGATAATCAAGAAAAAACAGGAAAGTATAAGGAAAAAGCCAAAATTACCCAATATTACTATCAACTTATAAGCTATTATTAATATCCTGGCATATTTTCATTCGTCTTTAATCTGCCTGCAATGTGGGCGACCTGGGTTGCATCCCTGGGTTGGGAAGATCCCCTGGAGCAGGGACAGGCTCCCTACTCCAGTGCTCTGGCCTGGAGAATGCCATGGACTGTATAGTCCATGGGGTCCCAAAGAGGAGGACTCAACTGAGCGACTTTTACTTTCGCTTTTCTTCTATGCATGTATATTTTTAAATAGTCGAGCTTATATACTAAATATTGTCTATGCACTTTTGCTTACCATATTATTAAGTTATTCTTAAATACAAATTTTAAAAGCTACACATTTTGTTGGACACAAATTTATTTCACCTCTTCTCAACTGCTGAATATTTTCTTTGTTATTAATAGTCTGGGTTGCATATCTTTATTTGACCACTTCGTATTGATTCCTAGAAGCAGGTATTTTACGATGATTGATTCACTTTTCCAAACTGCCTTCAAAAAATATTATACCAAGTGTATTTGTAAGTTTTACATATTAATATCCTAATATTTTTGTCCATGTAACTTCAGTTTTTTATTTTTACTTTGATATCCACTCTGATAGTAACAGAGCTATCAACTCTTGCTTCCCTTTTGTTTACCTCATACATCTTTGCTTGTTTTTACATTGTATCAATTTTAGATGTGGCTCTAATGATACATATAACCATCATTATTATTGATCCAATTGAAAGTCACTGCCTTTTTGCAGGATAACTTTTATTATCATAATTGCCATAGGTTTTGTTCTTTCTACTTCTTGACTATTTCCCTTTTTTCTTATCTTTTGCCCAAAGAGGATCTTTTGCTTTTGTCTTCTGTAGTGGTTTATGCTATTTTTCACAGAAATTTCACAGAAATTTAGCTATTAACTATATGGTCAAAAAAACTATCCTTATATACTGCTTTGGTCCTGTGGTCCAATTTAACAAACACATAAAAACTGAAAATGGAGAGATAGATTTGCTTATAGATACTCCAAAACCCTTAAAATTGTTGATACAATTATTTATAGCCCCTTACAATCTTTTCTACATTATTAACGTCATTAATATTACCTTCTTAAAATTCAACAAGAATGAAGAAAAATTTCAGTTCAACCCAAGTTAAAGTATATTTTAAGAAAACAGTGTAATAATTAATTTGGCTCCTGTTCAATGTATGAGTGTTAGTCACTCAGTAATGTTGGACTCTTTGTGACCTCATGGACTGTACCCCACCAGGCTCTTCTGTGCATGGAATTTTCCAGGCAAGAATACTGAAATGGATTGCCATTTCCTTTTCTAGGGGATCTTCCCAACCCAGGGATCAAACCAGGGTCTCCTGCATTACAGGCAGATTCTTTACCGTCTGAGCGACCAGGGAAGCCCATACAATGTATACTATTATGAAAAAAAGGAAAGTTATGAGCCTATTAAAATAGCATTAAATGAGTAACATTAAAGGCTGAATAGCAAACATTACATTTTAAAAATCCTCAAAGCTAACTGAGTGTGTGCATGACAACATGAAAATTACCAAGTGTAGCACAACGGCGAACCGTGGAGAGGGAGAAGAAATGGATGGGATTGGGTAAGGCATGCAGGGACTACAAACAAATTTGTCATATTTTGCTTCTCAGAAATAACCTTAAGCAACAACATACTTGATATTAGATGAAGTGGAGTGGTGGTTACATAGTGTTCACTAAATTACTCTCTCATTTGTATATTTATAATTTCAAAATAAAGAAATTTTTAAGAAAGTGGTTTATCAGAAAGTGTGTTTTGGCCAGAAAATCAGGAAAAGGGGCCAGCAATGCCTGAAAGCATGGAGGAAAAGCTCTGTAATTTTCTTTTTCTCTATGTCTCTCTCCCAACCGTGCTCTGAGTGCAGCACAGTAGCACTGCGGTAAGTCTTTTTGCCTCTTTTCTTCAGCCACACCGCACAGCATGCACAACCTTCCCTCATGAGGGATCGAACCCATGCCTCCTGCTTGGAAGTACACAGTCTCATTAACCACTGGACCACAGTCCTAAGCAGCTAAATTCCTAAGAGAAACTTCATTTTTCAGGCAAGAGGAACTGGGAAAAGAGGCCCCTGTGGTGTGTTAAGTATGGGGGCATGTCCCTTTTTTTTACATCTTTTTTTTATTTCTGCTACATTGCTTCAAAGGCAGCACCTGTTGTATGGTACTATAAGGTATCAGCAAGGGGAAGGAACAGGGATTCTGGGAAATGGGAGTAGGGTTTGGGCTGTGTCCTAAGAAAGAAAGGAAATCCCTTGTTCTGGATAGGAACCAGCACGTTCACATCCAGAATGGGGGCTGTGGCTCACCCCTGGGCTGGGCACGATTGGGCAGCCTCAAAGGAGCACAGCAGAGGCCTGGAGATTAACCGACCCTGGGACTATGCCCACAGTGAGTGAGATAGGACCTGCAGTCTGAAACCAACCGAGCGAACTGCCTGTTAAACAAACAAACAAAATCAACCTTCTACAAAGGATTTCTATATGATCTAGAATCTCACAACATAGTATTCAAAATTCTAGGATACAATCAAAAACTATTCAACACGCACACACAAAAGATAACCAATTTCAGAAGAAAATATAAGGAATAGACACCAATTGTACTGATGACCCAGATGTTAGAATTAGTAAATGTATTTTGAATCAGCTATTACGACTACGTTCCATAAGGTAAACAAAAATACTTTTCAAATAAGTGGGAAGATAAAAGTCCTCTGCAGAGAGGACTCTCCTGGAGGTCCCGTGGTTAAGAACCCACGTGCCAATGCAGGAGACACGGGTTCAATCCCTGGTCTGGGAAGATTCCACATGCCATGGAACTAAGTCGTGCCCCACAACCACTCAGCCCAAACACCTCACCTCCTGAAGCCTGCAAGCCACACTGCCTGGGCTCCACAGTAACCCTGGTTGGTTTGGAACTAAAGAAAAGCCTGTGTGCAGCAACAAAGACCCAGAACAGCCAAAAACAAATCAGTGAATGAATGAATAAATAAATAACTTTTTAAAGTTCTCAGCAGAGAAAGAGGAAATATAAAAAAGATAAAAGGATTAAAAAGAATGAAACACTTATTCAGGGACCTCTGGGACAATATCAACGATATTTGTGTTACTCCAGAAAAAAAGACTGGTGCAAAAAAACATATTTGAAGAAATAATGGTCAAAACTTTTCAAATTTGGTGAAGATATCAATGCATAGATTTAAGATTAGAAAATCTCAAAGAGGATAAATTAAAAAAAAAATGTGTCCAAACACATCATAATCAAACTGCTGAGAACCAAAGACAAAAAAAAAAATTCTGAACGCAGCCACAGAAAAACAAGATAATGTTACATATAGGCGATCAGAGATTCAAACGACTACAGACTTCTC
Organism: Bubalus kerabau; assembly: GCF_029407905.1. Classification (NCBI taxonomy): domain Eukaryota; kingdom Metazoa; phylum Chordata; class Mammalia; order Artiodactyla; family Bovidae; genus Bubalus; species Bubalus kerabau. The sequence continues at coordinate 198,946,406 of NC_073625.1, forward strand.
ATCTGAAATCACAAGGGTCAGAAGATAGAGAATAGCATTAAAAGTGCTGAAAAGTAAAAAGAAACAGGTATGCTTAAAAATACGTGATTCTTTCAGAACTTCTACTAGATTCATTCAAGTCACAAACTAATTAAAATGAGCCTGAAATCTGCCAAGCTATTGTATTTAAAATCTGGAGTTGCCCATACCTGGATCTGGCAGCAGCTACACAGTTTGGATGGTTGTCACGGATAACACCCTTTCCCATGGGGGTGGGCAGAAACGGCAATTTACACTGCTCCACCAGCTTCCTGATACTCTCCTCCGCATGGGCGTAAGCGGCACCTGCAACAAATCCAAATGTATTGGACAAGGCAGTTAAACTCCAGACGCTTAAAAGAGTTCATGTGAGATTGCTTCTAGAACTTCTCAAAGATTCTCCTGCTCTGGGCTTAAACTCAAAACAAATGGTGACTTATGGTTTTTTATCTTTGGTATTTTAAAATGTTTAAGAAGGCAATAGTTCTAATTCCTGCCTCCCCCTGGCCAAGTAATAGTATCAATTATTCTGAAGTATGTCTACCCACAAACAAAAGTTGCACCTTCCACTCTTGTTGTTCTTAATTGTTGGTTCTATGCTATGTTCCTACTGAATTACTACCACTAACAATTACCTGAACACACGTAGACTGGGAGGTGCAGGTGGGAAAGCAAAGACTTTGCTCTGACAGGTAAAAGCAACCTCACACGTTGCTCCCCACCACCAGCCAACCAGGACTGCATATTGCCTAGTCTATATATGGAAATTCTAACAAGGAGCCTAAGTTTCTAAAGCTCTGTAGATCACTTCGTAGGTTCCATAATCCAGTGACTGCAACGGGACTAACCCCGAGGCAGCCACACCACTCGTTTATTTACAGTTATGTGCCTGTAGGAATAACCACGTCTTACACCCTCAATGGCACTGGAAACAACTCACTGTTTGGATACAGAAATGATTTCGTTTCTCATGTTACCAAGGCTGTCATTTTAGCTATTTAACTTTATGCTCTTCCTCAGAGTTACTAAATATTACTCCACATCCAGTATTTATAATTCTCTGCTGAATCCAAACAAATTGTGTAGTACATTCAGATTCAGTGTAATGCTCACCCCTATAAAAATACCTTACAATCTTTTCTCACCCATGCAGGATGAAAAATATTTACTTTTTTTAAAATCCAGAACACTTCCTTGTATTCTCCTTCTTGCCTCAATATCTTGGTCCATTCAGTTCCCTCTTCCTGGACTGCCTGGGTTCTCTGTGTTCACTCTGTGACCAGTGACCCATGTCTTTTCCCACCGGGCAGCTACAGCATCATCTCTTCTGAAATGTTTTCCACATCACCAAACAAGAACGTTGTCGCTATCTCCTGAGAACCCACCTCAGTTCCCTACACACACCACACTTACTGATGATCAGGTCTGTCTACCAGCTGTCGTCGCTGAGTCATGTCTGACTCTTGTGACCCCATGGACTGTAACCCACCAGGCTCCTCTGTCACAGGATTCTCCAGGCAAGAATACTGGAGTGGGTTGCCATTTCCTTCTCCAGGGAACCTTTCCAACCCAGGGATTGAACCTGCATTGCAGGCAGAGTCTTTACGGTCTGAGACGTCAGGGAAGCAAATAATGAGAACAAGTTCTAAATAGAATCAGCATTCTTTTGAAAGCCTAGCAAGATTTAGAGTTCCATTCAATGCTACCTTTCCCAATGATGACAAGGGGCTGCTTGGCATTCCTAATAACAGATGCTGCCATGTGTACAGCAGAGGTTTCTGCCATACTAATAGGAGGTGGCATACAGCACTCCACACACCTGGAAATAAAGAGCTCTGTTAATTAAAGGATGCCAATTTTTAAACTTTTTTATTATGAAAATATCAAATACAAAAAAAGGTAGAAAAAAATAGTATAATAAACTGCATATACCCACCCTGTAGAGGCCACTACTAATATTTTACATTTGTTTCACCTGTACACACATAAACACACATATACATTTCTTCCTAAGCCATTTTAAAGAAGATTATAGCAGCAAGATTTAAAAACTAAAAGATAAACACTTTTTCCTATATAACCATTATATCTATAAAATCTGATAAATCAACATTTATTCCCTAAGATCATCTAATAGCCAAATAAGCAATTCATTAACAGGAAAACAGAGCTAATGACTTTGCAATGAAGTGGTAGTTATTGTGGTTGAAATAATAAAAAAAATCCTAATATTTAATACTATGTGCCATGTATTTTCATTTAATTTTCAAAATAATAAGATTAGGTATTATCATGACATCCATTTCATTACTGTAGGGGGAAAAAAACAACTCCTCAGAAAGTAACTTGCCCAGGGTCCCTGGATGGCACATGGAACTAGGCTGAAGTAGTTGTTCTGTCTCCAAAGTCCATGCTTTACCTACCTCACTATATTACCACTCACTAAGTCCACATTTTAGTACCACAATATGCATTAGTAAAAGAAATATTAAAATGGTCGTAGTTATTTCCAGACACCAAATCCTCAGTGTTTTATTTCATTTACCCTAATCAATAAACATCATACTATACAAAACTTGGGAATATAATACCAAAAAAGGACATTCAAGTCTTTACAAAAATTGCAAACCCAATAATCTTATTTTGATCTTCATGTTCAGGAATTACAAGAAATCGACACCCTTTCTGTCTGTCTCCCAAATGGAAGCCAGACTTGGTATCCTGAGTGAACAGAAATGCCCGCTGTCTCTCAGTGGTCACCGGAGGACCACCGAGTCCCTGATGGCAGAAATGTGCTAAATGGCACTCAGGGTGATGCATTAATCCAAGTAGCCAACCATACCGGGGTGACTTATTTACCAGTTTGTTGTACTTATTGTTCACTCAGTGCTTATTTACGGAATAAGGGGACTTGGCAAATCATAGTAACATCTGGTGTTGAACTATTTTTAAATCATAGAGACAGATTAAAATTTTTTATGCTGAGTTATAGTAATTTTTAAATAGTCACTTCAACTCTTGATTTACACCAACCATAAAGACTCTAACTAACCATACTATATGAGGATTAAATTTTTATGGTTACTGGAAGAATAATTTCAAATGAGTTTAGGAAGCTCCAAGTATTTGACTTAGTATTTAATCCCCAAGGTAATTCTTAAATAATACAATTTTAATTAAGAGAATTAAGCCCTTTGGCCAGGATTCAATTTAATCACCAAATCTGCAAAAGTTAAGACAAGTGAAAATTGTAATTTATAAGCTGCTAGGTAAATTCTTTTAAAAGGGTAAGCCTATGGTAACATAATTGAGAAAGAACTCCGATTAACTATTACTCACTTTATAGAATTCACATTCACCTGGAGGCTAACGAAATCTGCAGGTATGTCGACATAGCAAGCACCTGGACGACCATAAATACTGCTCCTCACTGCCTAAGTTCATTACAAACAGAAGAAAACATTAAAAAAATCTCAATCCTCATTATCACATCCTATTCAAAGATAATTTAAAATTGTGAAATAAATACTATTTTAATTTTTCTTGACATCCTTAGTTGATGCAACATCCTTAGAAATAAGCAATTTTAATTAAAATTGAAATGCACTCCATTGATTCTATATTTTTGTTTCAAAGGGGAGAGATAAGAAAGTACTCACTTAGGGCTTTAAAATTTATTTTTCACTACGCTTTAGTTCTAGAAATTATCTACTAGGTTCTGCCTGCCAAGTTTTTGTAACATGTACTTTCACCTACTTTCTAATCTTAATGATTTGCCAAAGATTTCAGAAACTGTGATGCTGTACTATGTGTCAAATGGTTTCTATTAATACATGGCTTTTGAAACAGCTTAAATGTAAAATCACACAATTTATTGATACACTGCTTAATCAACTAAGAGATGGTCTTATATGCATTAGTACTAATTTTCAAAAATAATCTTACAGAAGTGTAAGAGAAAGGGCACTCAGGGTTTCATTTTATCTTTCTTTTTACTTTTCCATAATTTAAAAAATTAAAAACTAAAGTATAGGAAAAAATTCTTCCAAAAAATTTCTTTTATCTGGTTCTTTCATTAAGTTAAGGATAGTGAATATTAAAATGTATGTAGCTATTTATCAATATCATTGTTAACTGCATGATATATTCCAAATTTTTTTGTCTCTATTGAGAATAAAAGTAACACAGGTATAAACAACTGAGAAAAACCAGTGGACCTGGACAGCTTGTAATTAAATACTATACCTTTTCGATAATAGAGGGAATAGCTTCTATGCTACTTGGCCGGGCAGAGAACTTGCTATATAGTCTACAAGCTTCAACCTATACGTGAAAAGAAAGTCACTTAAAATAAGCGCATGTATCACATTACTCTTCTGAAAGAAGACGAAATGTTAAGTCACTACATTCTATTATGTTTAGAGGAAAGATAGAGAAAAATGCATTATCTGGATTGTTTCTTAAAAGCCTCTGCAAAGCACAATCAAACATCTGCCTTGGTATAGTTCAGGAAGAAAATCAAAACAAGATACCATTTTCATTTCTCAGATTGGCAAAAATGAAAAAGTTAGGTAATAACAATCATAAACTGTGGTGAGAAAATAAATGGGGAGAGAAGTTGACAATATCTCCTAAAAATGTAAGTAAGAATATCCTTGGACCCAGAAATTCTGCATTCAGGGATACACAACTTTATCTGTTATATCTCATTATAATAATAATAATCTATTTTTACATTTCTGCCAGTTTTCTAGTTATATGTTTTGTTGCTATGCTGTTTGGCATAAATTCAGTACTGCTAATTTTTCACTGTTTAGTGTACTTTGAAGCATTATATAAAAACTGTTTGTCTTAGTACTTTTTGGTATAAAATCTATGGAACAGTTGGTAGTTTCAGTCCCGCAGGTGTGAGCAGGATTTTTCCTTATTTTTCCTTTCAACTTTTCTCTTCCTCAAAGTCTGAAAGTCCCAAATCATTTTTATTCCTGCATTTTCTTGATTCTTTAAAGAACTTATTTTCTGAGTTTAAATTTCGGTCAAAAAGGTTATCTTTCCTGGAAGATTGCTAAGTAGAGCCTAAGCTTTCTTAACACTCACATTGAGAGTTTCCTGTAGTTGAGGAAAATCACCTTTTAAGTTATCTCAGGTATTTCTATTTTATGTGTTTATTTTGCAGATTGGAGTTTTAATTTCTTCTCCATAAACCTTAATGGAGTATAATTATACTACAGAGGGAAGATCTTAGAGACGGGTACCTGAGGAAACTCCTGGAAGGCTCCCATTGTTTCCTGACTTCTTTCAGAGGAACCACCAATCACAATCAACGGCCTGAAATATTAATTTTTTAAAAGAGAATTACAACAAGTGCCCAGAGAATAGAAAACACTCAGTGAATGTTAAAAAAAGAAAGAGAATTACATTTTCTCTTAAAAAACTGTTAATTTAAAAAGATTTAGGAAACATCTTGGTCTGAGAAAACACTTCCTCAATTTCAGAAAAATCTGAAATTCATAGTAAATATTTTTTCTCCATACCCCTCTCTCCCCTGCCTCTTCTGGATACTGATGCTAAAACTTCTGGGTGGTGATGATGTAAAATGAATTGTTATGCTGTTCCTATTATTCTCGAGATTAAGAGAAGTAAACATTTTTTTCCCGCACTTTCCTAACTAAGTCTATTTGGAAATGGCAGAATGATGAGAAAAATCCCTCAGCAATAAAATTCTCAGGGAGAAATAAAAGATAGCAAAGCTAAAGTTATTTAAAAATTATGAGACACTGAAGTTGATAAGAAAGTGTAGGAAGAAAGCAAAGAAGGACCTGAAAGAAACACATGGCAAGAAAGAAAATAATGCCCTTCCCATGGGAAATTTAAACATTGTATGAATTGAATAGAATATAGCCCCCTTGGGCTTCCCTGGTGGCTCAGTGGTAAAGAATCCTCCTGCCAATGCAGGAGATGCAGGAGTGACCCCTGATCTAGGAAGATCCTGCATGCAGCGGAGCAGCTAAGCCTGTGTGCCACAACCACTGAGCCCGTGCTCTAGAGCCCGGGAGCCCCAACTATTGAGCAGATGTGCTGCAACTGCTGAATCCACGTGCCCTAGAGCCTGTACTCCCAACGAGAGACGCCAACGCAATGAGAAGCCTACCCACCGCAGCTAGAGAGTAGCCCCTGCTCGCCACAACTAGAGAGAAGCCCACTCAGCAACAAAGACCCAACACAGCCAAAACCAAATAAATATAAATTAAATTATTGAAAAAGACAAAGACACAGCCCCCTTTAACATGATTGTACTGGTAAAGAATCAGAGATTAAGAACCAGGATTAAGGACAAGAGCAACTAATCTGTTTATAATACCAACTCAATAAATACGATTTCAACTGTCCTGCTGGTTATGCAAGACAAGGTGAAAAATTAAATACATTCTTGCATACTGAGCTGGGATCTTTAATAAACAATTCTTCACTTAAAGAGACTTACACACACATTCACTTACATATATAGATATGGAATATACACATATTCATCCCCAAATATTCAGTGTTTTTCTCTAGGTAAAAGAATTATCCATGTTTTTTTATTTTCTTCCTAACACTCTTCTTAATTTTTCACTAAGTCATTTCCTCAAGCATATGACCCCTCGTCTTCCCACCACAAAGCAGTGGTTCTCCACTGGATAAAATCATGTGTTGATATTTTCAAGAAAGTGTTCTCAGTAATAATAATCTAATTACCAACAGTTCATGTTTGCATTTGCCATACCGCCCAAACTGTGGACAAGACCGGGGCCAGAAACAACAAGGCAGACTCCTGGCCTGAAAGCAAAACAGAATTGATTACATTAAAAGCAGGTCAAATGCACTACTTGATTCATACCGCTTTGGGGGTGGAACATAATCTTCCTGGACTTCAAAGGAAGGGTACATAGGTCTTTACTACAGCTGTAAAGCAATTATCAGAATATTTTTGAATTAGTTTTTTAAAAAAAGATATCAGTCTTCCTGCAAGAAATAAGGTATTTACCATCCTCACACTGTATTTCACTAAACTTTTCATATTTTGCTACTATATTTGGACTAAATCAAGGTGATTGCATACAGAAGCAAATTTTTGACTACTGAGTGTACTTTTGTATGTAAAAAAAGGTGGTTTTAAAAATTTCTTAACAAGTAAATATATAATGTAAGTTGGTCTTTGACAGAAAGTAATCCTGAAATGCAGTGTTCTGCTCCAGTTTTTTAAGTTGAACTTGAATGCTTTACCCTAGATGACTTTCTAAGCTTAAAGCACTGAAGAAAATGGTATCTCCATACAATTCAGCTTACCAGTTTCAATTTATAAAGTAGCAACCTCTATTTAAGACAGCCTTTAAATTGGTGCAGCCACTATGAAAAACAATGTGGAGGTTCCTCAAAAAACTAAAAATAGAACTATCATACAATCCAGCAATTCCATCCTGGGTATTTATACACACACACACACACACTAAAATATTAGCAATAAAAAAGAATGAAATCTTATGAATGAAATCTTTGTGGCAACATGGATAAACTTGGAGGATATTATGCTTAGTGAAATAAATCAGAGAAAATAAAATACCATATGATTTCACTTATATGTGGACTCTCAAAAACAAAACAATGAACAAACAAAACAGACTCAGAGAAAAAACTGGTGGCTGCTAGAGGGAAGGTGGGTAGAGAAATGGATAAAATTGGTGAAGGGGATTAAGAGGTATAAACTGCCAGCTATAAAATAACTAAGTCATTGGGATGAAATGTACAGCATAGGGAACACAGTCAATAACACTGTATGTAACAACTTTGTATGGTAACAGATGGGAGCTGGTTTTACTGTGGTTACCATTTCATAATATATAAAAATATCAAATCACTATGTTGGACACCTAAAACTAATTTAATACTACATGTTAATTACAACTCAAGTTTAAAAAAGAAGCTGAAATAAAACATAGACTTGAGCTTACCTGCCTGTCAGATATCCAACTGCAGAGGCAGCATAGCAAGCCTACAAAGAAAAAACAGTGGGACTGAAGCATTTTGGAACTTTTATAGTACTAAATCATATTAAGTAATAAGTCTTATACATGTATAAAGTATGTATGTAATAATTTACTCTCAATAAGGGGAAAATGGAATATTTTTCATTTTAACAAGTAATCTTCTATCTGTACATTTCAGATAATCACTTAAGTATCTAAATCTGATATTTAGTTTTTCAAGGAATTTGTCCATATCATCTAGTTTATTCATAATATCATCTTATAACTGCTTAAACATCTGCAGGATCAATAGGAATGCCCTATTTTTTATTCCTAACATTGATAATTTGTGCTTTTTATGTTTTATTCTTTATCAGTCTTGCTAGAGATTTACCAAATCTATTGATCTTTTCAAAGACACAATTTTTGGATTTGTGGCTTTTCTCTACTGTTCCTTTGTTCGCTCCTCCACTGATTTCCACTCTCATGTTTATCATTTTACTACTTTCAGTTTGGATTTACTTTTTTATTTTTTAGTTTAACTTTACAATATTGTATTGGTTTTGCCATATATCAAAATGAATCTGCCACAGGTATACATGTGTTCCCCATCCTGAACCCTCCTCCCTCCTCCCTCCCCCTACCATCCCTCTGGGTCGTCCCAGTGCACCAGCCCCAAGCATCCAGTATCGTGTATCGAACCTGGACTGGCGACTCGTTTCATATATGATATTATACATATTTCAATGCCATTCTCCCAAATCATCCCACCCTCTCCCTCTCCCACAGAGTCCAAAAGACTGTTCTATACATCTGTGTCTCTTTTGCTGTCTCGTATACAGGGTTATTGTTACCATCTTTCTAAACTCCATATATATGCATTAGTATACTGTATTGGTGTTTTTTTTTTCTGGCTTACTTCACTCTGTATAATAGGCTCCAGTTTCATCTACCTCATTAGAACTGATTCAAATGTATTCTTTTTAATGGCTGAGTAATACTCCATTGTGTATATGTACCACAGCTTTCTCATCCATTCATCTGCTGATGGACATCTAGGTTGCTTCCATGTCCTGGCTATTATAAACAGTGCTGCGATGAACATTGGGGTACATGTGATCTCTTTCAATTCTGGTTTCCTCAGTGTGTATGCCCAGCAGTGGGATTGCTGGATCATAAGGCAGTTCTATTTCCAGTTTTTTAAGGAATCTCCACACTGTTCTCCATAGTGGCTGTACTAGTTTGCATTCCCACCAACAGTGTAAGAGGGTTCCCTTTTCTCCACACCCTCTCCAGCATTTATTGCTTGTAGACTTTTGGATGGCAGCCATTCTGACTGGCGTGAAATGGTACCTCATAGTGGTTTTGATGGATTTACTTTGGTTTCCTTTTTCTAGCTTCTTAAAATGCAAGTTCAGGGCACTGATTTTTGATCTTCTTTACTAAGAGATTCATTTAAAACTATTTCCTCTAAGAACTGCTTAGCTGTTGCTCACATGTTTGAGATCTCATTTTCTCATCATCATTAAAAATGTTTTCCATTTTCCACTGGGATTTCTTCTTCACCCCACTAGTTAGTTAGGCTGATGGTGACATCTCCCTCTTCATCCTTGATACTGGTAATTTATATATTTTTTCTCTTTTAATCAATCTGCTGTGAAGTTTATTGATCTTAATTAATCTTTTCAAATATTTACAATGCATTGAATTTTCAAATGTTTGGGGATTTTCCATCTTCCTGTTGTTAAATTCCAGTTTATTTCCACATGGTCTGGTCACACATACTGTATATTTTCAATCCTTGCTTGGAGATGTATTGAAATTTCCTTTATGGCCTTCATATGGTTAGTTTTTATTTTTAAACTGCACTTCAGCTCATTATAGAAAGAGGGGGAAGGTGCTAAACACAAAAGATAACCTGGGAAAATGCTAAATGCCCTTTAGGAAGAAATGAGACAGGGAGACAAAACGTCCTAACTTCCTTCCTTGGGCTTCCAAATAAGCCTCTAAGAACGGTGGCAATGTGATGAGGTGGAATGAGCACTGGCCTGGGTCTTGGGACATCTCTGGAGTTCAATCATGGCTTTATCATTTGTGATGCCTGTCACCTTGCAGAGCCACCTACTACACAACATGAGACGTGACCTTTCCCCATTCATGTTGCAGGTACTATCATGGGCAGGCCCCATGGATAAACTGGGGATACAGATGTGCAAAGAAGAAATATGTATTTGTGACCCCCTGGAACTCACAGCCTACCTAATAGGGAAGTCAGACGAGGCAAAGAATACACAGAAACAGACACACAATAGCTAGTTATAGGAATGAAGCACAGGGGGCCAGGATTCAGACCAGGTAACTGTCCCTTCTGATTCTGACATTGTAGACTTGGCAGAGCTTCATACTTTATAGTTGTAAGAGCAAGGACTCCAGAACGAGAACACCTGGGTTCAAATCCTGGTTCCGCCAATACCAGCTGTCTCCTTGAGCAAGTTTCTTCACTTCTGTGTGTGTGTGGGGGGGGGGGGTCTCTCTTTTAATAATTTTACTTTATATTTATTTATTTTTAACTGGAGCCTCATTGTTCTCATCTGCAATGACGATTAACAATCGGTCTTGGCTCCCAGGAGCATTGTGATTGATACGCGTCAAGTATTAGAGGAGTGAGCGGTAAGCAGCTACTGTTTGTAGACAATTATCTGTCATCACTGTTACTCATCCCCGAGAACCCGCTGGGCTCTGAGTCCATACTTACTGCCTGCTCATTCCTCATCCCGATGTATCTGATGCCCACCTCCTGCGCAGCAAGGGCGATTTCGGTCACCGGGATGCCTACGATGCCGAACATGTAATTCACGTCCTGGGGGGCGGCCAAAAGCAGAGGAATGAGGCCGGGACCCCAGCCCGCCCTACCGAGGCGGTAAAAAGAAAACCTCCCGCAAACCTCCCTTCTGCCCACCTCCCCATCCCGCCGCTTTCCCGTTTCCAAGACAACGCAGCGGCCCCATCGGGCTTCCGTAGGGCTCTCTGCGGCTGGCAGGTCTCACACCTGGGTTTTCAGGGCCTGGGCGATGACTCGCGCCCCGGACACCTGCCCCTCGAGCCCGTCACTGCGCGCCGCCAGGTTACTTTCCGACATCTTCCACCGCAGCGGACAGCAGGCTAGCGCGGAGTCACCCTGTCGAGGCAGCCCCTGAGGACACCAACCGTGAGGCCGCTCCTCTGAGGGACGAGGGGAGCGATCGGCACCTTTAAAGAGGGGGAGGGGCGGGGCTGCAGCCAGCCCACTGGCGCTGAGGCGCCGGGTAAACACTCTCTCCTGTCAGGGCCGGCCCTTCTCCCCGGCCCGCCCTTTACGGAACCCGCGGAGCGTCAGTCAGGAGGAGGCGGAGGCCTCCGCCGAGCGCGTGAGACGTGGGCCCGCGCTTGGGCCTCAGCCCACCACCTAGAGCCTTTTCGGAACGGGTGGCGCCTGCGCAGAGTCTGGGCGAAGGGGGGACAGGCGCGGGCCGCGGCAGAAGGGGGCGTGGCGCGCACTCGCGGCCCCGCCCCGCAGTCTTTTCGAAACGCGGCAGGGCGGGTGGCGCCTGCGCAGAGCTGGGCGGAAGCAGGGTCAGGGGCGGGGCCGCGGCAGAAAGGGGCGTGGCTCCGGGGCTGAGCGCGGGTTTTACTGGGACGAGAGCGGTGGGGTGGTACCGGATTTTGGTCGAGGCGGCTTTTTTTTTTTTGCGTTGTGTGGTCGTGTCCCCGCGTCCCCTTGTATTCTAGGCTTTGATGTACACGCTTATTTGATAGGTACGTTCGTAACTTTGCAATCCTTGAAGATAAATGCCAACTAATTAAATCCGTAAGCGGATGTGTACTCTTTAACTTAGACTACGACACCGAATCTCCCAGCGACGGCTGAAGTAACTTGCCCAGAGCCATTGGACCAGACGTCTTGCGCTCCCTTCACCCTTCCGCCCTTTGGCCACAAGAGATAAGAAGGGCCCCTTGAGCCTAGTTAACTTCTAACGGTTATTTTCTGTAATCGTTGCTAATAACCCTTCACCCTGCCTTCTCAGTGAAGTCAGGAAATGGTGGGGAGAGTTTTGAATCTTCAGAGTCAGCCTCTCATTATAACCAGCTCCTGCAGCTGAGAACCTTTTTGTAAAAAAAAAAAAAAAAAAATGTGATGAAGTATTTATTGATTTACAGTGTTAATTTCTGCTGTACAGCGAAGTGATTCAGTTCTGCCTCTACGTACACACTTCTTTTTCATACTCTTTTCTATCATGGTTTATCACAGGAAGACAACCTTTTAAAATGCATTTTTGAGTGAAAATGTCTTTACAGTGTATGGTTCATGATGCCAGGGCCTCAGGAGCATTAGACTACCTACTTAGTAGCAAACAGAACTTCTCACATCATGAGGAAGACTGGAACTTTAAGTTGTTGAGGATTTGAAGTGTTTTAAAGCAGAAAGACTAGTAATATGTGGGAAGGAAAGAAACCAGAGCAGCTTCCCAGGTGGCCCTAGTGGTAAAGAACCATCTGCCCATGCAGGAGACAGAAGAGAGGGGTTTGATCCCTGGGTGGAGAAGATCCCCTGGAGGAGGGCAGGACAGTACACTCCAGTGTTCTTACCTGGAGAATCCCTGTGGACAGAGGAGCCTGGTGGGCTACAGTCCATGGAGTCGCAAAGAGTCAGACACAACTGAGCGGCTTAAAACAGGCAAAGAAGCCGGAAGCAAGGAGAGTGGGTCCTGGGTAGTGAAATGAATGAGAAACTTTGGAAATGAAAGAATTCCTAAACTTATTGAGCTCTTCCAAAAAGGTTTCCCCTTGCATTTCAAGTCCTAACTCCCACTCTAAGCAAAGGAATGAGAATGGCTGCCTCTTTGGGTATGGGGACCCAGCCTAATGTAGCCCATCTAAGAGGGAGATTTCTTTAAAGTTTTAGAGTTCATCTAAAAAATAAAAGTAGATCTTGCATTGTATTCCAGAATCTGCCCATATTTTAATATAAAAGTGATCTTTTTAATTGAGGTAAACATACACTTAAATGTACAGACCTTAAATGACACTTGCAGCCACCAAAATACAAATGACATTTTAAAATACCTATGAAAGTTGGCATTCCGGAAAGATGCCAGCTTTGAACACAAAATGGTCTTTGTGTGTCTTTGAATAATCCTTGGCACAATGTCCCCTGCCCCTGTTTGAGAAGCATAGACCCTTCATCTCTCTATCGTGTGGGATTGTTTCTGTCAGTACCTATGTGACAGTTTCTACCCCCAAGCATCAGAATTGCGTGGAAAGCCTTTTATTTTTAAAAAATATTTATTTTTGGCTGTGTCAGGTCTTGGTTGCACCATGAAGTTTCCTTGTTGTGGGCATGTGGGCTTCTCTCTAGTTACAGCAGGAGTGCTCGGTAATTGTGGTTTGAGGGCTTCGTTGCCCAGCATCATGTGGAATCTTAGGCTTCCCAGGTGGGGCTAGTGGTAAAGAACCTGACTGCCAACGAGGGAATGTAAGAGATCTGGGTTCGATCCCTGGGTCAGGAAGATCCCCTGGAGGAGGGCATGGCAACTCACTCCAGTATTCTTGCCTGGAGAATCCCATGGACAGAGGAGTCTGGCGGGCTATATAGTCCATGGGGTCACAAAGAGTTGGACGCAACTGAAGCGACATAGCACGCAGTTAAGCATGTGGCATCTTAGTTCACCAACCAGGAAGTAGTCTTAACCACTGGACCACCAGGGAAGTTCCTGGAAAGTTTTTTTAAATATACAGTTGCTTGGGCCTACCCCACATCTTCTGAATCAGCATCTTAGGACAAATTAGTCACCTGTGTTTTTTTTTAAGCTGCTATCTAAATTTGATTTGCAGCCTGACTTGAGAAGCACCAGCTCCATACTCATGCTGGATGCATGAGTTAATAATTAAACGTGTGCTTGCCTGTTATCAAATACTGATGCTTAATTTGGATTTTTGGGTTCAAGGCTAGTTTGACATTAATAGCACAGAATGTGTAGGTAGTGGTTAGTCAGTTCATGGACTTGGGTTCACTGGTGTCCCAAAAGAATCACTGACAGAATCACTCAGTATAGTGTGAAAACTGAACTATGAATTGGAACAAACCCCCTGAATTCAGATTAACATTGTGCAAAAGGATAAATTCTCAACTGAGTAGACCCTGCCCTTTAGCTGGGGGAGAAGTCAATAAGACTGTTGAAACTTGTTTCACCTTTACACCTTTGAGTACAGGGCGTAACATTCCATGGTGAACTTGGGTCTGATGATTCAGCAGAAGTACTGAGAGTCTCCCTCCAAGATTTGCAGGCACTTGGAGCAACTGCCTTCAATCCAATGGCAGTGAGCGGATTCCAGGATTCTTTAGTAACTTATTCAAGGCCTTTATGCAGACACTGTAAGCATTAACCACGTTGTTTATTATTTAAATTGGTGGTAGGCATGGAATTTTATTTGTTGGGTATTTTATTGAAATTTTGTTTGTTTTGCCTTGTTTATTGGTGGAAGGAGACCAAAGGAGGAGTAAGTCTAGTTTGTTTTTTAAAAGCAAAGGGTAGAGTAATGATAACATGCTATCCAAAGAGCAGGGTCAGTCATCAGAGAGTTTTCATACTGGTTACTCGATTTGTGAGCTCGAGACCTGAGATCCTACACTGCAGGTGGCTTCTTTACCACCGAGCTGCCGGGGAAGCCCAGGAACTTCTTAGGCCCCAGAATTAAGATATTGTATTTTAACTTCAGTAAACTAACAAGGACACTGAAAATCCATGTGATTATTTGAAAGCATAACACTAACTGAATCTGTAAGAAATATTCTTGTAGGCATATTTTATCAAAATGTGAAGTGTTTTGGTTATTGTGTGAAGAAATGAATTGGGATTATTTATGATGCATTATCGGAGAAGGCAATGGCACCCCACTCCAGTACTCTTGCCTGGAAAATCCCATGGACGGAGGAGCCTGGTAGGCTGCAGTCCATGGGGGTCGCTAAGAGTCAGACATGACTGAGTGACTTCACTTTCACTTTTCACTTTCATGCATTGGAGAAGGAAATGGCAACCCACTCCAGTGTTCTTGCCTGGAGAATCCCAGGGACGGGGGAGCCTGGTGGGCTGCCGTCTATGGGGTCACACAGAGTCGGACACGACTGAAGCGACTTAGCAGCAGCCACAGCAGCAGCATGATGCATTATAGAATGGCTGAAAATAAAATAAAATTGACTGAAACAGAGGAGAAAACTGAAACTGAGTATCTTAAATACAAACAAAAGCAACAATAACCCAAAAGGAAGTCTATGTAGAACACTCTTTTTTAAACCAAAGTTGAAAACTACATCAAATGGTTCTTTGAATAAAGCAGGTTAAATTAATTTTGTTTGCTTCTCATTAAGCTTATGAACTGTACCAAATCTCAGAAATAGGTCTGAAGTGAAGCCGGTGAGAAGCAGCTTCATTATTGAACCAGCAGGGCCAGATTTAATGGCTGTCACTGGCAGACAGGGACTGGGAGTTTTTCCCAGTTGCTGTGTGACATAGAGAATGGTTGGATCCCTGCCCTTGGTCTGCAGGCTCTTCACCTTTGCTTTGTTTTTTAATGCCAATGAGACTCAGCAAGACCCAGAACTGGAGTGGAAGCACTCCGGGGGCAGAAACTGAAGGAGCTTTGTTTCTGTTTTAGCTTTGTTTTCATCCGCCGTGTGCTTGTTTTGTTTTGTTTTAAACAAATATGGGGTTTGACATCAGCAATTATTAGATCACTGATAAGGTGTCTGTTTTTTGGAAAATGCACCAGAAATGGTGACAGTTATAGGTCATGCTGTGAGGACATAAGTCATTTATTTCAGATGGCTTAGAAGTCGTAATATAGAATGTCTGCATATGCTGGAACTCCACAGTTGGGAGTGGTCTGTGGGCTGGGTGGTCAGCAGCCCTCACCTATGAAACAAGGTTATCAGTGTTTAAAATGTTTTCTGTTTTCATTTGTTTCTTCTGTTTCACCACCAGCCTTCATTTGAGTCCCGTCCTTTAGCTTTTTATGTTGTATCATATTTTTAAAAACTCTTATTTCATTTATTCACAGTTTGACTGTGCCAGGTCTTAGTTGTGCTGCATGGGACCTTTGATCTTCCTGCGGCACGTGGGGTCTCGTTCCCTGACGAAGGGTTGAACCCAGGCGCTCTGCATTGGGAGCACAGAGTCTTAGCCCCTGGACCACCAGGGAAGTCCCTGTATTGTTTTCTGTTGCTTCTAATCTAGTCTGTGTCAGCTCCAGGGTACACTCTGAATGATTCCCAGGGTTTGGAGTTGAACTGAGGTATAACCCGAGGTGAGGGACATCTTCATGATGAGGAACGCAGGCCCTTAAACTTTTTTTCTGCATCATGACCTTTGAGTTTCTGTTTACAGCTTAGCTGTGATGTATTGTTTTATTCACTTTCTTTTTTATACATTTATAATTTATATTTTTTATTTTATATGTTTTATATATATATACTTAATGTCATTTATGACATCTTTCAGACACATGAATAAGAAGAGAGAGTAATAGACACCCAGGTACCCAGCCCTAGTTTAAGAAACACATTACAAATAGAACAAAGCCTGTGTTTCCCTCCCCCTTCACATCTGCCGCCCTGTGCCATAGCGGTAACCACTACCTTCACTTCAGTGCTTATTATTCCCACATGTCCATTCTTTAGGCAACGGCATTTGGGTTGTTTTAAGCTTTTTGGTGTCATAAGCATTTTTCTCTGAATGTTCTTGCGTGTCTCCTCGTGCGTATGAGTGAACTTTTATGCGTATGTTTCTAGCGGTGTTATCAGAAGGTAGGTTCTTGTTTCGTTGCAGAAGGAATTCAGAGATGAGCTAGGAAGGTCATGAAAGCAAAGTGAGGATTTATTTAAGGGAAACGATGCTCTCAAGGCAAGTGCAGGCAGTCTCAGGTGAGTAACTGCACTGAGTTTCTTTGGCAGGCTGGTTTGTGGAGTGTAGAAATGAAGGGATAGAACAGTCACTGGGGAGGCAGGGGTCTGGGGATCATTGTATTCCCTGAGTTTCTTCCTAGCTCTGCCTTCCTTAGGGAGGAGGCGTTTCTGTCCTTATTTAGCCTTAATCAGAAATGTCATGGCATTGGTGCATGATGGGAATATCTTATTTGCAAGGCTAATTTTACTGTAATGAGGGCATAGTGAACAGAAGGTTACATTCAGACACTGGCGATTCTTGCTTTTTCCCACCTTTCTTTGTCTGCCTCCAGTAGTTTCCTGTTAGTCTGGAGATTCTTGCTTTTCTTTGTCTGCCCAAGGACCCCCCATTGTTTACAAGATGTGTGGTTTCCTGCCATGTGACCCATGCTCCCCACTCTCTGCTAAACATCTAGCTAGATGACTGCTTTAACTTGGGCAGGTCATCATCAGTTTTACTAGAAAAATTGATCTCTAAACTTCCTGTACCAATTTATACCCCTGACTTCTATATATAAGAACTCCCCTTTCTCTGCATCCTCAATTGTGGAATTAAAAATTTTTTTTTCTAATTTTATAGTTGTGAAATGGATTTTCATTTCCATTTCTATATCTAGATATAGATTCCCACTCCAGTACTCTTGCCTGGAAAATTCCATGGATAGAGGAGCCTGGTAAGCTAGTCTATGGGGTTGCAAAGAGTCGGACACAACTGAGCGACTTCACTGTCTTTCTTTATATAGTTCCTTTTGGAGAAGGAAATGGCAGTCCACTCCAGTGTTCTTGCCTGGAGAATCTCATGGACGGAGGGGCCTGGTGGGCTGCAGTCTATGGGGTTGCTCAGAGTCGGACACAACTAAGCAACTAACACACACATGCACGCACAGATATAGATTACATAGTTATATATTTGGATTTATCCTTGGGTTTTCTTCTGTGATTTACCTGTTTATATCTTTTGTCCTGTTCTTTATTGATTGTGTATCTTTTTCTTATTATTTTATAGATGTTTTTATATATTCTGGATACTTATTCTTTGTCTTTTAACTTTGCTTATAGTTACTTTTGGATAAGGATATGGCAACCCACTCCAGTGTTCTTGCCTGCAGCATCCTGTCAAGGGAGTGTGTGATTTCCTCGGTTCTGTCTCATCACAACAAAAATTTGAAGCAATGGATGTTAAAGCCCTCAGTGCGTCACAGCTCTCGTACAGCTCCGTGTTACAGCTCAGTTTTATTTAGAAAATAAAGGAAAATACATCCTCGAGGTGTGAGCGTATGCCGACCTAAAAGACGTGAAGGGAAGAGAGAGAGAGCATGCCCGTGGGAGAGAGACCCCCGGCCCTTTGGCTCCTCTTTTTATATGTCTTTTCCTCCCCCTGGGCCTGCCCTATGTAAACTGGGCTAGCCAGGAGTGCTGCTTGTTCTACCTGAGGTCCTCACTCAGGTCCTCAGACCTTCCTTTGTTCTGTTTTTGTGGGCTTTTCCCTTCCTTGTCTTCTCATTCTGGACTCCTTTTTCTTGTTCTAGCTACCTAACACAGTTATGTGGTTGGATTTATCCTTGGGTTTTCTTCTGTGAATTACCTGTTTATATCTTTTGTCCTGTTCTTGATTGTTTATCTTTTTCTTATTTATTTTATAGATTTTTTTAATATATTCTGGATACTTATTCTTTGTCTTTTAACTTTGTTTATAGTTCCTTCTGGATAAGGATATGGCAGCCCACTCCAGTATTCTTGCCTGGAGCATCCCCTGGACAGAGAAAGTGGGCTACATTCCATGGGTTTGCAAAGAGTCAGACAGGACTGAAGTGACTTAGCACATAGCACATAGTTACTTTTGATGTACAGAATTTTGTGGTTTTCTTGGTGTGTGGTCACAACTGATAATTATTCTGTTTTATTTTCCTTTGTTTTTGGCCGAGTTGCACCGCTTATGGAGTCTTAGTTCCCTAATGACGGATTGAACCCACATCCCCTGCAGCAGAAGTGTGACGTCCTAACCACGGGGCCACCAGGGAATTCCCACAACTGACAATTCCTTTCCTTTATGTTTTATACTCTTTGTATCTTGCTGGAGAAAGACTTTCCCTAAACTGAAGTAGTAAGGAATTTTTTGTGTGTGTTTTTATTTAAAAGTTTAGGTTTTATATATATAAATGTATTTTTTAATATATATATATGTATATTTTACAAATATTTTAAATATTATATATATATATGTATTTAAGCTTCATGGTCTACCTGAAATTGATTTTTATATCTGATGACGAGTAGCAATTCAGTATTTTTTCCCCAAATGATACATAATATGTCTATATCAATTAGATTTTGCTGTGTAATTATCCATTCTAAAACTCAGTGACTTAAAGCAACCACCACTTATTTAATTTGTAATCCTGTGAGGCTGGGCTCAGCTGAGCTTCTTCATTATCTGTGGTCAGTTGTTAGTTAGCGAGGTCACTCTGCCCCTGGAGGTTGACTGCATATCCCCAAGGGTGGCAGGCTTATCCTCACTGCACATGTATCTTTCCTCATTCAGTAAGCTTCCCTGAGCTGCTTTGTCTGGCAGCAGTTTGCAAAAGGCGACAAATCCCGCGGTGAAGGCCTCTGTGTACCTACGTTTGCTAACATCCCATTAGACAAAGTGCATTACAGGAGGAGCTAAGACTGAGTGGGATGGCGTTAGTGTTTCATGATAAAGGAACATGAACACAGAGAGAAGAATTTCTAGCTGTTTTTGTAGTCAGTTTACTAAAATACCTGTTGTCCAAGCGTCTTTGATAGTGTGCTTCATTCTTTTCCCAGTGATCCATAAGGTTATTTTTCAAGTTGCCATGCATGTTGGCCTGTCTCTAGACTCTTTGTTCTTTTCCTACCCCAATCCAGTCCAATCCTATCTTAATTTCTACATTTTTGAAATAAGCCTTTATGTTGGTAGGATAAGTTCTTCTACTTTGTCATTTTGAAACCATCTCACCTAATGTAATTAGTTTCCTGTCATTCCAGTAACAAACCGAATGGCGTAAAACAACATAAATTTATCATTTTAACAGTTCTGTAGTTAAGAAATCTGACACAGGGTTCACTGGGATAATATCAAGGCGTTGGCAGGACCGCATTCCTTTCTGGAGGCTCTAGGGGAGAATCCATGCCTTTCTCCTTCCAGCCTTGGGACATTCTTGGCTCCATCTTCAAAGTGAGCAGTGTCAGGCCGAGTCCTGCTCACACTGGTTCTCCTGCTTCTCTGTTCCTAAGGGCTGTGTAACTACGCTGAGTTTACCTGGACAGTCCAGGGTAGTCTCCCTATTTCAGTCAGTTTATCAGCAAACTTAATTCCCCCTTTCCACATATTCACAAGTTCTAGGGATTGGGATGTGAACGTCTTTGTGGGGCCATTATCCTGCCACTGGGTTTATTCTTGGCCTTTTTCTCTTTTGTGTAAATTATAAAATCAGTTTATCAAGTTCCGTGAAATACTCTGAGATTCTAATTGGAATTACATTGTTCACAAATTAACTTGGATAGAACAGTATCTTTTTATTAAGTCTGTTTTAACATAAGCATGATATATATATCTCTCCATTTATTTTATTTTCCCTCAATCTTCAATAAAAATCTTTTATTATGTTTATGTCTAAGTATCTTACTATTTGGTTATTTGCATTTTCTAGTTTTTTTGGGGGGTCAGTGTATTAGAATGCAATTAATTTTCATGTGCTGGTCCCAAATCTAACTACTTTACTATATTTTCTTGTTAATTATAATTAGCTCATAGATTCTCTTGGGTGACTTTGTTGATAAGCATGTCATATTCATGAAAGTTCTGTGTCTTTTTTTTTGTTCTTATATCTTTTATATTTTGTATTTTTTAACATTCCTCAATTATTTTAAAATATTTTTTAAAGGTTGTACTCCATTCATAGTTATTATTACGTATTAGCTATGTTCCCTCTGCTGTACAATATATCCTTGTGCATAACAGTTTGTACCACTTAATGCTCCCTCCTTCTTCACTCTCTCCAGCGGCAACCACTGGTTTGTTCTCTGTCTCTGTGAGCCTGCGGCTTTTTTGTTATATCTGCTAGTTTTTTATGTTTTTAGATTGCACATGTAAGGTATTTCATTCTTTTATATGGCTGGGCAGTATTCCTTTGTGTGTGTCTTCTCTGTCCATTCACCTATTGACGGATACTTAGGTTGGTTCCAAATCTTAGCAGTTGTAAACACTGCTGCTGTAAACATTAGGTGCATGTGTCTTTCGAATTAGCATTATATCTATGCCCAGGACTGAAATTGCTGGATCACTTGCTAGCTTCATTTTTATTTTTTGAGGAACCTCCCTGCTGTTTTCCTCAGTGGCTGCACCAATTTACATTCCCATCAACAATGTGCACGGGTTCCTCTTCTCCACATTCTCACCAACGTTTGTATTTGTATTCTTTTTGATGCTAGCTATTCTGATAGGTATGAGTTGATATCTTATTGTGGTTTTGATTTGCATTTTCCTGATGTTTAGTGATGTTGAACATCTTTTCAGGTGCTTGTGGACCATCTGCATTTCTCCTTTGCATATATACTTCTTCTTTTTCTTATCTTATTGCACAGGCTAAGACCTCCAATACAGTATAGATAAGAAGCACTGATATATGACATTTTAATTTCCTTTAATGTATTAATGTGGTGAATTGAGTTGATATGCTTTCTCGTATTAAATGATTCATCATTCTTTGATAAATCCTACTTGGTAATGATGTAAACATTGCTTAATTAAGTTTGCTATTATTTTTATTTAAGCTTCATGCATTTATGTTTAAGAATGAGAGTCAACCGTTATTTTCCTGTCTTGAACTATCCTTATCTAGCTTGGCTATCAAGGTTATACTTATACTGTCCTTTAAAAAGTTTTAGAATAGTTTGTATACAATATGTATGTTTAAATATGTTTGTATAAAAAAGATACAGTATGTATCTTTACTTGGATGTTTGGGAGAAGTCTACTGAAAAATATACCAGGATTGGTGCTTTTAGAGAGAGTCTTTGATAATTTAATTTTTCTTGGGAAATTGTTCTGCTTCATTTTCCTATCCTTTTTGAAGTTGGTTTTGGCAAGCTTTATTTTCCTAAGAAAATTTGCATTTTCATCCAGATATCCTTTTAACATGAATTTGTACCAGAGCATCCAGTACTCAGTTCTGCAGTCTCTGTTGTAATCACAAGTATGCTCCCTTTTAGTTTTTCCTGTACATGCACACGTGTGTGTGTGTGTTTCTTTTCTCCTTGATCAGTCTTGATGCAGTCTTGTTTATTTCATTAGTCCTTTCAAAGAACCAGTTTTTATGCCCAAGACTTCTTGAAGAAATGGCCACTTCCAACTCTGAGCCAGAAAATCTTTGCAGTAAGCTTTGGACATCTTTTAGTGTTAAATTACAAAGAAGGTGTCAAAAACTATTAGAGTGATGTCAAGAGGAATCAAGGGCTGACTCGAAAAGGCTACTATGAGTCAAGGATGAGTTTCTATAATGACAATAATTGCAATGGAAATAACCCATGAAATATGTTCAAATCCTTGAATTTATAATATTTTTAAAAAATTGGTCACCTTCAGATAATAAGTTACTTGTCTTGAAAACTGATTTTAAAAAGATTGAGAGAGAGAATCTAGCATTTATCCTGTCTTTGCTATATGAACTGTACCCTTAGATAACCAAATAACAGATAAAATGTCCCTTTATAAAAAGCACTACAATTAATGAAGGAAAATGAAATGATAGACTACCAGCATTGCAATTCTAAATGAATAGAAAAAGGCATTAAGGATTGACGGTTTGTTCTAAGATCATAAAAATAGAGTCAGACACACGTCTCATGCCGAAAGAACATACTACCATGCATAGTCATCCCCAAAGGATAAACCTGAGTTCAATCTAGTCTCTGGATCCAGCTGTCATATTAAAGGATTATTGTCAGTTTATTTGCCATATTTTTAAAATCACCTCTTGGTTGGCAGTTTATCCTATATGTATTTTTTCAAGAAAGACTGATAAAAATAATATTCCCTGAGTTCTTGCATTGTCCAGTCTATTATCTCTTATTTCTATACTTCAAACACAGTTTTGGCATAGAAGAAAACTCCTGGTTCATATTTTCTTCTTCGAAAGGACTCTATGTAGGGTTTACTAGCATTGATGTTATTGTGGTGAAATCTGAGGAGCGCCTGATTTTGTGCCCTTATAAATGCCCTTGATCATTTTACTTGGCTTTCCAAGTGATTCCCACTTTGTCTTTGAAGGTCAGGAATCTTACTAGATGATGTACTGGTGTTGAGATTCTGTTTCTTTCTTTCCTGGGTTTTGGTGTGTCCTTTCAATATGTAAGTTCAAATCTGCTTTTCTTTCTGGAAAGTTTTCTTCAATTACATCTTTAAATAATGTTCTTCTTCCATTACCTATTATCTATTATTGTATCATTAGGTATTATCTATGTGTAACAACTTACCACACATTTAGTAACTTCAAACACAGCATATTTATTATCTGACAGTTTCAGTGGTCAAGGCATCTGAGCAAGTTTAACTGCACCCTTTGAGCAGGACCTCCCAAGGGTACAGTGAAGATGTCAGCTGGGTTCACAGTCTCATCCAAGGCTGAGTCCTCTTCCAAGCTCAACTGGTGTTTAGAAGAATAATTTCCTTGCAATAGTAGAAGTCCTGGTAGCTTTCTTCTTCAAGGACAGGAGAAGAGAAAGTGTCTGACTCCAGAGAAGACACCAGTTCCTTTTTTAAAGTCCTTTACCTGATTAGGTTCAGGCCCACTCAGGATAATCTCTTAAATAACTCAGAATTAGCTGATTTGAGATTTTAATTACATGTGAAATCCGTTCACCTTTGTCATGTTCTGTTGACTGGAAGCAAAGCATAGTTTCTACCTGCATTCAAGGGAAGGGTGTCTCCACCACACATTTATTTCCCTTTTCTTTTATGGATTTCCCAATTGTGTATATGTTGGCTCTCATTCACCAGCCCTCCCTAGCTGTCGTTTCCTCTAGACTCCTTTTCAATTCTACATTTCCATTCACGTTGCTCACTTTCTCATTCTTGACCCCTTGTCACGTATCTTATTTACAGCGTCATCAGATTCTTTTGTGCTGTTCTGTACTTGCTTTCGTTTCTTTTTTTTTTAAGTTCATTTTTAAAATTGAGGCGTAACTGCCATGTAAAATCATGTTAGTTTCAGGTGTAGAGCAGCACGACTCGGTGTCTGTGTGCACCACTAAATGGCCACCACAGTCACTACACGCAGTTGAAAATTGTTTATGATGGGAATTTTTTTACGATTTACCTTCTTAGCAACACTCAGATATGCAATACAGTATTATAAACTATAGTCGCCATGCTGTACATTACATCCCAGGACTTATTTTGTAAATGGAAGTGTGCCTTAATTTATTTAATGGTGTTTTTTTTTTTCCTTCTTCTCTCTTAAGTTCTCCCAAATAACATTTCATTTCCCCCCCTCTGCCTTCTGCTTCTCCCTCTCCTCTCTCTTCTCCTTTCTCTACCCCTCCACCCCTGCCCCACCTCTCTTTTTCCTTCCTTTTAAAAATTATTTTGTGTTTGGTCTTTTTGTGTGTGTTTTTGTCTTATAAACCAATTGTTTGGGGCTTTTTTCATTTATGGCGAGATATTTGGTTACAATGTTTATGTGCTTTGTGGCAACTTGCTAGCAAATAATCTTAGTTTGCTTTTCTTATAGGATCTTTTAAAAATAATTTAACTCCTCTATTTATTTATTTTGGCTGCATTACATGATTTGTGGAATCTTAATGCCCCCACCAGGGATCAGTGAAAGCACAAAGTCTCAACCAATGGACCACTAGGGAGGTCCCAGAGCCAGGATTTCAGATCAGATATTTTAAAACTCAAAGGCCCATATTTTTTACTTCCATAGTATGCTGTCATTTCAACTGACTTTCTTCTTACTTACATGACTTCCTAAGATAAAATCCTGGAAGTATACTGTTTGTGATTTATAATACAAATTGTCAAACTTTTTTTCCCAAGAAGAAATTACTATTTATTATCACTTTACTAGTTTATTTGTCCAAATGTAGTGTTTTAAAATAGTACAAGTTAATGTTTATTTTGTACGTAAGTTCAGTCTTTCAGAGTGTTCATTTAGGATTTGTTTTCTCCTTTAAATCTGTTCTTGTTCCTTGCATAGTTGTAAGTGTTGTGTTGATGTTTAATTTTGCATGTAAACTTTAATTTATTGATCTGTTTCTTTTATTGTTTTAACTGCTTCAGATTTTAGACCGTTGTTTCATCAAATCTCTGATACCCAATTATAATTTATTCTAGTTTTCCTAACATTTAATATGTAACTCCTGATTTTGAGTTTGTTTTTGTATATGGCGTAAGGTGTTTAAACTTATTTCCATATTGTTATTCAGTCATCCCAATATCACTTATTCAGTCAAACTTTTCCTCTTGTTATTCTGAGTGTGGTGGCATGAAAAGAATGTAGGCCTTTGGACAGAATTAATTTGAATTGAATCCTGGTTCTAGATGTTGGTCCCTTTCAAGTTTAGGAGTAACCTCTTTCCCAAAAGAGCCAGGCTGTTTTCCAGTGCTACCCCCTGAGTGCGGAGGAATGTCTCACCAACCAGCTTGGGGAGCTTGGGCCTCCCCAACTGGGAAAGCTGCAGCAGTCAGTCAGGCGTCTGCCCTCAGATGCTCCTCATGGCCCGGGGCAACGGGACTTGCGTTAGTACCAGGATGTTGTCATGGCTGAGCTGGGACCCTTGCCAGAGGGGAAAAGGCACACAAAAAATTCCTAGTCTGTCCAAAGCAGGGCATGCTCAGCGCCTCCAGGAGAACAAAAGCAGAGATGGTAACCAGTCCTCTGCCACGCACGTGAGACGGTCACTCTCACCCAGGACTGTGTGCTGCGCTCTGCTTGGCGGTGGGTCACCTACATCTGGCCACCACGCTTGTGCCGAGAGCATCGTCCACCAGGACTCGGGACTGACAGCACCTGGACCCACTCGCCTGCTGTTGCTGCTCCTCTCTTGGGAGCTTCGCTGTGCCTCTCCCGTATATGCTTCCCTCGTAGGAGAAGGTGGCCTTTGGCAGGTTTTCTCTAGTGCTTTGTTTTGCTTTAGCTTTTTTTGTTCTTTCATTTACTCTTCCTGCTGTCGTCCATTCTCAGTGTTTCTGGACTGTCCTATTAGGGATTGTTCTTTTGACTTGGGGACCGTGGTTTCCATTGTTCTCCGCTGCCTGCATCCAGTGCATCCCCACCATCCTGTTGGTCCTGTGACGCGGGTGTCTCCCTCGCCAGCACGGGAGCAACAAGCGTGATGTCCTGATCTTTGGCCTATCTTGCCTTAGGGATATCGTGTCCACCATACGCTTAATTCACGAAGAGCTGTTCCATTGTGCCCACTTCTGAGCACATCTTCCCTGAATATGTGACCTGTGGTTCTAGAGCATCGTGCTTTCTGTCCGCTGCTTGTGTTTCTCCACGTCCAGCCTTCAGGGCCTCATTCTCTAAAAGGTGCTTCTTCTGACCACTCTGATTGAAGGTAGTCCAATACAGAAGTGGGCGGGGGGCGGGGGGCGGCGTTTCTCAAGGGCTTTGAAAGACAGTTCTTTGCTGATACCACGGAGGCTTATTTCAGAGACCTTGATGACAGTTCCGGAGGGCTGGGAAGGTGAAGCCCAGCCGGAAGTCATAGATGTCCCAGAAGAGCAGGGTCGCCACAACCGCCCGCACTGTTCCTCTGGCCCAAGACCCGTGGAGAGTGAGGACGCAGAGCCGCTCCGAGCTCGCCCTGCTTCCTTGGCCAAGGTCTATGAACCACAGTTGAAGAGGTCTCAGCAATTCATTTTTGGCTCCCAAAGATTTCAGATAAGTTTTTGAAAAGAAATCCAGTACATTTTTGCAGAATATAGCTGGAAGATTTTTCAGATTATCTATTTATTTATGAATGTATACTATTTATAAATTTTTAAAATTAAAATTTATTTAAATTTATAAATATATCATTTATTTTATTGTATTTCTACGTATTTCTTTATTCATCTTATGAAATTACTGAATGGAGTATCTATCTATTACCCCTGTTTTATTCTTTTAAAATCAGGAACTTTAAACATGTGAAAATCAGCAACAATCTGGTTCTACTGTGATGTTCCTGTTGAGGCAAAGACAAGCACTGAATCGTTTAACTGACCTGGATCAGATGGTTTTGGGGACTCCCCCCACCTCCAATTTGATTGTTTACTTTGCTGCTCATTTTCAGTAATATGGTGGAAACACTCTGAAATCTAACCACGTTCTCTCAGCCCTATTGGAGAGGCACCTGAGAAATTAAGGTGATGGTTCTGGCTCACATTTTTCTTTGACGTGAGCAGAAGACAGAGACAGAATGGACCTGCCTTTACCCTCCAGCCCAGTGGTTCTCCAGGCGACCCAGGCTAGGAGCGTCAGTACCACCATCACCCAGGAATTTGTTAGAAAAATTCATATTCTTGGGCCCTATCCCAGAGCTGCCGAGTTAAAACTCCCAGGAACAGGGCCCCCGGAGCTCCGTGTTCAAGCCCTGCGGGTGTCCCAGCATTAGGCCCACATTTGAGAACCCCTGCTCTGGTCTGATAACCCACACTCTCTCGTGGGAGGGTGCTGTGAATTTGTCAAATTCTGCTGCAACTGCATTGAAGACACTACCGTGGTCTTTGAAGTTCTGATAAACCACCCTTGTCTGGAACGTGCACTGGGAGGGCTGGACCAGGAGCCAGGAGAGCTGCTTTCTCGATTGTCACCACTAACTGGTCCTGGAGGACTCCCTCACCAGGAAAGTGGCGTTTTTCCATCTGCTTTTCTTGCTTTGTGTGACAGGAAGATAAAATGAAACAGTGGATGTTAAAGTGGTTTGAAAATGTTAGCATGCAATGTGAAATGCAAGGCCGCGTCCGTATAAAAGAGTCCCTGTAGAGCTTTACCCCGACCAGATTTCCCTGTGAACAGTCCTGTGCGTCTGCCGTGGGCTGTGTTGCTGTGCACACCCACTCACAGCTGTTAGAAATCACAGCTAGCTTAGCACCTGTGAATACAGAGGAGGCAATAGGTCCTAGGAACATGACAGAGTGAAAAATAAATAGCTTTCACGAGACCCCAGTCTTGGAAAATCAAATGCTTTTTAGTTTTTTCACTGTAAACAAGATAGGTGAAATGTTAGAAATGAAAGGGAGAAGGAAAGGAGGGGGAAAAACACCCGTTTACTTCTTAAGAAGGACCCACTATCGTGGCATTCGTGCTGACGGTGGTACCCAGTTTGCCCACAGGGTGGCAGCTGCAGACCTGGAGGCTCAGCCTCACGGGCCCTCTTCTCTGCACAAGAGTGAAAAAACGAAAAACAGCCTTCTTCCATTCATTCAACACCCGCGCGTCTCAGGGGGCGGTTTTGTCTTCAATTATAGAGATAATATCCCATTTGAGGAAAAGAAAGGTGGCCCTATTTCAGCTCAAGGGACCTGTGACTGCTCATTGGGCGTTCCACGAGAGTGACCGCAGTGGACAGACAGAGGTGGCAGCCCAAGGCCCGGCCGCGGTCACACCCCTGTGTGTCCCTCTCTTGTTTGGTGAGAACAGCTGGGCTGTTTTTTAAGGGGAATCACGACCTACCAGTTCAGCCCGCAGTGCCTGGTTATTTACTCATTGTCCCGTGTGAACTCGGCCTTGAACCCCAGCACCACCCTCCGCGGCCCCCTGAGGCACCGGAGTCTTGGTGGCGGAAATTCACAGGAAACTGGGCTCCAACGCCGTGGGGCTTTACATTGCTCAAGAGGAGGGGGCTTCCTTGGGGTTTCTTTAAATTCAGATTATATAAATTAGATGGAGATGGGCACTCTTTCTTTTTTTCTTTTTTTAATGGAAAGATAATTGCTTTACAGAATTTTGCTGTTTTCTGTCAAACCTCAACATGAATCAGCCATAGGCTGATTTCTTTAGAAAAAAAATTTTTTTAATTTTCTATTGGAATATAGCTGATTAGCAATGTTGTGATGGTTTCAGGTGGACAGCAAAGGGACTCAGCCATACACATATATGTATCCCTTCTCCCCCAAACTCCCCTCCCAGCCAGGCTGCCACATAACATGGAGCAGAGTTCCCTGTGCTCTACAGTAGCTCCTTGTTGGTTCTCCATTTAAAATACAGCAGCGTGTCCATGTCCATCCCAAACTCCCCAACTGTCCCTTCCCTCCTCCTCCCACTCCCATACCCCCAACCATGAGTTCTCATAGTTTGTGAGTATGTTGCTGTTTTGTAAATAAATTCATTTGTATCATTTCTTTTCAGATTTTACATATAAGGGATGTCATATTTCTCCTGTCTGACTTATGAGATGCTCATACTTACTTACGTGAAAGGAGTTAGGGAAATCACAAAATTCATGAGAATGGGTTTAAAACTATTTAGAGCTTCACAGTGTTTTTCTTGAAGTCCTGTCGGACACATGCAGAGGTGTATTCCGCTCGTTCCTAATAACTTAGCTGGTCCCGCTTTGTTCCACGGGATGTAACATTTCCTCTGCCAACTCTTCCTGCCTCTTTCCCAATAAGGGGGCTGTTATTCTACCCGGCAAGTGCAAAGTGACAAGCTCTTTTATTAAAACAATCAGGACATCTAAATATAAAATTTTAAAGGTGTATACCCGCCTCTGAAATTATCTTATTAAGAATACCTTCATAATAATCCTTTCATTTTATTGCAAAAGACACTACTGTAATAGCAAGGCTAGTAAGGAAACACAGCTAATTATCAAAGTGACTCATGTTGCAAGATGGAAAATCTAAGTTCCTTGTGTGTAAAAATATCTCGTGATTGACGTGTTACCAAATTTCCACAAAATCGATTTCCACGTCATGATTTAAGGCTTTGATTGCTTTCCCTCATGGATCGCAGGAACTTTCCCAAGCAGAATGAGCATCCGGGGAGCATGCTTCCTTATGAAATGAGAAGCAGAGGCTTCTGTAGGCAGTGGGCAGGTGAGGATACTGGCGTGAAGGAGTCCCTCCACCCCGGCCGCCGTTTCCTGTCGGGACCGCGAGTGCTCTGACCCTCCCTGTGGGGGCGCCGGGGAGTCACCGGGAGATTCTGAACAGAGGAGCGGCTCTGAGCGCTCAGGCTCTACCTGGATCTCCGTGGAGAAGGGGCCGGAGGAGAGGGGGAACCACTGGGGGAGCTGCCCGTTGCCGCCCTCTGACTTCATTTTCCATCGCCTCCCAGCCCTCTGCTCTCCTGGCTGTTTCTCGAGCCATCCCCAAAGCCCCCACTTGGCCATTTTAACCAAGCAGCCCTCTGCCTGGAGCCTTTTCCCCACCAGGAGTCCACAGCCCTCCTCTCGCACCTTCTTCAGATACCAGGGTCTCTTTGAGCCCTTCCTGATCTAAAACCTGCCCCACCCCCACCACCAGCCCTCCCTGCCCTCTCCCCGTCTCTATCTTTCCTTCCTACTTATTGCCAACTGCTGCATGAAGTGCAGTCAGCAGGGCAAATAGCGGTGGGATTAATGTCCCAATAAACTCATCATCAGTTGAAAGATCTGAAGGTAGAAAGTGCACTCAGCACGCCCAGCCCACCTGCTGTGCCCAGAGCACTCACAGGTGGGCAGAACCCTCTAACCCCAGGCCTGGTTTGGCATAAAGGGTGGAAGTCTCACGGGATTTCTGGAACACCTACTGAAAGGGAGAAACAGCACGACGTGTGGGGCCAGATGGTTGTCAGAGTGCGGGTTGTTCAGCGTTGTGATCTTAGGGTCCAGTATCTGCCCCGTGCAGGCTGAGAGAGGGTCGCTAGGCAGGCCCCCATTCTGAGTCCCGAGCACAGTTTCTGCTGAAAGCATACAGCTTTTGCAGCATCGTAAAGTCACGAGTGAGGGACCCTCTGTGTGCATTGTGGCAGATACGTGGTGGGGGGTGGTCCACTCGGAAGGGCTGGGCACCTTCACCACCGAGTCCTTGAGGCCAGCGCCTGCAACTGGCACGGGCAGGCGTCACATGGACATTGAAGTGAGTGTCCACCAGCCCTGCCATCTCCCTGCCAGCTCAGGGGGGCACGGGAAGCAGGGGGTGGGAGTCAGGTGTCACTTCAGTGACGCCTCCACGCCGGGCCCTTCTTGGAGTCTCATCTCACGTCAAATACCTATGATGGAAGGAGGCTCGTAGCTCGCTCTTCAGACTGAACACAGGCCTCCAGCAACCTCTGTGTTCAGGGTCCAGGCCCTGCCCAGCTCTGCAGGGGGGTCAGTTGCTGGGCTGCCAGAAACCTCCTGACTCTAGGGCCCTGATATTCCTGGGGAGCCCCCCACCCCTCAGCCACGGGCATGGCTCCCAAGCCAACTCCGGGCCCCCTCGCATCCTGGCCGCCCCCAGCCCTGCCTTTCAGAGCTCCTGCCACATGAAGAATTCGGTTAAAACGTCTGCGGTGGCACCACTTTGCAGCAGGGACGCTGTGGTGCCTATTTTTACTCGAATGACTCGTTCTCTGCTGCCTCAGTAGGCTTACTTCCTTTGGAGTGTGACTACCTGGCTGAATCTGCCTAACCGCTCATTCCTGACTGACCTCTGTTCACGCAGAAATGATGGCACCTTTTGTAAAGAATCTAAATTTATTTTCTCAAAATAGAAAGAAAGGTGATTCCGTGCCATTTCCGCGAGTTCCTTGCTTTGCCAGATTGCAGTCCCTGAGACGTAAACAAAGGTTCTGCGTCCCCACATCAGTGGTGGGCAGCTCTTAGCTGAGGAAGGAGGGCCCTGCAAACAGCACCCTTGCTCCAGGGCCTCCTGACCTGCCCCCACCCAGCCCCGGGTCATCTGCCCCCCAAGCACCCCCATCACGGGCCTCGTTTTCCTCCCTCTTAGGGAGAGACCTGGGTTCAATCCCTGGGTTGGGAAGATTCCCTGGAGAAGGGAAAGGCAACCCACTCCAGTATTCTGGCCTGGAGAATTCCATGGACCCTATAGTCCATGGGGTCGCAAAGAGTTGGGCACGACTAGCAACTTTCACTCACTCCCTCACTCAGGGAGGCCATGGCCTTACATTGCGAATGTGACTTTGAAGATGAACGTATCCCCCCGCAAACCACTCTCCATTATCATCATTCTGAAACCAGAGCTGGAATGTTAAACAGATTTTGAGACTTCAAAAATTATTCCTTGCTGGTCTTCAGAAACAAAACTCAAGTAAGAAAGCTTATCAATTGCACTTCTGTTTCTGCTCAAAAGCTCCTGACCGAGGGCTCAAAGGCCCCTTGTTCTGACCTCCTGACACGGCAGCGCCCCAGGGCCTGGCGTTTGGGTGGACCCTTTATTCCCCAGGGAAGGAGGGGCAGTTTGCGAGGAGCCGCCGGGGCAGGGGAAGGCACGCCACCCGGCCGGAGCAGTCTCTGAGTCTGTGGGGGTTCTGACGGAGCACCCGGAGCCGGGCTGCTCCTGAAAATAGTTACAGTTGCTTTTGTTTTTGGAACTTTTGCAAGAAAAAGAAATTTGTGGTGCCTGGAGAGCCTGGTTTCGGAATGCAAGCACAGGGCCTCTGAGTCAGACTTGGGCGGGACGTCATTTTCTCATTAAGGAACAGAATATGGTTTCTTGATCTGTTTCTGCTGTCTTGATGTTTAGCTGGATTCCTGGGTGGTTGGTCAGCCTGGGTACATCTCCAGAGAGCAGGGGGCCCGGCCTTGGCACCACCCGGCAAATCTGTGTGCCAGGGGAGGGGCTTTGGCTGCCAGGCCAGGTCGATTTTCAAGGCAGAACTGTGTGTAAAAACGCCCAGTGACAGATAACTATTAAAAATTAAAATTCCTGTTCTTGGGGGGAAAAGGCACACACAGAAGTGTCATTGTGAGTGATATGATTTACTTCTAATCTCTTACAGTACGAGCTAGAAAGCTGAGTTTCCTTTCCAGAAAATTCTCATTTATTTTCAAAAAGTTGCATTTTATTACTGCTGAAGGATTTTAATTTCCAAATGAGTATGCTTTTTTTTTTTTTAAAAAACCAGGAGTTTTGGAAATCCCAGAGACAGAAGTAGAAAAAGTCGCAGTGTATGATGGCAATTCTCAAGTTCAAGGAGGGGTGAGGGGAGCCATGCTGTGATGGCAGACTTCTTTTAGCCCATCTGTAAACTGACATTTAAGTAGAAGTCGGCAGTTTCTCTGCACCAAGTTAAAGACTGTTGTGCTGGCTAAGGGGAGGCTTATGTGTAAGCCTTTATAGAAGTATATAGATACTCACTACCAACCGAAGAAAGGCAGGGAGAGCTGTGACGCGTCGGGTTTTATGGCTAGGGGAGCCGAGCTGTACTTTGAGAACCAGCCATCACAGCCGGTCTGGACGGTTGACCAGCAGCATGAGCGTGCATATGGAGGGCAGGCTGTGGGGTGTGGGGGTACGTCACAGAATGATGTAAAACCATCAGACTAGTTATTATTGCCTAAATCTGAAGCCTGCAGCTAGAAGAGTCCTGCTGGGGAAACAATCGCGGGCAACACTGGGTCTGTTTTGGAAATGTTCTGATCCGGACGGTTAACACACTGAGCCGTTTTATTAAAGGGCCCTCGCTTCATGTTTGGAGAGAATCACACACCCTTTTATTAGGAACGTGAAGCAAAGCCTTTGAGCTGCAGCGTCTTGGCAGGTAGTTGCCGGAAATAACGAATCGCATCTGTGGAAGCCCCGGTCCTGGCAGGATCCTGGCCTCAGCCGTCCTCTCCTCACCCCTTCCCCTTCTAGACTGACCAGTGGCGCCATGTCCAGAGCCGGCCGGCAGCTGGCCCTTCTCCTGTGCGGTTGCTGCGTGGCTGTGGCCGTCCCGGGGGGCCTGGCCAAGGAGGGCTGTCCGGCTGAGCCCCGCCAGGCCTCCCACTACGTGGCCGCCGTGTACGAGCACCGATCCTTCCTGAGTCCCGACCCGCTGGCCCTCACCAGCCGCGAGCAGGCCTTGGAGCTCATGCATCGGAACCTCGACGTCTACGAGCAGCAAGTGACAACCGCGGCCCGAAAGGCAAGGCTTGCTCAACAGGGTGGGCTGGCCCCGGGTCGGTGGTCCCCCGCAGCCCCTCTGGGAAATCAGACCCAGAGTGCTGAGCTGAAGGAATTAGGTGGCTCAGTTCAGTCCAGTTGCTCAGTCGTGTCCGACTCTTTGCGACCCCATGGACTGTAGCACACTGGGCCTCCCTGTCCCTCACCAACTCCTGGAGTCCACCCAAACTCATGTCCATTGAATCGGTGATGCCATCCAATTATCTCATCCTCTGTCAACTCCTTCTCCTCCCGCCTTCAGTCTTTCCCAGCATCAGGGTCTTTTTCATTGAGTCAGTTCTTCACATCAGGTGGCCAAAGTATTGGAGTTTCAGCTTCAGCATCAGTCCTTCCAAAGAATACTCAGGACTGAGCCGCATCAGGGAGCTAGAGGCCCGCTACTCAGAGGGCGGTCTGCAGACCAGCAGCATCAGCCTGCCCGCCAGAGCCCGTGAGAAATGCAGAACACAGGGTCCCGTCCTAGACCTGCAGAGTCGGAATCTATTATTTTGTAAGATCCCCAGGTGATGCTTCCCCTCCAGCCTGGGGGACATGCCGGGCCAGGCCCCTGGTTATCACACGTGGGGGCTGCTAAACCAACTGGGTGTCTGGTGGCTCCCATGCCCACAGAGTGGGCCAGGGTGCAGGCCGGGGCCTTGGCTTTCTTTAAAGCACCCCCAGGAGGAAGAAGGTGCAGAAACACTGCAAAGCTGCCTGCCTGCTGGCCGCTCCCGCTCTTGGAGGCTTTCAGAGTCTAACTGAACCAGGGAGCCACCCCGGAACGAGTTTGCTGCCTCCTGACGATGCGGGGGGCTCATTGCTGGTCCCTGTGCTGGACCCCGAGCAGCCCGAGGGCCCGGTCCAGACAGAACCGAGCCCAGTGGACAGAGTGGACTGGTGCCGCCTCTGTGCCGGGGAAGAAGGGGGGTACCAACTGGAGGGAGGGCCGGGGGGGAAGAACCAGCGGGGCTGCTGAAGGATGCCCCATTCTTGGGGACAGGTGGGGACCCCCTGGGGGCAGAGGCCCGTGCCTGTGAGGTCGGGGGCAGACCATGTGCCCAAGCAGCCCCCCACCCCTGCTCAGGGAGGCCAGCCCTGCCCGGCCACGTTCTGACATGCGGCCTGTAGCGCAGGTACGTGGAGCACACTGATGTTGGAAGGGCACCTAGAGACCATGTCCTCCTGCTTCTGACCCAGACCCTCCTCCTCTGTTCCCAACCTGATGCCCAGCCCTGGATGCCTCCAGGGCCCAGGGCTCCCCGTCCACTTGAAGACGGTGGGAACTCCTGGGAAAGAGCTTTCTTTCCATGAGCGACAGTCAGCCTCCCTGCCACCGCCGCCCATCGCCCTGTCCTCCGAGCCCAACAGGACACACTGAACCCCACTGCCCCCAACCCACGCTGCCTCCCCCAGAGCACAGCCTGGCTTCACGGCCGGGATCTCTCCCCAGGCCCATTGGGGGTCTCTCCCAGGCCCATTGGGATCTGTCCCCAGGCCCATCGGGATCTTTCCCCAGGCCCGTCAGGATCTCTCCCCAGGCCCATCGGGATCTCTCCCCAGGCCCATCGGGATCTGTCCTCAGGCCCATTGGGATCTGTCCCCAGGCCCATCCGCAGCTCCTGGACAGAGGCGGTTCCAGCCCTTCCCCCAAGGCTTTCTGGGTTACCCCATACCCTGAACTGTGCACAGCTCTGTTGAGGACAGGGTGGAGCAGACCTGTCTCCATTCTCAGTCTAAGTGTTGTCCCCAGATGAAAAGCTTTTCACAGTTACATCTCGCTGTGGGCTCGCCAGGCACTTGCTGTCAGTTGCAGCCCCCGAGGCCTTTTCGCACAGACATACACACTGCCAAGGCCGTGCCATCGTGTAAGGTGAATTGATTTAATCTGATAGCAAAGCCTCCCATTGATGCCATTAAATTTCATCGTTCCAGCCTGTTGGGCTATTTGGGGATCCGTACGGGCGTCCTGCGTATCAGTTACCATCACTCACGTCATTCACACCTCCTGGACACAGCTTGTTTCAGTCTGCCCTGAAGTCGGTGTAAAAACATCCCAGGCCATGCCCCCAGGCCTTCTCCTGACACAGATCCATTCTCTGCACGGGGGCGTTGGCTTGCACCGTGCTGAAATGTCACCCCCTTTCCCTCCATCCTGTCCACAAAACCACACGGAGACATTCGGCAGCTGCCGTACTGAAACCCAGAGACCGTGACTGCAGTATCCCTGCCTTTTCATCACCTGCCCCCAAATGAAACATGTAACATGTTTTTATTAAACGTACACTGGCTGCAGACATCGTTCCATCTCTACCTGTGGTCCAGGAGCAAGGATGAAGCTGTTGATCTGGTCATTTTTAGGACTTACAGACATCTTAGCTCCCCTACATGGTTATGTGTGTTAAAGTCACCTCTAAGACAGGTTGATGTCAAGTGTGTGTCAAAGTTTTGTATCAAACATGCTATAAGGGCAGAGGTTCCTGCAGGCCAACAAGTTCTCTCTTGACAGAGGCATTTACAGTGAAGAAAAGGAGTCATGCTTAAAGATATCAGGCTGGGAGCTCACCTGGGTTGGCACTCGGAATTCCTCAGGAGTTCTTGGGCTACTGCTGTATCAGGAAACTGCTCAAGCCCTTTGTCAGGCCTGCAGAGTGCTTCCTAGAAGGCATCAGACCCCGAGTTTTGCCTCTGCTCCAGTCTGAGTCCTCATTCCTGGCAGGCATGTAGTTAGGACATGCAATTTAATATTAATAGGTATACATAACTGTTACTTTCCACAGGTAACCATTCAGTGCTTTCAAAGCTTTTTAATAAAGGAAAAACATTTGTCCAAGTATAATTTGCAAAAAGTTAGAAACGTGACTCTTACACATAGAGAAGAATGGACATGTGTCAAAGGTTTTATTTAACTCATTAATTAGCCAAGGAACCAGTAAGGTGGTAAAGCTGGCTCAAAAGAGAATTTGAGGAAGAGATGTGAGTGTATCCATCAGCCAAATGAATGTGGAAATGAATCTGCTAATAGAGACAAAACTGGCTAATGCTGCCCTGTGCCGCGCTGTGCTTACTCGCTCAGTCATGTCCACTCTCTGCAACCCCACGGACTGTAGCCCGCCAGGCTCCTCTGCCCCTGGGATTCTCTAGGCAAGGATGCTGAAGTGGGTTGCCATGCCCTCCTCTAGGGGATCTTCCCGACCCAGGGATTTAACCCAGGTTTCCTGCATTGCAGGAGGATTCTTTAGTCCTACAGGGCAATAAAACATCATCTTTAGGGTGATGTTTTGTTAAACAGCAAAGGCAAACAATGGTACATTCACCAGATAAATGATCCTCCAATGCGCTTGTCAGTCAGTACTCTGCTCTACCGTGGAAACACATACGTATACAGAGAATGTAGACAGACATTCTTCATCTTGTTTATTTCTGAGTTTGCGATAATTTTCCTTTCTAATGTGCAGTAAGATGACCAAACGCATTTTCTGCCGGAGGGAATGAATTTTGCTGTGATCTTTCTGGAAGGCTATTTGGCAACGTATGTTAAGAATTTAAATTTTTTTCCTATGTTTGACTCTCAGTATTTTCACTTATAAAGCTTTATTTATAAAGAAATACCAGAGTTCCAATCAAAGATTTGTGAACAGTGCTCATCCAGAAAGTGTTTTGAGTGCCCTGTAGGCAGGTGGTCACCACCGTTGTCCAGCAACAGAGGATAAACTGTGGCGTCTTCTTAAATATTATCCAGTGTCTAATACAAGTGATGTTTCTGAAGGTGTCTTTGTAGTTTTTTTTTTTTTTTTAATAATTTTGTTTATTTATCTCTGGCTGCACGGGACTCACTGCAGCGCACAGGCTGTCTCTAACTGTGGTGAGCAGGGCCGACTCTTCGTTGCGGGTGTGCGGGCTTCTCATCGAGGTGGCTTCTCTTGTTGCAGAGCGTGGGCTGTAGGCACTCGCGTTTCAGTGACTGCAGCACTCGAGCTGGGTACACGGCGCTTGCAGGCTCCAAGGAGCATGGGCTTAGTTGACGTGGTGCCGGGGCTCAGCTGCTCTGCAGCACAGGGAATCCTCCCAGACCAGGGACTGAACCCGTCCCCTGCATGGGCAGGGGGATTCTTACCCACTGTACCTCCAGGCAAGTCCTGGCATCTTTGTAGTCTTGATGGTTCTGTAGTGAGAGCATCAAGATAGAAAACTGTATGTTTTTTATTGTCTCAGTTATACACACACACACACACACACACATAGACGGAGAGGGGAAAAAATGAAATCAGGATGTTAGCAATTCCTATCTTCATGATACAGGCTTAGGAATTCTTCCTTTATAATTTCTGTTTTCCAAATGTTCTACAAATAAGCTTTCATGGGTTTTATATAGCCAGGAAAAAGTTATAAGGGTGTGCAGTGCATTCCGGAAATCAGTGACTCAGATTGCCTGTTACTCTCGATGACTCGTGCCTGCCCGCCGCCCTCCGCCACCACTCGCCGTGGCTGAGGCTCCAGGCTTGGCACCTTCAGCCCAGTAAGAAGAGAGCGGCTGCAAAGGGCCTGGCCCTGTCTGTTCGGGCTGTCTCAGGCAGCTGCCATCCCCCTGGGCTGCCCCAGTTGTGAAGAGGCCTGTAAGGGGCCCAGGGCTCTAAGCGGAGTCTCCTAACTCCCAGGGAGAGAAACGCAAGTTAGGCCCCAGTCCTGGTTCCTATGCTGAAATCAGCTCGACCCTGACCCCCCAGCCCAGGGGAGGCCCACCTCTGCTGCACGTTAGAGTCACCCGGGGCCCTGTAGACAAACTCTGTCCCTGGGACCTGCTCATAGCCGACAGAAGCAGATTCTAGGCACGGGCCGCCGGATCACCCTGGGACAGCCAGTGTGTTTTAAGAAGCTCCCCTGCCTGACGGAGAAGCGCAGTGAAGGCTGAAAGCCACTGGACTATTGGTAGCATGTGTGTTGAGCATGGCGTTCAGGGCCTGTTGTAGTTCCCACTG
The DNA here is from genome assembly GCF_029407905.1 of Bubalus kerabau. NCBI lineage: Eukaryota > Metazoa > Chordata > Mammalia > Artiodactyla > Bovidae > Bubalus > Bubalus kerabau. The sequence goes on from NC_073625.1 coordinate 198,985,466, forward strand.
CAGCCCCCAGGGCACCACCCCGGCTCCTAACCCCGCTCCCTCCGGCCAGGCTTACCTGTCCCCACTGCCCCCGACCAGCCCCAGGCACGTCCCTGGCTCCAGGAGGACACTGTCTCGGTTCCCTGAGAGTCAGACCCAGTGAACTGTTCCCCCCAAGGCTCAGATCCCTGGCCCTCCGGTCCCTGGTTCTGAGCGGCTGCGGGTCGGCTGTCGGAGGCATGCGGGCTGCTTCCGGCATCTGCTGACAGACTGTCCTCTGATGTTTTGACTTACAGGGTGCACAGATCATAGTGTTTCCAGAAGACGGCATCCACGGATTCAACTTTACAAGGACATCCATTTACCCGTTCTTGGACTTCATGCCATCTCCCCACTCAGTCAGGTGGAACCCGTGCCTGGAGCCCCACCGCTTCAATGACACGGAGGTAAGTGAGGGGCCTGGCTTCCCTCCTAAGGGGGCAGGAGGCACATGGAGCTGGGCCAGGCCAGGGGCCAGGAGCCAGGACGTGCAGAGCCCTTCAGATCCTGAAAACCAAGCCGAAGCTCCCTGTGCCCCACAGTTAGAGTGTCCGCTACTACGAGGCCTTTACTCACCTGCGGCTCGTTGTGGTTTTCAGTCACCAAGGAATGCATGAATATGTGTTAGAACAACAGACCAAACAGAAGTTAAAAAAGCGGGGCTTCCCCAGTGGCTCAGTGGTAAAGGATCCAGCTGCAGGAGACGTAGGCTCGATCTTGGTCCAGGAAGACCCCATGGTGCTGCAGAGCGGCTCCTCCTCTGAGCCAGCGCTCCGGAGCCCGGGGACCGCGGCTACCGAAGGCCAAGCCCCCTGGAACCCCCTCTTCATGGCAAGAGAAGCCCCCGCAACGAGACGCCCGACACTGCCGCCAGAGAGTGAGTAGCCCCCACTCACTGCGGCCGGAGAGAAGGGCTCCCAGGAACAAAGACTCGGCACAACCAAAAATCAATAATTAAATTATTGTAAAAACTTAAAAAAATGCAAGTCCACTTCAGCACGCCCCATGCCCCATCCTACCCTGCTTTCTAGAGAAAACTATGAATGATTGGACGCACCTCCAACTATTAATATATTCTTGTCTATGCATCCAGCAGATACTGACATCGTTTTTATTTTAAAGTTTTTTCGTTGATGTATGGTTGATTCACCGTGTGTTAATTTCTGCTGTACAGCAAAGTGGTTCACTTACACATACGCCGTTTTTTATGTTCTTTCTCGTGTTGGTTTATCACAGGATGTTGAATATGGTTCCCTGTGCTGTATCGTAGGACCTCATCTGTCTATTTTATAGACAGCAGTTTGCATCTGCTAACCTCAAACTCCCAGTCCATCTCTCCCGCAGCCGCACCCCACCTCCCCGGCCACCATCTGCTAACCTCAAACTCCCAGCCCATCTCTCCCGCAGCCGCACCCCACCTCCCCAGCCACCATCTGCTAACCTCAAACTCCCAGCCCATCTCTCCCGCAGCCCACAGCCCCCCTCCCTGGCTCTCCTGCAGCCCGCACCCAGCCTCCCCGGCTCTCCTGCAGCCCGCACCCCACCTCCCCAGCCCCTGCAAGTCTGTTCTTTGTATCTGTGAGCCTGTTTCTGTGTCATCCAGTGAAGCCACTCAGTCATGTCCGACTCTTTGTGACCCCATGGACTGTAGCCTACCAGGCTCCTCCATGTGTGGGATTTTCCAGGCAAGAACACTCAAGTGTGTTGCCATTTCCTTCTCCAGGGGATCTTCCCGACCCGGGGATGGAACCCTGCTCTCCCGCATTATAGGCAGACGCTTTACCATCTGGGCCACGCGAGAAGCCCTGTTTCATAGATAAGTTCGTCTGAGTCCTATTTTACATTCCGCATCAAAGTGATAGCGTGTGGTGCTTGTCTGTCTCCTTCTGACTCACCTCACTTACTCTGATCATCTCTTGAGTCCATCCCTGTTGTTGTCCATGGCATTACTCCATTCTCATGGCTGTGTGACCTCCCACTGTGTATGCGCACCACATCTTCCTAATCCCTCTGTCAGTCAGTGGGCGCTTAGGTTGCTTCCGCGTCTTGGCTATTGTGTGTGGCGCTGCTGTGAACACGGGGGAGTGTGTCTCTTTTGGGATTAGTCTTCTCCAGGTACATGCCCAGGAGTGGGCTTGCTGGGTCCTCTGGCTGTGCTGGGTCTTGGCTGCTGCACCTGGGATCTTTGTTGTGTCCGGCGGGACCTTTCCTTGCAGCACAGAGACTCTCTAGTTGCAGCTCACGGGCTCACTAGTCATGGCACACTAGTTGCTCCGTGGCCTGTGGAATCCTAGTTCCTCAACCAGGGATCAAACCCGCATTCCCTGCATTGCAAGGCAGAGTCTTAACCGCTGGGCCACCAGGGAAGTCCCTTTGGTTTTTTGAGGAACCTCCATAGTGTGTCCCGCAGCGGCCGTGCCAATTTGCATTCCCACCTCCACTGTTGGAGCGTTCTCCTTTCTCCATACCCTCTCCAGCAGTTGTTTGTAGACTTTTTAATGATGGCCATTCTGACTGGAGTGAGGCAGTTTTGATTTGCCTGTCTCTAATAACTAGCAATCTTGAACATCTCTTCATGTGCCTGTTGGCCATCTGTATGTGTCTTCTTTGGAGAAATGTCTATTTAGGTCTACTGGCCATTTTTCAATTGGGTTTTTCTTGTTGTTCCATTGTATGAGCTGTTTGTGTATTTTGGAAATTGAGCCATCGTCTGTCACATCATTGGCAATATTTTCTCCTGGTCCGTAGGCTGACTTTTTGTATTGTGTCCTTGGCTGTAGAAAAGCTGTTTGATTAGGTCCCATTTGTCTGACTTTGCTTTTTTCCCCTCAGCTTGGGAGACTGACCTAAGACAACATTGGTTTACAATTCATGTCAGGAAATGCTTGCCTACGTGGTCTTCTAGGAGTTTTATGGCGTCATGTCTTATATTTAAGTCTTTAAGCCGTTTTGAGTTTACTTTGTGTGTGGTGTGAAGGTCATTGATTTACTTACATGTGGCTGTCTAACTTCCCCAACACTGCTTCCTAAAGAGACCGTCTTTTCTCTGTTGTATATTCTCGCCTCCTTTGTCGAAGGTTAGTTGACCATAGGTAAGTGGGTTTCGGAGAAGGCAATGGCACCCCACTCCAGTACTCTTGCCTGGAAAATCCCATGGATGGAGGAGCCTGGTGGGCTGCAGTCCGTGGGGTCGCTAAGAGTCGGACACGACTGAGTGACTTCACTTTCACTTTTCACTTTCACGCATTGGAGAAGGAAATGGCAACCCACTCCAGTGTTCTTGCCTGGAGAATCCCAGAAACGGGGAGCCTGGTGGGCTGTCGTCTATGGGGTCGCACAGAGTTGGAGATGACTGAAGCGACTCAGCAGCAGCAGCAGCAAGTGGGTTTATTTCCAGGCTCTCTCTGTTCCACTGATCCGTGTTTATTTTTGTGCTAAGACCACACTGTTTTAATTACTATAGCTTTGTAGTCTTGTCTAAAGTGTGGGAGGGTTATGCCTCCTGCTTTATTCTTTTTCTTCAGTATTGCTTTGACAATTCTGGGTCTTTTATGGTTGTATACAAATTTTAGGGTTATTTGTCCAAGTTCTGTGAAAAATGTCATGAATAATTTGATAGGGATCACATTAAATCTGTAGATGGCTTTGGATAGTATGGCCGTTTTAACAAAATTAATTCTTCCAATATAAGAGCATGGAATATCTTTCCATTTCTTTAAATCATCTCTAGTTTTCTTTCTTAATGTTTTATAATTCTCAGCATATGTCTTTCCCGACCCCTTGGTCACATTTATTCCTAAGTATTTTTATTTTATTGAAACAATTTTAAAAGAGTTTTTTTTTTTTTTACATTCCCTTTTGGATAATGTATTTTCAGTGTACAGAAATGCAACTGATTTCTGTACGTTAATCTTGTATCCTGCTACCAGACTGAAGTTGTTTATCAGTTCTAGTAGTTTTTGTGTGGATCTTTAGGGTTTTTTTTTTTTTTTTTTTTTTAATAGTATTGGGCTTCCCTGGTGGCTCAGAGGTAAAGAATCTGCCTGTGATGCAAGAGACCTGGGTTCGATTCCTGGGTCAGAAATATCCCTGGGAGAAGGGAATGGCTGCCCACTCCAGTAAACAGAATCATGTCATCTGCATAAAATGACAGTTTTACCGCTTCCCTTCCAATGTGGATGCCTTTTTTTTTTCCTTGTCATTGCTGTTACTAGGGATTTCCAATACTATGCTAAATACAAGTGGTGAGAGTGGGCATTTTTGTCTTGTTCCAGATTTTAGCAGGAAGACTTTCAGCTTTTCACCATTGAGTGTTATATTGGCTGTGGGTTTGTCATAAGTAGCTTCTATTAAGTTGAGATATGTTTCCTCTCTCTCTCATCTCTACTTTGGTGAGAGTTTTTTTTCATGAATGGATGTTGAATTTTATCAAAAGCTCTTTCTGTGGTTTTTGTCTCTGGTTGGTGTGATGTATCACATGTTGATTTGAGTACCCTGAACCATCCTGTGACTCAGGGTTGTGACCCTAGGATGAATAGCCCACTTGTGGTATATGATCTTTTTTATGTGTTGCTGGATTCAGTTTGCTAATATTTTGTTGAGAACTTTTCCATGTATATTCATCAAAGATATTGGCCTGTACTTTTCTTTTTTGGTAGTGGCTATGGTTTTAGTATCAGGCTGAGGGTGGCTTCCTAGAGTGTCTTTGATTTCACTTGTTGTGATTGGTCTGTTCAAATTGTCTATTTCTTCTAGCTTCAGTTGTGGTGGGCTGTATGTTTCTAGAAACTTGTCCATTTCATCTAAGTTGTCTGAATTGTTAGCACATAATTGTTCATAGTATTTTCTCCTGGTCTTTTATATTTCTGTGGTATCAGTTGTTATTTCTTCTTTTTCCTTCTTTTGTTTATTTGGGGTCCTCTCTCTCTCTTTTGTTTTTGTTGAGCTTGGCTAGAGATTTGTTGATTTTGTTCAGCCTTTCAAAAGACCACGTCTTGGTTTTATTGATTTTTTTTCTGTTGTTGTTTTAATCTTTATTTATTTCCTCTCTCATCTTTATTATTTCCTTCCTTCTAATGCCTTTAGGGGCTATATATAAAATTTTATTTCTTTGTTTTTGGCTGTGCTGGATCCCGTTGCTGTGGGTTTTCTCTAGTTGTAGTGAACAGGGGCTCCTCTCTGCTGCAGCATGCAGGCTTCTCACTGCAGCGGCTTCTCTGACTGTGGAGCCTGGGCTCTAGGGCGTGCAGCCTTAGCAGCTGTGGCACGTGGCTCAGTAGTTGCAGTTCCCGGGCTCTGGAGCGTAGGCTTAATAGTTGTTGCCCACAGGCCCAGTTGCTCCACGGATGTGGGATCCTCTGTGAACCAGGGATTGAACCCGTGTCTCCTGCACGGGCAGGTGAACTCCCTACCCCTGGGCCACCCAGGGAGCCTCTGACTTTCAGGAAGGCCTGTATCACTATGAATGTCCCTCTAAGGACTGCTTTTGCTGCATCCCATAGGTTTTGTATGGCTGTGTTTTCATTGTCATTTGCTTCAAGGTATTTTTAAGATTCTTCTTTGATTTCATAATTGATTGACCCTTTGGTTTTTGATAGCATGTTGTTTAGTCTCCATGTAACCTTTTTTTTTTTTTCTCATTTCTTTTTCTGTGGTTGATTTCTAATCTCATGCCATTGTGGTCAGAAAAGATGCTTGAAATAATTTATGTCTTCTTACATTTCTTAAGGCTTATTTTGTGCCCTAGTATGTGGTCAATCCTAGAGAATGTTCAATGTGCACTAGAAAAGAATGTTTTTGGTTTTTTTTTTAATGTAAGGTCCTAAAAATATCAATTGAGTTTAACTGTTCTATTGTATCATTTAGGATTGCTGTGCCTTATTGATTTTCTGTCTGGAAGATCTGTCGTTGATGTGAGTGAGCTGTTAGTCTCCTACTACTATTGTATTCCTGTCAGTTTCTCCCTTTATGTCTGCATTTGTTTTATGCATTAAACATTCGGTGATCCTATACTGGGTGAATATATATTGACAAGTGTAATATCCTCTTCTTGTACTGATTGTTTTCTCATTATATAGTGTCCTTCTTTATCTTTCTTTATGGTCCTTGTTTTAAAATCTATTTTGTCTGCTATGAATATCGTGACCCTCATTTTCTTGTCATTTCCATATGCATAAAATATATTTTCCCATCCCCTCAGTTTTTTTAACTTATCTTTATTTGGCTGTGGTGGGTCTTAGTCACAGCATGCAGGATCTAGTTCCCCAGCCAGGGATCGAACCTGGGCCCCTGCACTGGGAGCGAGGAGTGTTAACTACTGGACCACCAGGCAAGTCCCCATCGCCCACTTTCAATCTGTGTTTGTCCTTCGTCCTAAAATGAGTCTCTAGTGAAGTGAAGTCGCTTAGTCGTGTCTGACTCTTGGCAACCCTGTGGACTGTAGCCCACCAGGCTTCTCCGTCCATGGGATTCTCCAGGCAAGAATACTGAAGTGGATTGCCATTTCCTTCTCCAGGGGATCTTCCCAACCCAGGGATCGAACCCAGGTCTCCTGCATTGCAGGCAGATGCTTTAACCTCTGAGCCACCAGGGAAGCCCAAATGAGTCTCTAGTAGGCAGGATATTGTAAGCACTTTTTTTTAACCCAATCTGCCACTCTTTCTTTTGATTGGAGCATTTAGTCCATTGACATTTAAGGTAATTATTGATAGATATGTATTCATTGCCATTGTAGACTTTATTTTCTAGTTGACTTTTTAATTTCTTTTTTGTTCCTTTTTCTTCTTCTTTTTGTGATTTGATGATTTTCTTTTTGTATTATACTTACGTTCTCTTTTTGTTTTTCTGTGACTCTATTGTATGTTTTTTATTTGTGGTCACCCTGTTTTTCAAGTATGTTAACCCCTTCCTACATCTCCTTGCATTAGACTTATAGTCACATGGGTTGAAACACATTCAGAGAAAAAAATCTACTTTTTCTTACTCTCCTCCCCAACATTTTATGATTTTCATGTCCTCTTTTTCATCTTCATGTTTATTCTTTTGCTGTTCATTGCCTTCACAAAATTTTTGATTTTTTTTAAAAAACCTGTATAATAGTTTATTGAAGTGATTTACTTTCCAGTTGTGATTTTCTCTTTTCCATAGATTCTTGCTTCTTTTCTATCTAGGGAAGACCTTTCAATATTTCCTTTAGGGTAGGTTTAGTATTGCTGTATTCTCTTAGTTTTTTGCTTGTCTGAGAAATTATTTATCTCTCCTTCTATTCTAAATGATAATCTTGCTGGGTAGACTATCCTGTGAAAAGTGAAAGTGGAAGTCGCTCAGTCGTATCTGACTCTTTGCGACCCCATGGACTGAAGTCCGTGGAATTCTCCAGGCCAGAATACTGGAGTGGGTAACCGTTCCCTTCTCCAGGGCATCTTCCCAACCCAGGGATCAAACCCAGGTCTCCCACATTGCAGGCACATTTCTTACCAGCTGAGCTACCAGGGAAGTACAGACTTTTCCCTTTTAAGACTTTTTTAAAACTCTTAAGACTCTTTTATGAGTGTATCTTACTGCTCCCTTCTGGCCTGCAACTTTTTTGTAGAGAAAGAAAGAAAGAAACGGAAGTTGCTCACTCATGTCCAACTCTTTGCAACCCCATGGACTGTAGCCCACCAGGCTTCTTCATCTCTCAGATTTTCCAGACAAGAATACTGGAGTGGGTTGCCATTTCCTTCTCCACGGAGTCTTCCTGACCCAGGGATTGAACTCAGGCCTCCAGCATTGCAGGCAGATGCTTTACCCTCTGAGCCACCAGTGAAGCCCATTTCTGTAGAGAAATCAGCTGATAGCCTTAGGGGGTTCCCTTGTAATTAACTCTGTTTTTTTCTTGCTGCCTTTAGAATCCTCTCTTTATCTTTGACTTTTGTCATTTTAATTATAGAATGTCTTGGTGCAGGTCTGTTTCCGTTCGCCTCGTTTGGGACTCTCTTTGCTTCCTATATCTGGATATTTGTTTCTTTCTTTCATTTTGGGAAGTTTTCAGCCATAATTTCTTCAAAGAAATTTTTGATCCTGTTTTGTTTTTCTTCTCCTTCTGGAGTCTCTATTATGCTTAGATTGGCACACTTTATATTATCCTGTGTGCACACGTGTCCTCAGTCGCTCAGTTGTGTCCTACTCTTTGCAACCCTGTGGACTGTAGCCTGCCAGGCTCCTCTGTCCATGGGATTCTCCAGGCAGGAATACTGGAGTGGGTTGCCATGCCCTTCTCCAGGGGATCTTCTCAACCAGGGATCAAACCCATGGTTCTTGTGTCTCCTGCATTGCTCTTTACCACTAGCGCTGTCTGGGAAGCCCATAGTATCCCATAGTCCCTTACGTTGCTTTCATTTTTTTTTCTTTTTATTTGACTTTCTGTCTGCCCTTCTGATTGGGTGATTTCCATTATTCTATCTTCCAAGTATTTATTCATTCTTCTGCATTATTTAATCTGCTATTCATTGCCTTTAGCTCAGCTTTTGTCTGGACAAGTGAGTTTTCTAATTTTTCTTGGCTCCTCTTTATAGCTTCTAGGTCCTTTTTATGGTAATCTGCATTTTTATCAATCGCTCTTCTTAATTCCTTCAGTATTTTCATTATCTCCTTCTTGAATCCAGTGTATATTAGGCTGATGAGGTCTGTTTCATTGTTTGTTCTTTCAGGGGAATTCTCTTGATCTTTTAATTGGGAATGGTTCCTCCACTGTATTTGACTTATATTTCTCTTGCTCTGTGAGTTTAGGAGAAACAGTGATCTGCTGTGGTCTTGGAGGTCTAGTCTAGCTTTATGGGGTAGCCTCCCTGGGTAGCCTATGTGGGTTTGGTATTTTTGGTGTGAGGGCTGTCTTTGGTATAGATGCCTGCTGTTCTTCCCTAGGTCTATATTGGTCATTATCCCCTGGATAGGAGGTATGACAGGCGTCGTGGTGACCAGAGCCTGCGCTGGACGTTGAGCAGGGCCTCCTCTTTGCTCAGTGGTTGTCACTGCCCACTGAGGGCCAGATCTGCTCCCGAGCTGTTGGGACAGAAGCCCCCAGACCCATTTCTGAGCTGGGGTGTGAGGGAGCCGGGGAGCTGAGGGGGGCTGGAGCACTCCTGCTGGGAGAGAGCCACTAAGTATTCCTCTGCCAGCACTGTCCTCCCTGAGTGTGCTCCGTGGTGTCACCTGTCACCTGTCGCGCAGGCGTACAAAGCCTTCTGCTCTTGGCACTGCTCTCCGTCCCTTCTCAACCACGGGAACACGGGCAGCCTGCCCTGGTGTCCCTCGGGTGGCGTTCTCACAAGGCCAGCGCAGCTCCGCTGAAGTCAGGCATCCCGAGCACAGTAGTTGCACACCTGGATCTGCTGCGGGACCTGCGGAAGCAAGCCGCACCCTGCCGGGCCCCGTGTGCATGTCCCCACAAGCACACGGCCGCTAAGGCCGGACCCGTCCCAGGCCCGGGAGCTGCCCCCTGGGATGTCCCGGGGCGCTGAGCTTACGGAGCGGGCAGTGGGGGGGTGACCCGCACAGTGGCAGGGGGAGGGCTCGGATTCCTGCCGCTACATGCGGGCGACCACGGGCGCTCCCGCAGAGCTTGCAGAGGTACGCTGTCGTCAGCGCCCAGGGAGACGGAGGCTGCTGTGGTGGGCCCACCCCTCCCACCCCTCTGGGCGGTGTGCGTTCACAGTGGGGTTTTGATGGGGGTGCAAGCCCTCCATGAGCGTGCCAAGACTGAGGCTCCTACGGCAGGCCCACCCTCGCCTTGCACGTTTGTTAACAAAGGCTCTTCACTTCTGTGGCCGGCCCAGGCTTCTTCCGCATACACCCCTGCCCCCCACCGTGCTGCAGCCCCCTCAGGCTGTCTGCGTGCAGCCCTCTGCAGTCCTGGCCCTCGGGCTATCCTCTGAAGCCTGAGTTTCAGCACCCAGCCCTGCTGCAGACATCGGTGCATGCATGTCTCTAGTGCAGGCTGGTGGCTGGACCGTCCCTTTCTGTCTTGGTGAAGGGGCTTTCCAGGGTGTACGACCCTTTCCTCTTTCACAGCTACTTCTTAGGGGTGCAAGTCCCGTCCCAATCCACCCCCACCCCGGCTTTTTTTTCTTTCATTCTATCCGGTGTGTGGAGATTTCTCTTATGATTTTGGGTGTTTAAAATGGTCTGCCAGCATTCAGCAGGTATTTTGTGAGAATTATTCAAGATGGAGGTGTATTTTGATGTGTATGTGTGAGGAGGTGAGCTCCACATCCCCCTATTCTGCCACACTGATTGGACCCCCCCGCCAGGATAAACATCTAAAATTATTTTTTCAAGAGCACGGTGTTTTCCCTTTAAAGGACTTTGTTGCACTTTGCATCCCCAGTAACAGCACATGAGCGCTTGTTTGCCTGTCCTTTGGTCAGTGAGAGATAGAATAGTCTTTTTAATTTTTGCCAGTCTTATGGAGGTGAGAAATGACACCTCATTATCATATTAATCTGTATGTCCTTACTACTAAAGAGACTGAGCGTCTCCTCAGGTGTCTGTTGGCCATTTGTATTTGTTCATCTGTAGCCCGCTTGTTCATATTCTCTGCGTGCTTTCAGTGGTGGGTACTCTTTTCTTATTGATTTGTGTTAGCTGTTTATATATTATGGACATAATACAGGTACTACTATAAGATTATAAGAAGAAGGCAGGGTTTAAAACTTCCTTCGTTGACACTTTTATTTCCCCCTCTAGGTCCTCCAGCGCCTGAGTTGCATGGCTATGAAGGGAGAGATGTTCCTGGTGGCCAATCTTGGGACAAAGCAGCCTTGTCATAGCAGTGACCCAGGGTGCCCGAGTGATGGGAGATACCAGTTTAACACGAACGCTGTGTTCAGCAGTGATGGAACCCTGGTTGACCGCTACCGCAAACATAACCTCTATTTTGAGGCAGCGTTCGACACCCCTCTGGAGGTGGACCACACAGTCTTCGACACCCCCTTCGCTGGCAAGTTCGGCGTCTTCACTTGCTTTGACATATTGTTCTTTGACCCTGCTGTCAGGCTCCTCCGAGACTCTGAGGTGAAGCACGTTGTGTATCCGACTGCCTGGATGAACCAGCTCCCACTCTTGGCAGCCATTCAGATTCAGAGAGGTTTCGCCATCGCCTTTGGCATCAACTTTCTGGCTGCGAACACCCACCACCCATCTCTGGGGATGACGGGAAGTGGCATACACAGCCCTCTGAAGTCCTCTTGGCACCACGACATGGAAAGCCCTGAAGGTCACCTCATAGTTGCTGAGGTAGCCAAAAACCCACCGGGTCTCGTCAGTACAGGGAATGCCACAGGGAAAACGGACCCATTCCACAGGAAGTTTTTAGAACTCTTGGCAGGGGATCCCTACTCAGAGAAGGATGCCCAGGACGTCCATTGTGATGCGGCCCCCAAATCAACCACGAATGCCTCTCCCACGTTTAACTCTGAGATGATGTATGACAATTTCACCCTGGTTCCCGTGTGGGGAAGGGACGGCCACGTCCACGTCTGTGCAAACGGCCTCTGCTGTCATCTGCTTTACCAGAGGCCCACTGTGTCCCAGGAGCTGTATGCCCTGGGGGTCTTCGATGGTCTTCACACCGTGCATGGCACCTACTATGTCCAAGTCTGTGCCCTGGTCAAGTGTGGGGGTCTTGGCTTTGACACGTGTGGGCAGGAGATCACAGAGGCCACGGGGATGTTCGAGTTTCACCTGTGGGGGAACTTCAGTACTTCTTATATCTTTCCAATGCTTCTGACCTCAGGGATGACGCTGGAAACCCCTGACCAGCTGGGCTGGGAGAGTGATCATTATTTCCTGAAGAAGAGGGGACTGTCCTCTGGGCTGGTGACGGCAGCTCTCTACGGGCGATTGTATGAGAAGGACTAGGGGTGTGGGAAATGCCCCCCACATACACACACCGGCACAGGCTGAAGCTCACGGCAGTGGGACCTCCTCTTTGCCCCAGAGCCCATCTGGGAGGCAGGGAGGAGGTAGGGAGACAGGCTGCGCCAGGGTCTTTCCCTCTTAGGTGGAAATTAGTGAGGTATTTTCTGGTATTTTATACTCGTTTCTATTTTTCAAGCCATCTCTTCCCCCAGCAGATCTTTCATCACACAATTGTTTTAAGAGCTCAAACAAAAATAAACGTCAGCTTATATTTCACATGTCCACAAGACGGCTAGTTCTGCGTGTTGTGTGTGCTTTTTCTTGTTGATCAAGTGACTCCCAGCATATACGGGTATTTCACAAGCCTCAAACATTATCGAGGGTAAGAACACTCAAAGCAAAAGCCATCTTAGAATGGCTGCCGTGGGGACTTTTCCCTGCCGGTGGCCAGAATTCAGACCGATCAGGCCACAGCCACCAGCGGCCCCAGCAATGTGGAGCCTGAGGCAGCTTTTGAAAACAGAGGGGAAGCTTTTCTCAAATCTGCCTTTCTGCTAGTGATCGGAATGTGTCAGGCAGGCCTCAGCATTACTGGAAAGAAAGAGGGCTGTGCCCCAGAGAGAGAGAGAGGCTGGAAAAAGTGCTGAAGAGAGGGCAGCGATGGGAACAGATGAGTAATAGGATTCCTGGGCACAGTGTGTCTCATCCAGGGATTCCAGGCACGTCAATAAATCACGCTGGCTCTGGGCAAGCGCCTTCTGGCTGCCCAGCTGTGAGGGATGGAGCGATGCTGTGAACTTAGGGCCTTCTCCTTGCAGACAGGTGGCCGGAGCGGCCTGGGGCTGGCGCATGCAGACTTTATCCAGTCACTGGACAGGTGTCTTTGGAGAGCCCACCACAGCCAGAGCAGGACCTCCCACAGAGTGAACTGTAGATGTAAGATCGTATTTAGTGTGTGAAGACCGTTTTCAGGCCACTGGTGTCGGTATTCCTTGTGTCCAACATTTCCAAGTTGTTTTGACTCTATGCCTAGTAATTATCTCAGATCATTTTTAAAGTGGAAAATGGATAGGTTTTTTTTTTTTTTAAAGAAAATGGATAGTTAGTTTTATGTGATTTGCCTCTTCAAGATATAGCTAGTTTCATCTCCGTTATAAATTAGGTGTTTTAAAGCAGTATGTGCATATATATATAATATATAATTAATTGTTATAATTATACAAAGCGAAAAATGAGATTCTTTGCCCATCTCCCACAGTGTGGCCTTCTGGACCCTTCTCTGGCTCTCAGGCAGGATAATAAAGAGCACAGATCCTAGCGTCAGACTGGCCGTTGCTTTCTTGGCCTCCTGGTTTGCACTTCCCCACACAGACCTCGCCTATTTATTTGACCTTGTTGCGCCCGTTTTCTTCTGCATGGAATGTGTGTTGAATCATTCACGTGGGAAAGAAGTGAAGACCCACTGACTCACTGCCTGCTTGCAAAGGCCTGGAATGAATCAGGCCGGCCTGCAGGGAATTTGCAGACACAAATCAGGATTCCCGAGGAAACCCGGGAGGTCCCCCTGGAACAGAACGGGGACCTCTCCCACCAGATGCTGGCGCAGACCCAGGAGGGGTGAGCTGGCGGCGCCACGCGGTTCCGGATGTGGCCACGGCCGCCGCCCCAGGGAAGCAGAAATCATCTCAGAAATGCACATCTTGCTTCCTGCCGAGATGATTCAGATCAGCCCGAGAGAGACAGGGGCCAGGCCTACACGCAGGCGTGGTGCAGCTCCTTCACCAGCAGACGCTTCTGAGGCACCTGCTGGATTCACCTTCTGCTCCCGCGAGCAGAGCACCGAGAACTTTCCCAGAGCTACTATCTACTGAGGATTCAGAACGAACTGCAAACAAAGCAGAAACGAGGGGGCGGGGGGGGGGGGCGCTTCCACGATGAAAAGCAGTTGCCAGATGGCAGAGCAAAGCGGAGGGTAGGGGAAATGAGCAAAATAAATCATTTTCAAGATAGAAAGAAAAAAGAACCCATGACTCATGGTCAGGACATGCTATTGTGAGCTGCGATCCTGAAACTCAGGAAGCAAACGGTGATCCGGACCACAGCAGAGAGGCGGGACGCCCCGGGGTGTACTTTTGGCAGAATCGGGCTTGGGGGAAGGGCCGGTCCGTGCGGTTTACCATAAAGGTGCAGCTGGGCCTGTCTGCGGTTTTCCTCCAAGAGGAAGTGAGAGGCAGCAGTGAGCTGAAGAAGTGCCGTTCTTAGGGAAGGCACAGCCACGGCCTGCCGGCAGCCTGTCTGTCCCAGCGCCTGCCGTGGCCTCTCAGGAGGAGGGTCTCCCCAGCACCCCGCCGAGAGAGCCCCGCCTGGGACCAGTACCCTCACCCCCGAAAGGGACACTGTGCCCACGAGCAGTCTCGCCCACACCCCCGTGGCAGGCACTGACATGCTCCCTATCTCTGCGGATTTGCCCGTTCTGAACAGTCTATCTAAATGGAATCACCCCCAGGTGGCCTTTCCTTCCTGCCTTCCGCCTGGTGTATCGTTTTCAAGGTTTATGCTTGTGTAACGCGTACAAGGTCTTCCTTTTTATGGTTGAATAACGTTTCACTGTATAGATGCATCGCGTTTGTTTATCCATTCATAAGTAAGTGGACTTCAGGTGGCTGCCACTTTTGGCTATTAGGAATAGTGCTGCTATGAACGTTCATGCACAAGTTTATATATGTGAACATGTGTTTTCAACTCCTTGTGTATACGCCTAGGAGAGTAATTGCTGGGTCATATGGTAGTGTTTAATTGTTTGAGGAACTGTCAAGACTGTTTTGGAGAAGGACATGGCAACCCACTCCAGTGTTCTTGCCTGGAGAATCCCAGGGACGGCAGAGCCTGGTGGGCTGCCGTCTATGGGGTCGCACAGAGTCGGACACGACTGAAGAGACTTAGCAGCAGCAGCAGCAAGACTGTTTTCCAAAGGGACTACATCATTTTACAGCCCTATTAGCAGTGTTAAAGTATTCCAATATTTTCACATTCTTGCCAGTGCTTGTTATCGTCTGTTAAAATCATAGCCGTCCCAATGGCTGTGGTTTCCGTTGTGGGTGTGATTTCGTTTCTCTCATGGCAAATAATGATACATACCTTTCTTTTCTTAATGAATAATTTTACATTTGTGGCTGTGCCGGGTCTTCGATGCTGCCTGGGCTCTTCTCTGGCTGCCGCGAGCGGGGCCTGGGCTCTTCTCTGGCTGCGGCGAGCGGGGCCTGGGCTCCTCTCTGGCTGCCGCGAGCGAGGGCTGCTCCTCGTTGCAGTGTGAGAGCTTCTGTCGCAGCGGCTTCTCTTGTTGCAGAGCCGTGAGCTCTCTGCCCTCAGGAGCTGCAGAGCGTGGGCTCAGAAGCCGCGGTTCTGGGTGGCGCTCGGGCCCCGTTGCTCTGCCACACGTGGGATCCTCCCGGACCAGGGGTCCAACGGGTGTCTCCTGCCCTGGCAGGCAGACTCCTCACCACTGAGCCACCAGGGAAGCCCTGAAGATTCTTCCAAGTGCTTATTGGCCACTTACATATCTTTTTTGAAGAAATTATTAAAATCATATGCCTCCATTCTCTCCCAGACTCCCCTCCCATCCAGGCTGCCATGTAACCCTGAGCAGAGTTCCCCGTGCTGTGCAGTAGGTCCTTGTGATGACCGTTATACATTCAGCAGCGTGTGCATGCCCATCCCGACTCCTGAACTACCCCTTCTCACCCCTCCTTGCTGGCAACTACAAGTTTGTTCTCTATGTTGGTCAGTCTCTTTCTGTTTTGTAAGTTCATTCGTGTCTTTCTTTTTAGATTCCACATACAAGGGATGTCCTACAATAGTTCTCCCCTGTCTGACTGACCGCACTCAGTGTGGCAGTCTCCGGGTCCACCCATGTTGCTGCAAATGGCATCATTTCATCCTCACGTGTGTGTGCGGCTGAATCCCTTCGCTGTTCACCTAAACTAACACATTGCTGTTGACCGGCTCTACCCGAATGCAAAATGAGAAGTCTGGAAAAAATAAAACCTTATGCCCACTTAAAAAAACTGAATTTTCTTTTTATTATTTAGTTGTAGGAGTTCTCTATTTTGAATATTAGACCCTTACCAGATAAGTGATCTGCAAATATTTTCTCCATTTGTTGGCTGTCTTTTCACTTTTTGATACTGGTTTTTGGTACACGAAAGTTTTTAATTTTGTGATGAAATTTTTAAGATGAAATCTAATTTATCTGTTTTTTTCTTAGTTGTTTGTGCTTTAGGTGTCATACCTAATCCACGGGCACAGACTTAGAGCTGTTTTCTTCTAAATATTTTCTAGCTTGAGCTCTTACATTTAGATCTAAGACCCACAGAAGTTAATTTTTGTATATGTTGTGAAGCAGGGGTCCAAATTCATTCTTTTGCAAGTGAGCATCTAGCTGTCCCAGCACCATTTGTTGAAAGAGGTTATTTTTTCCCCTTTGCATTATCTTGGTGCCTTTACGGAAATCTACTGACCATAAATGAATGGGATTATTTCTCAACTCAGTGCAGTTCCACTGATCTGTATGTCTGTTCTTAAGTGAGTACCACAGTTGACCTTATTACACTAGCCTTGTAGTAAGTTTTTAGATTGGGAAGCATGAGTCCTCTTTATTCTTCATTAAAATTGCTTTGGCTATTTTGGATCCTTTGAAGTTCCATATGAACTTTTTGGGGCCACCTTGTCAATTTTTGTCAAAAAATCACTGGAATTTTGATAGATATTTCATTAAACCTATAATTTGGGGAGTGCTGCCATTTTAATAATATTGTTTTCCAATTCATGTACACAGGATGTATTCCTATTTAGTCATTTTTAGTGTACGAATTTTATATTCCTTTTATTTTTATTCCCAAGTATTTTGGGGAATGCTATAATAAATGGAATTGTTCTTTTAAATTCATTTTAAATCATTAATTGCAAGTGTATAAAAATAGTTGATTTTTTATATTGATCTTGACTCTAGCAACCCTGCTGAACTTCACAGCACTAATAATTATCTGGCAGAGTTTTTAGGGTTTTCTCTATTAAAAGACACTTGCTCCTTGGAAGAAAAGCTATGACAAACCTAGACAGCATATTAAAAAGCAGAGACATTACTTTGCCATCAACTGACTCATTGGAAAAGACCCTGATGCTGGGAAAGATTGAAGGCAGGAGGAGAAGGGGACAACAGAGGATGAGATGGCTGGATGGCATCACCGACTCGATGGACATGAGTCTGAGTGAACTCCGGGAGTTGGTGATGGACAGGGAGGCCTGGCGTGCTGCAGTCCATGGCGTCGCCAAGAGTTGGACACGACTGAGCGACTGAACAACCACAAATATACAAGATCATGTCATCTACACATAGATTAACTTTTTCCTTTTGTATAAATACCTTCTTTATCCCCTCCCGTCTGATTGTTCTGACTGGAACCTCTAGTACAATGTTGGGTTGATGAGGTGAGACTGAACACCCTTGCCTCATTTCTGATCTTGGGGAAAAGCTTTCATTCATGCATTCATTCATCCATGTCAGCTGTGGGCTTCTCATAGTTGAAGCTTCCTTCTACTCCTAGTGTTTACTGTTTTTATCTTCAAAATTCTTTTTCTCCATTAATAGTGATAATCAAGTGTTTGCCGCTTTTATTGATATGGAGTATTACACTGACTTATTTTTATATGTTGGACATATCTTGCATTCCCGGGATAAGCCCCACTTAGTCATGGTATGTAACGTTTATTGTTGGCTGCGCTGTGTCTTTGCTGCTGCCCGCGGGCTTCCTCTAGTTACGGTGAGCGGGGCCGTTCTTACAGTGAGCGGGCTTCTCACTGCGGTGGGTTCTCTTGCTGCAGAGCATGGGCTCTGGGGGCATGGGCTTGGTTGCCCAGAAACTTGTGGGATCTTAATTCCCGGACCAGGGATCATCCCGCGTCCTCTGAATTGGCAGGCAGATTCTTTACCATCAGACTACCAGGGAAGTTCCTATATGATACTTTTTCAGCACTGGTATATTTGAGTTGATAGTATTTTTCTTTTGATGCCTTTTTGAGTCTGTATTCATAAGGGATATTCATGGTGTATGAGGGTTTCTAGACAGTGATGGATTTGATTGGACACTATTTTGTTGATAACTTTAGCATCTGTGCTCATAAAAAAGAATAGTTGTGTAGTGGTCTTACGATGCCTTTGTCTGGTTTTGGTATGAGGTTAATACCTCACAGAGCGAGGTGGAAATGTTTCCCTCGTCTGTTTTTTAAAAGAGTTTGTGAAAGCCTGGTGTTACTTCTTGAAACGTTTTGTACAGTTCACCAGTGAAGTCACCTGGTCCTGAGCGTTTCTTCATGGGGATTTTTGTTTTTTTAATTCAATGTCTTTATATAGCATAAGCCTACTCAGACTTTTCTATACTCCCACTTCTTGAGACAGTTTTGATAGTTTATCCTCCTAGGAATTTGTTCATTTAGATTAGTAGCTTTGTTGGTGTGTAATTATTCATAGTACTCTCTTATGAATTCATTTTATTTCTATGAGGTTATTAGAATTCCTCTTCTTTTCCTGATTTTCAATCTTTTTTTCTGGATCCATCTAGCTACACGTTTGTCAGTTTTTTCAGATTTCTGTAGAGGGATTGTTTTGTTGGTTTTTCTTTTTTCTTGAATGCCTACATTTATTTTCGCTCTAACTTCTCTTGTTTTCTTCCACCTGCTTTGGGTTCTGTCTGCACGTCTTTTGTCTAATATCTTAAACTGGAAGATTATAGATTTGAGACCTTTCTCCCTTTTTACTATGTTTTCAGCTAAATTCCCTTCTAAGCACTGCTTTCACTACAGTGAAGTGAAATGTTATATTTTTTCTTTCATTAATCAATATGCCAGCAAATTTGGAAAACTCAGCAGTGGCCACAGGACTGGAAAAAGTCAGCTTTCATTCAAATCCAAAAGAAGGGCAATGCCAAAGAGTGTTCAAACTACCACACAATTGCACTCATCTCACTTGCAAGCAAGGTAGTCTTCAAAATCCTTCAAGCCAGGCTTCAACAGTACCTGAACCAAAAAATTCCAGATGTACAAGCTGAATTTAGAAAAGGCAGAGGAACCAGAGATCAAATTGCCAACATCTGTTGGACCATAGAAAAAGCAAGAGTATTCCAGAAAAACATTGACTATGCCTTTGACTGTGTGGATAACAACAAACTGTGGAAAATTCTTAAAGAGATGGGAATACCAGACCACCCTACCTGCCTCCTCAGAAACCTGTATGCAGGTCAAAAAACAACAGTTAAAACTGGACATGGAACAATGGACTGGTTCAAAACTGGGAAAGGAGTACATCAAGGTTATATAGTGTCACCCTGCTTATTTAACTTACACGCAGAGTACATCATGCGAAATGCCAGGCTGGATGAAGCACAAGCTGTAATCAAGATTGCAGGGAGAAATACCAATAACCTGAGATAAGCAGATGACATCACTCTAATGGCAGAAAGCAAAGAGGAGCTAAAGAGCTTCTTGATGAAGATAAAAGAGGAGAGTGAAAAACCTGACTTAAAACTCGGCATTCAAAAGACTAAATCATGGCATCCATCTGGTCCCAACACTGAAGGGACTATGATTTTAGTCTGTCACTGTTTCCATTGTTTCCCCATCTACTTGCCATGAAGTGATGGAACCAGATGCCATGATCTGAGCTTTTTGAATGCTGAGTTTTAAGCCAAATTTTTCACTCTTCTTTTTCACTTTCATCAAGAGGCTCTTTAGCTCCTCTTCATTTTCTGCCATAAGGGTGGTATCATTTGCATATGTGAGGTTATTGCTATTTCTCCTGGCAATCTTGATTCCAGCTTGTGCTTCATCCAGCCTGGCATTTTGCATGATGTACTCTGCATATAAGTTAAATAAGCAGGGTGACAATATACAGCCTTGACGTACTCCTTTCCCAATTTGGAACCAGTCCATTGTTTCATGTCCGGTTTTAACTGTTGCTTCCTGACCTGCATACAGATTTCTCAGGAGGCAGGTCAGGTGGGCCGGTATTCCCAACTCTTGAAGAATTTTCCAGAGTTTGTCATGACCCACACAGTCAAAGGCTTTGACACAGTCAGTGAAGCAGAAGTAGATGTATTTCTGGAACTCTCTTGCTTTTTCTATGGTCCAACAGATGTTGGCAATTTGATCTCTGGTTCCTCTGCCTTTTCTAAATCCAGCTTGAACATCTGGAAGTTCTCGGTTCACATACTATTGGAGCCTAGTTTGGAGAATTTTGAGCATCACTTTGCTAGCATGTGAGATGAGTGGAATTGTGCAGTAGTTTGAACATTCTTTGGCATTGCCTTTCTTTAAGATTGGAATGAAAACTGACCTTTTCCAGGTCTGTGGTCACTGCTGAGCTTTCTAAATTTGCTGGCATCTTGAGTACAGCACTTTCACAGCATCATCTTTTAGGATTTGAAATAGCTCAGCTGGAATTCCATCACCTCCACAGCTTTGTTCGGAGATATGCTTCCTAAGGCCCACTTGACTTCACATTCCCGGATGTCTGGCTCTAGGTGAGTGATCACAGTATCATGGTTATCTGGCTCATTCAGATCTTTTTTGCATAGTTCTTCTGTATATTCTTGCCACCTCTTCTTAATATCTTCTGCTTCTGTTAGGTCCATACAGTTTCTGTCCTTTATTGTACCCATCTTTGCATGAAATGTTCCCTTGGTATCTCTAATTTTCTTGAAGAGAGATCTAGTCTTTCCCATTCTATTGCTTTCCTCTATTTCTTTGCATTGATCACTGAGGAAGGCTTTCTTATCTCTCCTTGCTATTCTTTGGAACTCTGCATTCAGATGCTTTTATCTTTCCTTTTTTCCTTTCCCTTTCAGTTCTCTTCTTTTCTCAGCTATTTGTAAGGCCTCCTCAGACAACCATTGTGCCTTTTTGCACTGCTTTTTATTGGGGATGATCTTGATCCCTGTCTCCTGTACTATATCATGAACTTCTAGCCCTAGTTCATCAGACACTCTGTCAGGTCTAATCCCTTGAATCTATTTCTCACTTCCACTGTATAATCATAAGGGATTTGATTTAGGCCATACCTGAATGGTCTAGTGGTTTTCCCTACTTTCTTAATTTAAGTCTGAATTTTGTAATAAAGAGTTCATGATCTGAGCCACAGTCAGCTCCTGGTCTTGTTTTTGTTGACTGTATAGAGCTTCTCCATCTTTGGCTGCAAAGAATATAATCAATATAATTTCGGTGTTGACCATCAGGTGATGTTCATGTGTGGAGTTGTCTCTTGTCTTGTTGGAAGAGGGTGTTTGCTATGACCATTGCGTTCTCTTGGCAAAACTCTGTTAGCCTTTGCCCTGCTTCATTTTGTATTTCAAGGCCGAACTTGCCTGTTACTCCAGGTGTTTCTTGACTTCCTACTTTTGCATTCTAGTCCCCTATGATGAAAAGGACATCTTTTTTGGTGTTAGTTCTAGAAGGTCTTGTAGGTCTTCATAGAACCATTGAACTTCAACTTCTTTGTCATTAGTGGTTGGGGCCTAGACTTGGATTACTGTGATATTGAATGGGTTGCCTTGGAAACAAGCAGAGATCATTCTGTTGTGTTTGAGACTGTACCCAAGTACTGCATTTTGGACTCTTTTGTTGACTATGAGGGCTACTCTATTTCTTCTAATGGGTTCTTGCCCACAGAAGTAGATATAATGGTCATCTGAATGACATTCGCCCGTTCCAGTCCATTGTAGTTCAGTGATTCCTAAAATGTCGATGTTCACTCTTGAATCTCCTGTTTGATCACTTCCGATTTACCTTGATTCGTGGACCTAACATTTCAGGTTCCTATGCCATATTGTTCTTTACAGCATCAGACTGTACTCCCATCACCAGTCACAGCCACAACTGGCGTTGGTTTCACTTTGGCTCCATCCCTTCATTCTTTCTGGAGTTATTTCTCCACTTTTCTCCAGTAGCCTATTGGGCACCGACTAACCTGGGGAGTTCATCTTTCAGCGTCCTATCTTTTTGCCTTTTCATGCTGGTCTTGGGGTTCTCAAGGCAAGAATACTGAAGTGGTTTTCCATCCTCTTCTTCAATGGACCACGTTTTGTCAGAGCTCTCCACCATGACCTGTCTGTCTTGGGTGGCCCTATATGGCATGGCTCATAGTTTCATTGAGTTAGACAAGGCTGTTATCCATGGGATCAGTTTGGTTAATTTTCTGTGATTATGGTTTTCATTCTGTCTGCCCTGTAATGGATAAGGATAAGGGGCTTGTGGAAGCTTCCTGATGGGAATTATAGCCGTAGGAAATGTACTTCTTACATAATGTCTCGAAGGTTGAAATGACTGCTTAGTCCAGGCGCTGAAGTGCGGCTGCTGTGTCGGCAGGTGTGGAGCGGCCTGAGTCTCGGTGTGCGTTCCCCTCTGAGCTCTTGGGCAACCGTGTGTGCTGGCAGGGAGCCATCATCGAAAAGGGATCTTTTCTTCTGAGCAGTGGGTTTCAACAGTTGGCTTAAAATATCCAGTAAGCCATGTTATCAACAAGCGTGGTGTCATCCAGACTTTCTTGTTCTATTTATGTAGCACAGGCAGAGTTATATAGCATATTGTTAAAGGCCCCAGGGTTTTCAGAATCTGAGTACTGGCTCAACGTTAGCTGCATTAAGTCAGTTCAGTTGCTCAGTCGTGTCCGACTTTTTATGATCCCATGGACTGCAGCACTCCAGGCCTCCCTGTCCACCACCAAGTCCCAGAGTTTACTCAAACTCATGTCCATTGAGTTGGTGATGCCATCCAACCGTCTTATCCTCTGTTGTGCCCTTCTCCTCCTGCCTTCAATCTTTCCCAGCATCAGGGTCTTTTCCAATGAGTCAGTTCTTCGCATCAGGTGGCCAAAGTATTGGAGTTTCAGCTTCAGCATCAGTCCTTCCAATGAACATTCAGGACTGATTTCCTTTAGGATGGACTGGTTGGATCTCCTTGCTGTTCAAGGGACTCTCAAGAGTCTTCTCCAACACCACAGTTCAAAAGCATCAATTCTTCGCTGCTCAGCTTTCTTTATAGTCCAACTCTCACATCCATACATGACTACTGGAAAAACCATAGCCTTGACTAGATGGACCTTTGTTGACAAAGTAATGTCTCTGCTTTTTAATATGCTTTCTTGGTTGATCATAATTTTCCTTCCAAGGAGTAAGCATCTTTTTGTTTCATGGCTGCATTAGCCTCTAACATTAGAGTCAGCCTGTTTTTTGAAGCTTTTAAGCCAGGCATTGAGTTCTTCTCTCTAGCTATTAAAGTCCTAGGTGGCATCACCTTCCAACAGAAGGCAGTCCCAGCTATTGTCGTTTAGTGTAGCTGACTACATCTTAGCTAGATTGACTGGATGACCTGCTGCGGGTTCTACATCTGCTTCGCCTTGCACTTGGAGTCATAGAGACGGCTTCTTTCCTTAAACCTCAGGAAGCAGCCTCTGCGGGCTTCAGCTCTTCTGCAGCTTCCTTGCTTCTCTCAGCCTTCACAGAACTGAAGAGAGCTAGGGACTTGCTCTGGTTCAGGCTTTGCTGTGAGGGAATGTGGTGGCTGGTTTCATCTTCTATCTGGACCACTCAGACTTTGTCTGTATCAGCAATAAGGCTCTTTTGCTTTCTTATCATTCATGTGTTCACTGGGGCAGCACTTTTCATTTCCTTTGAAAACTTTGCTTTTGCATTCATTTACAACTTGGCTGTTTGGTCAAGGGACCTAGCTGTGGGTCTGCTCTGGGCTATTGTTATGCCCTCCTCACTGAGAGGAATCATTTTGAGCTTTTGATTTAAAGAAAGAGGTGTGTGACTCTTCCTTTCACTTGAACACTTAGAGGCCATTTTAGGGCTAGTAACTGGTCTAATTTCAATATTGTTGTGTTTCCAGGCAGAGGGAGGCCCGAGGGAAAAAAGATGAGGAAATAAGTAGTAGACAGTCAGAACACACACATATTAAATTTGCTGTCTTAAATTGGTGTGGTTTGTGGCACCCCCAAATAATTACAATAGTAACATCAATGATCATTGATCACCATAACAAATATAATAAGAATAAAATTTGAAATTTTTGCAACAATTACCAAAATGTGACAGATATAAAGTGAGGATATGTTGTTAGAAATATGCTGCCTATAGACTTACCCAATTCAGGATTGCCACAAACCTTCACTTTGTAAAAAATGCAGTATCTGTGAAGTGCAATAAAGCAGATCCCAATAAAACAAGGTCTGCCTGTATTATACAAAATCTTTTCTCCTGTGAGCTCCTTTCCCCCTATTCCTTTGTGTTATTGTCACAAATTCACATTTTCATACATTATGTGCCCATCAACAGAGATTTATAATTATAGCTTTATATAGTTGACTTTTAAATGAGAAATAAAAATTCAAAAAAAATAGATTTGTACTGTTTTTAAAGTTTAGTTTGCTGTTATCATTACTGTTGCTCTTTATGTTTTTGTTTTTCTTAGTAACAAATAGGTAATAATAAATAGAACATCTTAATCTGTCCTTCATCTCTGAAAGACAGTTGTGCTGGATATAATGCTCGTTATGGACAGTATTTTTCTTTCAGCACCTTGACTACCACATCCCTGCCTTCTGACTCCATCAGCTCTGATGAGAAACTAGCTGTTAATGTTATTAGGATTTCTTGTACATGATGGATTACTTCTCTCTTTCTGCTTTCAAGATGCTTGTTTTGTCTTTAGACAGTTTGATTATAATGTGTATAGGCTAGATCTCTTTGAGTTTATATTCTTCTTGGGGTTCTTTGAGCTTTTTGAGTTTGTAGATTAGCATTTTTGAAATTAAGTTTCAGCCATTATTTCTTCAAATATTCTGCCTCCTTTTCTTTCTCTTCTCTTTCTGGGACTTCCCTTGTGTGCATGTTGCTATGTTTATTGGGATCTCACAGGTCTCTGAGGCTATGATCACTTTTCATTTTTCCCCCTTTTCTCCTCAAGACTAGGAATTGACCTATCCTCACACCCACTGGTTCTTCTGTCTCCTGAGATCTAAAATTGAGTCCCTCTAGTCAAGTTACTGTAATTTCCAAATACAGAACTTCCATCTGCTTTTAAAAATATTATCTCTATTCTCTCTTTAGTGAGGTATTTTTTTTAAAACCTTTAATTCTTTAGACATGGTTTTCTCTAGCTCCTTGAACATGTTTAAAATAAATGGTTTAGCTTCTTTGTCTAGTGAACCCAATGTCTCAGCTTCTTCAAGGATCATTTCTATTGATTGTTTTTCCTGTGTAGGGGTATTACGTTCTTTCTCGGCATATCTCAACCTTTTGTTGAAAATTGGGCTTTTAAAATAATATAACATGGCAATTCTGGAAATCAGATTCACCCCCTCCCCAGAGTTTGCTGTTACTGCTGCTTGTTACGGTTGCTTAGTGACTTTTCTGAACATGTTCTGTAAAGTCTGTGTTTTTGCATTGTGGACAGCGACGTCTCTACTCATTTAGCTTAGCAGTCAGCTAATAATTGGACAGAGGTTTCCTTAAACATCTGGGACCAAAAGAATTCCCTGGTCTTTGCCAAAGGGCTGTGTCTATAAGGGCACATCTTCAAAATGCAGCTTGGCAGTTGAAAATTGGCTTTCACTTCCTGTTTGTGCAGAGCTTCAAAATTAGGCACAGGTAAGAATTTAGGGTAGCCTCGGTCTTATACAAGAAGGCACACAGGTTCATGTGTGTGTGTGGCATTCTAGATTTCTTTTCAAAACTCTTATGGACATCTCTTCTCCTAGCTTTTCTTTTTAAGCTTTTGGTTATCTGTTGCTTGCCTCAGCTCTTATCCACCTCTGAAGGTAAGGGCAACATTAAAACTCTTGCCTGGTGCTGGGAAAACAGGAGAGCTACATGTGAAAGAATGAAACTAGAACATTCTCTAACTCCATACACAAAAATAAGCTCAAAATGAATTAAAGACCTAAAGGTAAGAGCGGATACTATGAAACTCCTAGAGGAAAGCAGGCAGGACACTCTGACATAAATCAGAGCAAGATCTTTTTGGATCTGTCATCTACAGCAATGGGATACAAGCAAAAATAAGCAAATGGGACCTAGTTAAAAAGTTTTTACACAGCAAAGGAAACTATAAACAAAATGAAAACACAATCTATGGATGGGGAGAAAATATCTGCAAACAATTGAACCAACAAGGGCTTACTTTCTGAAGTGTACAGCTCATGGAGTTCAATGTCAAAAACCAACCAACCTAATAAAAATGTGTACAAGATCTAAACAGACATTTTTCCAAAGAAGACATACAGATGACCAGTGGGCACATGAAAAGATGCTCAGCACCACTAATTTTTAGGGAAATGCAAATCAAAACTATAATGAGGTTATTACCTCATGCCAGCCAGAATGGTCATCATTAAAAAGTCTACAGATAATAAATGCTGGAGGGCGTGTGCAGGAAACAGAACTGTCCTGCAGTGTCGGTGGGAATGTAAATTGATGTGGCCACTATGGAGAACAATATAGAGGTTCCTTAAAAAACTAAAAATAGAGCTGCCATATGATCCTGCAAGCCCACTCCTGGGCATATATCCAGAGAAAGCCTTAATTTGAAAAGATACATGAACTCCAATGTTCATTGCAGCACTATTTACAATTGCCAAGACATGGAAGCAACCTATACAACCAAGACACGGGATCAAGACATGGAAGCAAACTATCCATTGACAGATGAATGCATAAAGATGTGGGGGTATGTATACATACACAGACATACACACAACGGAGTATTTACTCAGCCATGAAAATAATGAAATAATGCCACTTGCAGCAACATCAGTGGATGGACCTAGAGATTATCATAGTAAGTGAAGTAAGCCAGACAAAGAAAGGCAAATTATCATAGGGTATCACTTGCCATATGGAAACTTAAAAAAAAAAAAGATACAAATGAACTTACAAACATAAAGAGACAGATGTAGAAAATAAGCTTATAGTTACCAAAAGGGAGAGGGGAGGGGAGGGATAAATTAGGAGCTTGAGATGAACATATATCACTAGTAGAATTGATGCTTTTGAACTGTGGTGTTGGAGAAGACTCTTGAGAGTCCCTTGGACTGCAAGGAGATCCAACCAGTCCATTCTGAAGGAGATCAGCCCTGGGATTTCTTTGGAAGGAATGACGCTAAAGCTGAAACTCCAGTACTTTGGCCACGTCATGCGACGAGTTGACTCATTGGAAAAGACTCTGATGCTGGGAGGGATTGCGGGCAGGAGGAGAAGGGGACGACAGAGGATGAGATGGCTGGATGGCATCCCTGACTCGATGGACGTGAGTCTCAGTGAACTCCGAGAGTTGGTGATGGACAGGGAGGCCTGGCGTGCTGTGATTCATGGGGTCGCAAAGAGTCGGACACGACTGAGCGACTGAACTGAACTGAACTGATACATAAAGTAGATAACCAACAAGGAGCTACTGTATAGCACAGGGAGCTATACTCAATATTTTATAATAACCTGTAAGAGAAAAGAATCTGAGAAAGGATATCTGTTTATGTGTGTATGTGTAACTGATCAATTTGCTGTATGCCTGAGACTAACACAATACTGTAAATCAAATGTATTTCAATTAAAAAAATTCCCCCGAAATTCTTTCCTGTAATTGTTTTCAACAAGTCTCTCTTCAGGGAAAATCACTTTCACAGTGGGTCAACTTTGAGTTTGCTCAGCTGCTGACAACACGGTAAGTGGGATCTTCCAGGGAACCATCAGGCAGCGAAAATGATGGCAGTTCTCGGGAGTGAGGCTTTGAAAGGGCTCTCGTTTTGCTGTGCTCCTTCCCTGGGTGGCTGGCTGCACCGGGAACGTGGGCTTGGTTGTCAAGGCTCCCCCAGAGCTGGAATGAGAAATGCAACTAGAGCAAGTTGTAACACCACGAAGGTCACCGATCTCAGTGGTCCTTGCTGTTTTCACTGACATCACTTGGCAAACGCTTTTGGACCATTAGCAACGTCCTAGGTCCTACTCCCACCTAACTCCTTCTCACCTAACTGTAGGCAACCAGGGGCATTTCTCCCCATGCCCCTACACTCACAAGCACCTAGAATGTGAGGAGACAAAGTCCTTCTCCAGACACCCCCTTTCCTTGAATTCTCTTCATTCACATTCTGTCATTTATATCATGAATATCGTATCATGAATATCAGAACCACAAGAAAGCGCTCTCTAGGATACTGGATCCTACCATCTTTGGGCAGGCACAATGAGGGTTCAAGACCATGTCGAGTGCAAAATTTCCTGTGAACGTGAAAATGCATTGTTTCTACTAGGTCTGAGGCAATGCAACTCACAGTGCTCCGCTGTTACCAGAAGCGAACCAGCTCTCCATGTTCGGGCGGAGGGTGGTGAACTTTACCGGAAAGCCTGTTTTAGAGCTTAGTGCTCACCTAACCTCAGTCATTGGGCCATGTTCATTTCTAGCTAAAGATTTAAGCGAGTTACATGTCACAGACTAGGGGTGGTGGAGCCAACAGGCATCTAAGAAACACTTTCGATTAAACCAGATCCCCTCTCTTTAAATGCCAACTGATGCTTGGGTTAAGCTATGACATGCTTTGGGCTTTCCTGGTGGCTTGGATGGCATGGATTCTGCCTGCAGTGCAGGAGACTGCGGTTCAATCCCTGGGTTAGGAGGATCCCCTGGAGAAGGGAATGGCTACCCACTCCAGTATTCTTGCCTGGAGAATTCCGTGGACAGACGAGCCTGGCGGGCTACAGTCCATGGGGTCATGAAGAATCAGACACGACTGAGTGACTAATACTTTCACATGCTTTGGGGTTAGTTAAACCTTAGGTTTGCTTTTGGGGATTAGGTTGCCATCCTTGTCTATGCTTTTCCTGCTTTTATTAATTTCTTACTTCAACATTCTTCCACTTTCTCAGCAAAATCTTATGGCATCTCACATCAAAAATTGTATGATTCTTGAGTGCATAAATGGGAGTCTTTTAAATCAAGGATTTTCCCCAACTACCAAATATCACAAATCTTTCTCTGTGGAACAATCACCTTTGACATCCCTCTTGCTTCCCCGACTAAAATGTATGCTTCTTGGCGGCAGCAAATTTATCCCTGGCATAGCTCCAGGCTTTAAGACAGTGCGTGCTGCACAGTATGGACTCAAAAAATGTTTGCTGAAGGCCTTAAAATCGAAAACGCAATTTTTCTTTAGGTTGAGAGAAGGGCACAGAGGAAGAAGTTTTTTAAGATCAAATCAAAATCATGGCTTTTCAGATTAAGGAACTGCCACACCTCAGCCTGTATTTCAAACCTAATCAAGAAAGAAGGCAGGTAAGAATCAAAGGGAAGAGGGGTACAACACTCTCTGGGAAATGAGAAGTAACACAGACCAAGGAAGGCAGAGAAATGGGGACTTACACGAGTGCTGGAGACGAGCTGAGGACGAGAGCTAGCTAGTGGAGAGCTGGAGCGAATGGTCACAATCAGACACGGGAGGGGAATGGCACGGCATTGAAATCCAACCCCTACCCTATCAGTTCAACACTACCAGGGAAGAACTTTCCAACTCCAAATTAATTTCTGCAGCCCCCTTTTTAATATCTGAACCTCCTACACCAGAAGGGGAACCACAAGAAGGGAAGGAGCAGGCAGAAAGCAAAGACTGGGAGGCATGTCCACGGATAAACCTAAAACAATGGCAAGATGGTGTGGCCCATCGCTTCAGGGCTAAGTTCATTGTGAACTGAACTCAAATTCTTCTTCTCCGACAAGCAGCGCCAACCGCCCCATCTCGCTGAGGCTGGACTCGGCAGTGACCAATCAGCCACCGTGACGCAGAGGCGTGACTCGCCGAGGCTGGACTCGGCAGTAGCCGACCAGCCACCGTGACGCAGAGGCGTGACCCGGGCGTGCGGAGGGCAGGCTTGCCTTCTTGTGCTCGGGTCACAGGAACACAGAGCGAGGCAGATGGAGCCCAGTTCACAACGTGGCCAAGTCCAGCCAGGCTCCCGCTTGAGCATCACCCAGCCAAGCCCGCCAGCTACCTGCAGAGGCACAAGTGAGGATGTTAGCTTGACAAGACTTGAAGCAGCAGTAGCAACAGAAACACGAGCAGCTGTCCTTCTCTGAGGCTGTACCGGGAGGACACACTCTAGTAACACTCCGCCTTGTCTGCACTATGCCCAGAGCCTAGCACAGTTCTTGCTTGGCACACGGCAGGTGTTGCGGCACCTGTGTTCCTTCTCAAACTCGTGACCTGGGATAATAAAGCTGAAAGGAACCGACCTCATTTAGTGGCCAAGCATACGGTCCAGTTTCAAAATGGCCAATTTCAACAAGGACTAGAAAGTGTTATCAGAGGTCATCAGGTGACCGAACACCAAGGGTGGGAACAACTGCCTGGATGTGAACCTAGGCCCTAATGAATTATGGGCCAAACAAGCTCAGGCAGAATTCAGCTCACCTTTCTGCCTGATTCCTCCTGTGTTAAATGGTGCTATGAATAGGAGCTACCTCATAGGACAGTTGTGTGGATTAAGAGACAGATTTCAAGTACTTACAACCTTGCCTGGCGCATGACAAACACTGTGTATGCACTTTGTTACTATTATCAGCGTTAAGACGATTTGGCAAAGGTATTCAAGTCTTCCTGGCCTGCTCCTCCCATCGCTTATTTATATCTACTTGCTCTCACTTCCATCTAATCTCTGTGTATAATAAATACTTCTGTAGGTTTACATGCTAAGAGCTGATATCCATTCCATCCACCTCCCCTCCACCAAGCATTTTAAGAACTGCTGATTCTGTTCTCACTCAGGCTATCATCTGCCCCTTCTCCACCTGCTCAAATCAGATTTGTTCCTCAATGTTCTGCCTAAATACCACCTCTTCCAAGAAGTCTGTTCTCGTCACCCTTCCCACAGGGATCGTGTTGTAGTCCTCACTTGCTTCGGTTAGCAGTCTATCAATTACACTTTCACTTTCCACTTTTAGGCACATACCTTCCATGATGAAACTATGAGCTCCAAGAGGACCAGACCCCAATTTTGAGGCTCATTTTCTGTCCACTGCCAAGCATGTAACAGGCAAGCAGTAAGTATTTGTTGAATAACTGTATTTAAAATGCTTGTTTAGAAAGGTTCATCTAAATTCTAAAACAGCTTTATTGAAAATTCAGTAAGTTAGTAAAGAAAGGTAAAAACCAGTTACAGTTCAACACTAGTCAGATATTTTAAGGGAAAAAGAAGGTTGCACGTGAAAGACACTTGATTTATTGCATTAAAAAACTTTATTTAAAAGGTCCGATATAAGCCAAATTAAACCCCAAACCAACAGTTATACTTAGACAGCTCCTGAACTAAACGGTACTGTTTGTGTGTCTTGTTAAAGGAGGTTATTTGCTATTATCACCACTGCCCTAAAAGTAGTTCCAGAGCAGAAGCTGGTATTATAATACACATCAGATACTTCAGATGTCATCTTCCATGCAGAAGTTAAAAAAGCAAACAGGCTTTTCTATTCTGTGTGAGTATAAAAACCATTACAGAATAGGGCCTGGACGCCTTTGATGCACAAGGTTTAACTATAAAGGAACTCGCGGGTGCTGTGTCCCTTCAAGCAGTCCGCTGGTTCCCTCCAACAATACCAGTGCTGTTCCAACATGGTTCAGAACGATGCTTTGGGATTTCCCCTCATCTGGTGCTAACCAAAGGAAGCGGCTGATCAAGCTAGGGGACAGCCCATCACAAAATGAGATCATAAAGCAATGGAACAGCTTCCCTGGTGGGCCAGTGATCGGAAGACCCACTTTACAAGTATTCCTAGTCACGGCATCATGTACGTAAAATGATGCAAGCTCTGAATTCTGGTGCGTGTGAGGATAAATTAAGAACAGCTTGTTACTTTATAGCTACACCTTGAGTTTCATCAGAGGCAGTAAATCTAACAGTGTGTCTAATGAGTCCTTCTGGAAATGGCTTCAGCAGATGAGTCCAGCAGCCTGCAAAAGAGAAGAGGGCATGTGTCATCCTGCCGAGGTTCTCCGTGTTCTCTTGGAGGACGGACCCGGGGCCCAAGGACCTAAGTTCCCGGGAAGGAGGGAGGCTCAGTCCCACCTAAGGAAGACCTTTCTAACGGCTGGAGCTGCTCAGCAACTGAGTGGACTGCCCGGGGAGGTAGAGTCACTGCAAATGTCAGGGTGGGAGCGCCACCCTGGTCCAAGGGGCTCCCGCGTTCGTTAAGAGGCTAGACTGGATGAACCTCAGGTCTCTTTCAATTCTGAGACTCTAGGAAATTCCCTCAGGGAATTCAGAAGAGAATTCCTAAAAGGAAAGAGAAAGTACACATATGTATACTTTTAGAATCCTCTTGAGTTTTTTTCCTTTTTTTCAAAAGGTACAAAAGAAAATGTAATCTGCTGTCTTTAAAATGCATGTAACACCTTCCTGCCACTAATAATTAGGAAGGGTTCATTATGACTTCTTTATACTATAAAGAAAAGATGGACAATTACATTTATAATTTCTGTAAATATTTTAGAAAAAATGCTTAAAATCTAGTAGTCAATGCCCTAGAAACTTTATAGATTTTTAAGTAATATGCACAGATACAAATACATTATGCATTAAATACAACTCACATCTGTGTTTTATTATACTCTAAAATATACAGGAATCTTGATGTACTGAAAGAGTGCAAGTAAATACAGTATTCAAGCAGTCACTATTTCTATTTACATGCTCATTAATTCTTCAAAAACCCACAAAATTATCAAATAGATCAAAATACTGTTCTGTGTTTTCACACTTTATATTCAGAAAAACCAGCTGATAATTTACAATGTCATAAAGTTTCCAGTTTCACGATACAAAAAGAATAAAATCAAATTGGGAATCACTTTGTGAAAATTTATGGAACCCTACCCCAACCTGGAAGACCCCCTAGGTGACTGAACTCATGTTCACTGGGAAGGCGGCAGTCAGTGACAGCACATAACCTGCCATCTGCAAGCCAGCGTCAGCCTTCCCCGCCTCCTGTTATGTGAAAGGCAGGCTTCCAATCTGGTTGGCAGTCGCTTCTTTCCCTAAACAGTAGCATGTTATAAACACGCTACTTTAAATGTGAATAAGACCTAAAGGCTTTAGTATTTTAAACCTTGCCCAGTACAGAAGTGCCTCCCAAGAGACCTGACGATGTTAACTTATGAGTAGCAAGGGAGTTTTTCTTTTTGATTCTTCACTAAACAATGACAACAAAAATACCCTAACCCACTGTGGAGGCACGGGGTGACACAAAGATGACGCAAGTGTACCATCCAAGTAGTGAGGCTGAAAACGCCACTCCCCGGGACCACGCGGCTGCAACAGGGTGAAAATCATCCACTTCCTGATTTTATGAAATTTCCTTCTTTGAGGAAATTCTTTACATTTTCAAACAAAAATAGTTCAGTTTTAAACCTAAACCATTCAAAACCCGGCAATCAACAGTCTGACCCCAATCTATCATGTGTCTACATCACAAATATTTTCACCCTGACTGCACCCAGTCAGCTGGTTTTCAATTCTAATATTATAAAAGTTGGAATTTTAAAATTTTTATGTAAAAAAAAAAAATGTAAAAATACATCTGCTTTCTCTCATGGTTTAATACATATTAGAAGGCTTTCAGATGTTTTCTTTTAAAAAAAAAAAATCAACATTGAAAACCAAATCTCAGCTTCATTTTCCGAAATATTGAAGTTTGGTTTGGATAATGTCTAGTTTCACCCGCTCCAGTTTCCGCAAAGTGGTGCTCTACTAAAACCCGAGTTATTTGGTCCTTTGGCAATTTGCTGTGCACATCATGCCTATTGTACCAAACTTTTATTGCCCTTAAATTTAGTTGTAGTTTTATTGATAAAATTGAAATCTAGTGTCCTTATCTCTTCTTTCACGATAGTGTTGCTCGTGTGAGCAGATTACGGTGCAGTGTCCCAAATAACTCCCGGCACTGCAAACCTGAAGCCCACAGCTTCACAAGGCTCTGTGCCATCAAGTGTTCCCCTCTGCTCAAGTCCGTTTCAAGACCCTAGAAGTTCCTTCCGTAAAACGTGCCTTTACAACTCTTCTTCCTAATGTGATCATATTTCTTCTGTGTGCGCACTCTGCCATCTCTCTTAGGTTGCATTTGTATGTGAGTAAGAAAGTGCCTTTTTCCTGAAAAAGCACAGTGTGAAGCCTCCCCGGGTCTCTGGCTCAGCCGGTCAGTAGGTCTCTGAATCGGAGTCATTGAGCTCGTCCACATCCGTGTATAGGTACTCCTGCTCCCCGCCGATGTTGTTGAAGCTACAGTAGGAGCTGGGTTCATTTCTCATGATGGGCAAGGCTTCGAAGCTGACAGTTTTCGAGGTGTTGGTGTAACGGTTAATGGCATTGAACGTCAGGGATGATAAAGGGCTACTTGACGAGATAGGCATCATGGTGGCCAGAATGAGAGCGAGGCAGTCCGCAACGTCCTTGTTGGGAGCACAGGCCAAAGCTGGGGTATAGCCTGGAATTAAAAACAAGTTTAAAAATCACTCATCCTGAGACTCATTTCACTAAAGAAAGGCAGTAAACCTACTCTGGTCTTCAACCTCAGACATATTTTAAATTACTTGGCTTATATAATAAGCTGGCTTAATTAGAATGATTCAGAACTTTGTAATAAATAGTAAAAGAAGAAAGTCATAGAAACCTAGGGTGGGAGGAGACCTAACAGACTACAGAGGAAGCTGAGGTCCCAGATGGATGATTCCTCCACTATCTCACAACTTACCTGCATCCATCCAAGTTCCCAGATGCTATCAGGCTAGAATAAGGGGGGAAAAGTCTGGTAAAACTTCATTCAGAATGGTGGGGGAGTTTGACCATTAATTTGTAGTTCTGTAGGGAAGGACTTACATGCTGAGAAACCTAAATGTGCACAGATTTGTGAATGAGGCTCTGAGCTGGTGCTCAAAATATGCATGTTCAATGAAAACACATGGCCACCATTTAACTTCTTTTGGGGTCATAGTCCACTGAGAAAAACATAAATCCAACCCTGAGAAAACCTGGATGGATGCAGATAAGTTATGAGATAGTGGAGGAATCATCCATCTGGGACCTGTTTCCTCTGTAGTCTGTTACGTTTAAAGCTCCTAAATCAAACAAATGTTTCCTTTGTATATGTTCCCTTCTTCAGCACAAGACTGACTTTAAATGCTGGGCTGGATGAATCACAAGCTGGAATCAAGACTGCCATGAGAAATATCAACAACCTGAGATATGCAGATGACACCAACCAAATGGCAGAAAGTGAAGAGAAACTAAAGAGCCTCTTGATGAGAGTGAAAGAGGAGAGTGAAAAACCTGGCTTAACACTCAACATTTAGAAAACTAAGATCATGACATCCAGTCCCATCACGACAAACAGATGGGGGGAAAGGAAAACAGTGACAGACTATTTTCTTGGCTCCAAAATCACTGAGAATGGTGACTGCAGCCATGAAAGTCAAAGATGCTTGCGCCCTGGGAGGAAAGCTATGACAAACCTAGACAGTGTATTGAAAAGCAGAGACATCACAGGGTCCATCTAGTCAAAGCTATGGTTCTTCCAATAGTCATGTACCATAAAGAGAGTTGAACCATAAAGAAGGTTGAGTGCTGAAGAATTGATGCTTTCAAACTGTGGTGCTGGAGAAGACTCTTGAGAGCCCCTTGGACAGCAAGGACATCAAACCAGTCAGTCAATCCTAAAGGAAACCAACC
Source organism: Bubalus kerabau (assembly GCF_029407905.1). Classification (NCBI taxonomy): domain Eukaryota; kingdom Metazoa; phylum Chordata; class Mammalia; order Artiodactyla; family Bovidae; genus Bubalus; species Bubalus kerabau. The sequence continues at coordinate 199,021,189 of NC_073625.1, forward strand.
CTGAATATTCACTGGACGGACTGATGCTAAAGTTGAAGCCCCAGTACTTTGCCCACCTGATGTGAAGAGCTAACTTGCTAGAAAAGACCCTGATGCTGAGAAAGACTGAAGGCAAAAGTAGAAGGGGGTGGCAGAGGATGGACATGAATTTGAGCAAACTCTGGGAGACAGTGGTGGACAGGGAAATCTACTGTGCTGCAGTCCATGAGGTCACAAAGGGTCATAGCTGTTTATAATAGCCAGGACATGGAAGCAACCTAGATGTCCATCAGCAGATGAATGGATAAGAAAGCTATGGTACATATACACAATGGGGTATTACTCAGCCATTAAAAAGAATACATTTGAATCAGTTCTAATGAGGTGGATGAAACTGGAGCCTATTATACAGAGTGAAGTAAGCCAGAAAGAAAAACACCAATATAGTATACTAATGCATATATATGGAATTTAGAAAGATGGTAACAATAACCCTGTATACGAGATAGCAAAAGAGACACTGATGTATAGAACAGTCTTTTGGACTCTGTGGGAGAGGGAGAGGGTGGGATGATTTGAGAGAATGGCATTGAAACATGTATAATATCATATATGAAACGAGTCGCCAGTCCAGGTTTGATGCGCGATACTGGATGCTTGGGGCTGGTGCACTGGGACGACCCAGAGGGGATGGTACAGGGAGGGAGGAGGGAGAAGGGTTCAGGATGGGGAACACATGTATACCTGTGGCGGATTCATTTTGATATATGGCAAAACCAATACAATATTGTAAAGTTTAAAAAAAAAAAAAAAAAAAAAGAGTCTTAGCGACTGAACAATACCACCACAACAAAGTATCTGTGCAACAAACTGGAAACACTTGGCTGGGTCAGGAAAGACGACAGTGAAAATACAGAGTCTAATTAAATCATCAACCTCTCTTGTTACTGGAGCAATTTATAACTGGATCATTAATCTGAAGGTTAGAATTAATTACAAAATAAGATGGGTACTTACTATGACTTGCCAACTTTGGACCCTGATTACTATCTCATATTGCAAAGTATGCAAGAAGACATCAGGTCACAGGAGACCTTCATTGTCATCTGTTTATTATGCTTTCCATATGGAAAAGCGATATAAAACCTTGAAAATGACCAACAAAGATCGTCTATTGGCTATTTGATGTACAGCCTCATAATGTGACCAAATATCTTCTATAGGTTAGCAATTTAGGCTCTTCATTTTAATCTATATTGCTTCTTATTTCCAGAAATATAATTTGCTGACAGTGAAAGTTTCTTTTAAATTAGGTGAGACTGAATTTATCTTAGTGGGTGGTACCACTCACTTCTATGGATTTCATGACTGTATTAAACTAACAATTCCCAAATTTCTATGTCCAACCTAGATCTTGCTGACTTTGGGCTCCAGGTCCATATGTCTATATCCAATTACTCACCTGGAGTTGCCAGTGAACTTTTCTCATGTTCCTAAGTGAACCCAGCTCTTCCTCCTACATTCTCATCTTAAACAATGGCCTCCCCTCCCCTGCCCACATCACTCCATGCCAGACTGCAGGCTACGTCTTCCCTCCCCAGGCTCTGATGAATGCCCTTTTGATGGGATTCACTGGAGCCTGGGGAGGGAAGAAACATCAACGTTCTTTCATCTGCAACATCTCTGCCGTACTCTGCCCACTGCGTCCTCCCACCCTGACTGTGAACTTGTTACCTAGTCTGACACAAAGATCCTTTGCCACTTGACCTAAGAGACTCTGCTGCTGCTGCTAAGTCGCTTCAGTCGTGTCCGACTCTGTGCGACCCCATAGATGGCAGCCCACCAGGCCCCGCCGTCCCTGGGATTCTCCAGGCAAGAACACTGGAGTGGGTTGCCATTTCCTTCTCCAATGCAGGAAAGTGAAAAGTGAAAGTGAAGTCGCTCAGTCGTGTCCGACTCTTAGCGACCCCATGGACTGCAGCCCACCAGGCCCCGCCGTCCCTGGGATTTTCCAGGCAAGAGTACTGGAGTGGGGTGCCATTGCCTTCTCCCAAGAGACTCTGGTGTGGTGTAACTTAGTACTCATGCTGCCCTGCATTGTATCTCTATTAAATATGCCACTCTCTCAGCTTAGAAAGTTTTCTCCCATATTTTCACTTGTCCTTTGGATTCTGGCTCAGAAGGCACTTTGGCGGGGGATACCTTCCCTGACATCTCTCACGGCATTCTAGGTTTATTCTAACTGAACTGCTTCAAGGGCCTTCTGACAGCCTGTTTCTTCTCACTGTTGTTCAAGGCAGTAGGCTGTCCTGGACCCTACAGTGTGTCTGCAGGACTCAGCACACTGCTCAGCACACCATCACCTACACACACCCGCTGAGCTCGATGTGGCCAGGGGCTCTTCTAACCACTCAAAACAGATCTGTGCGCACAGACTCCTGCCCTCATATGTTAGAAGATACACTATGTGGAAAGAAGGAAAAGGAAGGAATAGAGCAATGTAATGAGAACTGAGAATGCAATGGGGGTGATCAGCAGGCTGTAGTATAAGAAGGGTAGTCGGGATGGGATTCACTGAATAGATGACACTTGAGCTAAGACTGGAAACAGGTGAAGGGTTTAGTCAAAGACCACTGAGGGCAGAGTGTTGGAAGCCGGAAGAAAGATGATGATGCACGTCCACCATCATGTACATGGTGTGAGGAGCCGGCGTGGCAGAACTGGACAAGGGGGGAAGATGAGGAGACAAGCGGGAGTGGTAACAGAAAGAGCTGACCCAGTCGGCCCCGAGAGATCATCTAAGGACTATCAGTAAACTGAGATGCGGATGAGCAGCATCTCCCCACATACTTCTCTGGCTTCAGTGCTGGGCTTCTCACAGCAGTGGGTGCTCTTACTGTGGAGCACAGCCCTACAGCACTCAGGCTTCAGGAGTTGCGGCCTGTGGGCTCAGCAGCTGTGGCTCCCAGGCTCTAGAGCACAGTCTCAGTAGTTGTGGGCACATGGACTTAGTTGCTCCATGGCATGTCAGATCTTCTCGAACCAGGGATCGAACCCGTGTCTCCTGCACTGGCAGGCAGGTTCTTTATCACTGAGCCACCAGGGAAGCCCCTTCCCACGTATTTTAAAAGGATCCTGGCCAAGGGTGTAGTAGACGGGGAAAAGTGGACATACTTGAATATACTTTGGAGGTGGATCAATAGTACATGCTGGTGCATTGTGCCCTGGGTATGAGGGGGTCAAGGAGCAATCGCAAGGATGGGAACGGTCATCAGCTGGGCCCAGGATGGCTGTGATGAGAGCAGGCTTGCAGCGGGGACAGGCCAGCAGTCCAGGTCTGGACCTGTGCATTAGACACTCACAGGGTGCGCTGTCAGTCAGGCAGCTGGAGACACAAACTTACACCTTCTCAGCACAGATGCAGTGTTCAGAACCCCAGAATTGGATGAGGTCACCCAGAGAGTGAATGTAGGAAGTGTTGTTCAGTCACTAAGCTGTGGCCAACTCTTTGCAACCCCATGAACTGCAGCATGCCAGGCTCCCTACTCCTTCACTATCTCCCTGAGTTTGCTCAAACTCGTGTCCATTCAGTGATGCCATCCAACCATCTCATCTTCTGTCACCCCCTTCTCCTTTTGCCTTCAATCTTTCCCAATCAGGGTCTTTTCCAGTGAGTCGGCTCTTTGCATCAGGAAGGCAAAGTACTGGAGCTTCAGCTTCAGCATCAGTCCTTCCAATGAATATTCAGGGTTGATTTTCTTTAGGATTGATTGGTTTGATCTCCCTGCTGTCCAAGGGACTCTCAAGAATCGTTTTCAGCACCACAGTTTGAAAGTATCAATTCTTGGGTGCTCAGCCTTCTTCATGGTCTGACTCTCACATCTGGACATGATAACTGGAAAAAAACCATAGCTTTAACTATACAGACCTTTGTTGGCAAAGTGATGTCTCTACTTTCTAATACGTTCTCCAGGTTTGTCACAGCTTTCCTTTCAAGGAGCAAGTGTCTTTTAACTTCATGGCTGCAGTCTGCAGTGATTTTGGAGCCCAAGAAAATAAAGCCTGTCACTGTTCCCACTTTTCCCCCATCTATTTGCCATGAAGTGATGGGACTAGATGCCATGGTCTTAAGTTTTTTGAATGTTGAGTTTTAAGCCAGCTTTTTCACTCTCCTCTTTTGCCCTCATCAAGAGGCTCTTTAGTTCTTCGCTTTCTGCCAATAGAGTGGTATCATCTGTGTATATGAAGTTGTTGATATTTCTCCTGGCAATCTTGATTCCAGCTTGTGATGAATCCAGCCCAGCATTTCGCATGATGTACTCTGCACAGAAGTTAAATATGCAGGGTGACAATACACAGCCTTGATGTACTCCTTTCCCAGTTTTGAACCAGTCTGTTGTTTCACGTCTGGTTCTAACTGTTGCTTCTTGACCTGCATACAGATTTCTCAGGAGGCAGGTAAGGTGGTCTAATACTCCCACCTCTTTAAGAATTTTCCAGTCTGTTGTGAACCACACAAAGGCTTTAGTGTCCAATGAAGCAGAAGTAGATGTGTAGAGAAGGCAAAAAGAATGAAGTACTGAACTTGAGAACCCTCCAATAGTAACAGGTTGAGGAGAAGAGAGAGAAACTTAGCAAAAGAAACTGAAGATAGTACTGTAGGAGGAAAGCCAAGAAAGTGTGGAGTCCAGAAAGCCACATAAAGAAAATGCAAAAAAATGGGTATACCTGAAACTAACAGAACATTGTATGTTACACTTCAAAAAAAAAAAAAAAAAATCAGTAAAATAAAAAATACTCAGTTCCAGTAAATATAGTTATTTAACAACAAAATAAGAAGTTAGAAACCCTCATCCAGTTACTAATTCAAGGAAGCAGATATTTGTGAATAAAGAACACCCCTAAGGAGGACACTGTAATAAGCATCATATGCATTCTCTCTGACCCCCCTTATCCTGCCGTAAGAGAGCTGCATCTGCTGGTCCAGGGAACAGCATGCGGCAAATGCAAAGTGTGGAGACTACTTGGGGGAGTATCAGACACTAGCTATGGCAGACTGCAAGCTTAACATCTGGTATTTCACATACATTTTAAATTCCACATTAAAAGCCTATTCCTAAGGAAGGAATAATCGGTTGTGTTGAATTCTGTATGTAAAGTCAAAGCAGAGCTGATTTCTAACACTGTGGTCACTGGTGGTCTTGCTGAGCACAGTGCTGTAGTATGGTGGGGGTGAGGTCTGACCAGAGGGGATTTAAAGGAGAAAGAAAGAGGAGAAGAACTGGAGACAGAGGGAGAAATAGCTCCTGAATAACTGTGCTGCAAAGGGGGACAGGGAAATATGGCCACAGCAAGAGCAGAGGGAGTAATGAAAGGGGTGTTACGATGAGAGAAATGATGTTTTTTTTGCAGAGAGATCCTATAAAAGCCATTATTATAAGACACAAAGCAAAGAGATGCTGCAGTGACTGCCTCAGGCAGCACCCAGCACATGGATGGGAGACCAGATTCTGATAAAACCTGGCATTCAAGTAAGGGCCTTGATAAATGTTTGCTGAAAGAACAAATTCTTTGAATACTAAAATAACAGAGGTGGTATCACTAAACCAAAGTTAATAAACCCTAACTCTGATTTGGGCTGGCGCAGCTGGTAAAGAGAATCTGCCTGCCAACGCAGGAGACCCAGGTTCGATCCCTGGGTCGGGAAGATCCCCTGGAGGAGGAAATGGCAACCCCTGGAAAATCCCATGGACAGAGGAGGCTGGCGGGCTATAGTCCATGGGGTCGCAAAGAGCTGGACTCGACTGAGTGACTGAGCAGGCAAACACAACTCTGATTTAACAGATACATGAAACTCAGGAGTTCACCTGTTAGATGGACTTTCCCTGTTTCTCCTTCCCTTGTTCCCTTTGCACAAGGTAAGCCCTAGTCAGTATTAGCTCCAGCTCTCCTCTCTGACCAATAAAAAGTCCCCAAGTCTCCTTTCCTTCAAGTATGGATCACTGAAAGGCCAACGCCGTCTAACAGGTTAGGGAAAGAGGAAGCAGACGCTACTCACCGTTCTCATCGACCGCGAGCACGCTTGCCCCTCTCCCCAGGAGCTCCTGAACCACCACTGTCAGCCCGTTTCGGGCAGCAACATGCAGAGGTCTGGAGAGAAAAAAATACGTGCACACATCCATGTGTGCAGGCCCACCCGTGTGTGTGCTCACTCTCTACCCTGGCTGCTGAAGGCCATCTACGCTAGGCTATGGAGACCCACAGACGCAGACCGGAGGCCCCTGGTCCCAACGGCAGTGACGAGGGGAGCGAGGCCCGGGAGAGCCAGGAGCCAGAGTGCCTGTCAGTGCTGCACCCAGCACCGGCCATCAGCAGCTCCCACTTCTACCAGACTCTCGTGCCACTTTCCTTCAAGACCAACGTTTAGAAAGATTTACTAACTAAACTGCAATCTTAAGTTGTTTTAAGAAATGTGGTTGGCAAACACATGTACTAAACAATAAAAACTGTAAACTGCAACAGCACAAGTGCCAACAGGTTTTGAGGACAGTTTACAGGTTCCAGGACTCCTTCTGGACCCTTCAGGGATCCGACTGAGACCTGAATGGGAACATTGTTGTAAGATTCTTCTCTTCACTAAGTCTCAAAGCAGAACAGCAAATGAAAATGGTGAGGAACAACGGGAGACGCTGGGTCAGGATTTAGGCGGTCACCCAGGACTGGCGGCTCACATTAAGAGCCTGATTATTTTTGAAATCTCTCTAGCTACAGACATGTGTAAAACTTTGTGCCTCATTTGTTGTTAAGTGTATTATTCCAGTTGGTTACTGTAAAACACACAGAATAGTATTACTTTCCACCATAAACCTGGATTGACAAACAACCTATTATTTTCAAGAATAAGAGTTTCAGTTCAAAAACTTAAATAATGTCTTTTAATTATGATGATTTTAGAAATGAGTTTTGTCAATTATAAGAACTGTTTTTTATTTTTTAATTGCTTCTGTGACAGATTCCAGTCATATTAGAAAAGAATTCCATTAATCATTTTTATAATTAAAGGTTCCAAGGTTTACACTAGATACTGGAAGTACTCACGTTTGCAAAGCTGCATTGGTTGCATTGATGAGGTTTCTATCTGTTATCTTTTCCAGTATTAACAAGGCACTAGTTTCATGACCCTAAAATTATGACAAATAACTCTTAAAAACGTCGGCACCATCAAAGATAACTTTATACACTCAATACACCCCAGTCGTCATCCGTATTTTTAATATACATACATATATATATATATATATATATATATATATATATACCACCATTCATAAGCTATGCATTTTCTTGGCTAATGTCTTAAATATACATCCAAACATGAATTGATGTAATGGGGTTACAGAAGAGGACAAGAATATTTAAGGTTAGAGACATTAGAGAAAGACAATAATTACATTTAAGCCTGTGGTCCAAAACTTGCTTGGCTTACTGGAAATTTCATGTACCATGGTGCTTCACACATAAGTAAATATTTTTTCCAAGAAATCTGATGCCAGTGATTGTTAGACAGGTTTGGTCCCTAGCTCTGTGCATTTTAGTTAAGTGGAAAAACCTTAAATGCCACTGTCGATATTAACAATCAAAAAATATTAAGATGTGTACCTACCTTGCTGCAAGCCAAATGGAGGGCGGTGTTTTTACTGTTATCTTGTAAAGTCAGATCTGCACTAGCACTGCTGACCAGCATCTCTGGGAGGAAAAATTGTATCAACTCTTTTGTATATGAACATACACCTCAGATTACTAATAACTCACTGTAGAGAAATGAAGACAGAAAGGAAAAATATCCCTCTGGCAAAAACGTAAGTGCAAAAACACACTGCAATATAAAGGTCTACATTATATTCTCGTGTGTGTGTGTGTGTGTGTGTGTTGTACAAGGAACAGACAAGAACAGCAACTGACACTCATTCTGTGAGCGCTTACTGTATTTCAGCCTGTTCTAAGTGCTCTAGATTTACAGTAACGCATTCACCTCTCAGAACACCCCTGTGATAGGTACTGTTACTTTTGTCACTGTACGGATGGAAACACTGAGGCATGAGGCCATCCAGCTGGCAGATCCAGGACTCACATTCAGTCTGACTCCAGAGTCAGGCTTCTTGACCATCCTAACACTGCCTGCTAACACGAGAGCAAGTGAAAACACTGTGGGCCTAAAAGAACACATGAGTGTAGGCAGGTAAAAGGGTTTAAGTCTGAGGAATGGTGAGATAACTAATGGAAAATTCAATGAACCAGAGTGGAAGCTATATTGTACATAAGCAACATTCACACTTAGAACAACAAAAGCCTCAAGCGGTTTCTTTACCAACTGTGTTTGTCTGTCCGTTTTCTGCAGCCATCATGAGAGGTGTTTTCCCAGAGGAGTCCACAGAGTTCACGTGAGCATTATGGCTGAGCAGAAGCTGCAGACACTCCACATGGTCTGTGAAGGCGGCTGCGTGCAGAGGAGTTCTGCCCACAGAGAAATGCAAAGACTGGGCTAAATCTGTGCGTGTATATTCTTAATTTATGACAAGCAACTTTCAAGGATTTACATACCAGGCTACAAAACCATTGCCTGGATACAAATAGGCTTACTGATTCCTGCCACAAAAATTTGTATTTTTGATAACTATTATTTAGGTAAACTAATATGGGTAAATTATGAAACTGCCAAAAAAAAATTACATCATTAAAGCAACCTTTGAAAGAAACAAATCCGGCCCCAAATACTGTCATCTATTACAACTATCGGGCTCTTCATAATTAGAATCTGTTAACTTTATTAAAAACAGTCTTTAGGGGGACTCCCTGGTGGTCCAGTGGTTAAGAATCCATCTTGCAATGCAGGCAACACAGGTTCAATTCCTGGTTCATGAACTAAGATCCCACATGCCACAGGGCCTGTGTACTGAGACTGGACACAACCAAACACGTTAAAAAAAAAAAAAAAAAGAATCTGCCTTGCAATGCAGAGGATGAGAGTTCGATCCCTGGTGGAGGAACTAGGATCCCACTGAGCCTGTGTGCCACAATTACTGAGTCCACACACTCAGAGGCTGTGTACCACAACTAGAGTCCTTGAGTCACAACAAAAACGCTGCCACAATTAAGACTCAACACAGCCAAACAAAAACACAAACAATAACAACAAAGAGCCTTTGGGTAACAAGCACGTGCTAAGTTGCTTCAGTTGTGTTCGACTCCTGGCAACTCTATGGCCTGTGGCCCACCAGGCTCCTCTATCTAGGGGAGTCTCCAGGCAAGAATGCTGGAGTGGGTTGCCATGCCCTGCTCCAGGGGACCTTCCTGACGGACAGGAGTCCTTCCATCTCCTGCATTGGCAGGCAGGTTGTTTATCATGCATGCCACCTGGGAAGCCTAACAGGAACATATGTTTTTAACAAAGGGAAATCTTTAGCCAGTTTTCCTGGTCAAGGTAGAAAAGCCTTTTATAATGAGAATATAATTAAGATTTTGTAACAATTTATACTTGTAAATATAAAACCAACCTTTAGGTAATAATGGGGTTTCTTTAAATTCTCCCATATTAATCTAATATCTAATGAAATTTTCTACATGGTTGAATTCCTACCTTCCTTTTGAATCTGTGGCGTTCACAATGCTGGAGCCTAATGTATCAATTAACATCTCAGCAGCACCTTCGTTGTCATTTATTCTGTGAAGGTAACAAGGTGATCACTCTCAAAGCTATGCTCTATTTCTTAAATATTCAAATCAAATGCGATTCATTCTGCCTTTACTTACACAGCACAATGCAACGGACTGAAAGCATTTCCTTCTGTTTTCTGGAAAACGTCTTGTTCTAAAAGGAGTTCTACACATGTCTCATGACCTAGATAAGTAAATGGGAATCAGATATTAAAATCCCAAGAAGATACTGAGGTGTCCATACATATCCACATATCCCAACAGATTAAAAAAAGGCTTTACATGGATTACAAGTAGTCAGTTCAGTTCACTGAACCCATTAAACATCACAGTTTTAGGCACTTTGAGATCCAAAGTACAACTTCAGCAGTTTATTATTGACATGACAAATACTTTGTGGGGGACAAAAATTAGTCTCACTTTTTCCATGGTGACCAATTAAGAGTTATTTGGGCATTATTTCTTGAAATGACCTATTTACATATAAATAGTGTAACTTTCGGAGAAGGCAGTGGCACCCCACTCCAGTACTCTTGCCTGGAGAATCCCATGGACGGAGGAGCCTGGAAGGCTGCAGTCCATGGGGTCGCTGAGGGTTGGACACGACTGAGCGACTTCACTTTCACTTTTCACTTTCCTGTATTGGAGAAGGAAATGGCAACCCACTCCAGTGTTCTTGCCTGGAGAATCCCAGGGACGGGGAGCCTGGTGGGCTGCCGTCTACGGGGTCGCACAGAGTTGGACACGACTGAAGCGACTTAGCAGCAGCAGCAGTGTAACTTTCAAAATAATATATATTTACGTAACATTGTTGTTTTAGTAGCTAAGTCACGTCTGACTCTCTGAGAGCCCATGGATTGTAGCCCACCAGGCTTCTCTGTCCTGGGATTTTCCAAGCAACAACAATACTGGCGGGGGTTGCCCTTTCCTTCTCAGGGGATCTCACCGATCCAGGGACTGAACCTGTGCTCCTGCATTGGCAGGCAGGCTCTTTACTAGTAAGCAACCAGGGAACAACTATTTATGGAGCATAATTAACTTCAGAATGGAAATATTTTCTGGTTATAGGAATGAGCCAATGGTATTATTTTACAGAAGTGTTTAGAGGAAAAAAAGTACACGTCCCTGTCCCCACTCCCAGTTCTACTCTCTGGACCTACTGCCTTACAGTTCCAGAACATTTTTAGGCGTATACAACTGCATGTACATAACACATACTTTTTCATTTTTATGCAACTGGGACATTCTGCAACTTGTTTTTTACTTAAAAAACTATATGTCTTTTCACAGTAGTATATGTAGACATCCTATTGCTGAATGTTTGGGAGAACGTCACAGTATCAGAACGTATCATAAATGATTTAATCTCTAATTATGGATTTCAAGGTGACTGCTAGTTTTTCTTTGTGATATAATCATCAATGTTATAAATGAAATATTTCAGATCTTAAAGAGAAAAGTATTTATTTCTTTTGTATTTCCAACAACAATTTTCTGGAAATGATACTGCTGGGCTAAAGGGCATAACTGATTACTAGTAAGTATCAGGTCCATACTTTTTCTTTTTTTCAACAATTTTATTTATTTTTGGCTGTGCTCTGTCTTCACTGCTGTGCAGGCTTTTCTCTAGTTGCAGAGACCAGGGGCTACTCTGCAGTCGTGGTGTTAAGGTTCCTCTTGTTGCAGAGCATGGGCTTTAGGCGGCTCCAGGCTCTAGAGCACAGGCTCAACAATATTCTCCATCAGGGACTAAACCCATGTCTCCAGCACTGGCAGGCGGATTCTTTACCACTGAGCCACCAGGGAAGCCCCCAGGCGCACAGTTTTTAATAACAACTTTAAAAATGGGAAAACCCAAACCTCAGATTGTCTTAAACCCAATTTTCAAAGCCGGGGTTTTAGTAAAAGTACCCCCATTGCTGTATTAATGATGGAAAATTAAATGTTGCTTCTACCTTGTTAGTCATTTGGGATCCACATTAGGAATAAAGTAGATTCTTAAAGAGCCTCTTAATTTATTTCCATGGCTTAATATTTGGTTAACAAAGTGATGCTTTATTTCTTTTCTAATTACCCCAGCATTCTCAAACACCAGTTCAACTTAATTGTTACACTATAATCGTTTCTACCAGGAGAAGAAAGTGTGTTTTAGGAAACCTGTGGTTATGCTCCGTCACCTGTGAGTTCTTTCATCTAGTGGTTCTCACCTGGAGCAATTTTAGCCCTCAGAGGACATCTGGCCACATCTAGAGACATTTCTGCTTATGACATTGGAGATGGGGTAGCAAAGTGCTGTGGCATCTAGTGGGCAAAAGGCAGGGCTGCTGCTCAACCTCTTGCAAGCACAGGACAGTCACAACAAAGGATTAAACATTGTCTGGCCCCAAATGTCAACAGTGCTGAGAAACCCTGCTTTAACTCTCCCTCTCCAAATGTTAACTCATGGCCAAGAAGTAGCGAAGGACAATGGTCCAGTATTGATTTGAGGGTTTCCTATTTTCCTGGGATAGCAGTTCTCAAGGTGTGGTCTGGGAGCTCCAGGGTGGGACTGCAAACTATTCTTTTCTTGAAACAAGCCATCAAAGAAATTTGCTACTGTATTTTTTTAAAAATAGTTATTTTCTCATAAAAATGCTATTTATATTAACATGTAATAGATTTATTATTATTTTAAAATAAACATCCTTAAATTTCTCAGTCCTAATTTACCATACAGTAAATATTAATAGCTATAAGCCACAGGTTCTGAAACAGAAAGATGTGGGAGTCACCGCCTGAGCAGACTGTGGACAGCTAAAAGGGAGTCCTGGGGCCAGCAGTCATCGCTGGATCATGTTAAGCTGAAAAACTTCACTTTGTGTCCTGGGTTATAAAAGAAGGAGAAAACTGGTCTCCTCATGTTTTAGAGGGATATTTTGCAGATGCTTAAAAGCATCAAAAAAATTTGATACATTTTTGAAAGGAACACATGAGATCATGTAAATATTCTTAGTTCTGTGGCTAAATGACTCCACAAACCAAAATCTGAATGTTAAAGCTGAGTATGTATAACCAGTTCTCTTCTAAAGTGTTGCCATCAATCCATTTTAAGAGAGTGTTTTCTGTTCTGTTGGAGTGCTTCCAATTTTCTTTTCAGCTGTACAATTACTAGTCAAAGTAAAACTATTTACATATTCTACTCTCAGAATGCCAAAATTATAAAATAGCCTTTTGGCTGTAAATATGGTATTAATTTTACACTGCCTTTACATTCTCTGTACATAGAGGCAACACACATCTAATTCCTTCCAGCTCAATTCAGAATCATTACCAATTCTACTAGAACCTGGAAATTAGACACATCTGTTATGATCTTTAAATGGCAACCCAGCATGTAGTTTGGGCAAAATTTTGTCTTGTACACAATGTGCTCAGAGAGGCTAAATTCAGCAGTGATGGAGTAGGGAACTCACTTAAAGAAAACCATGTTCTCCAGAAGGACCTGGTAGGAATGTTATAATAATAAATACCAACTCTCCAAAGGACAGTTACAGCAGTATTTTTACAACTAAATGCTCTACCCGAGGAAAAAATACCTTACTGTATGATGTTTCCAAGAGCTAATTCTCACTGATCAAAAAAAAAACCCAATAAAAGTCTGCTTCAAAATAGTTTTATCTCACTGATTTCTTAAATAAATTTCCCATGTCTAGATGTCTTACTCCTATTTGATTTTTCCTACACTTGTAAGATGTCAAATTACACTGTAATGCAAAGGAAGAGCTGAAATCCAAAGGTTTTTATAGTTTCAAATCTGCTCTGGCTAAAGATCTGGTATAGTAAAAAAAAAATGACACTGACTAAGCTTTTGAATTAGGAATATATTTAACTATTCAAGTTTTCCATGGTACGTGATGGTGTGATCACTCACCTAGAACTAGACATCCTGGAAAGTGAAGTCAAGTGGGCCTTAGGAAGCATCACTACGAACAAAGCTAGTGGAGGTGATGGATTTCCAGCTGAGCTATTTCAAATCCTAAAAGATGATGCTGTGAAAGTGCTGCACTCAATATGCCAGCAAATTTGGAAAAACTCAGCAGTGGCCATAGGACTGGAAAAGGTCAGTTTTCATTCCAATCCCAAAGAAAGGCAATGCCAAAGAATGCTCAAAACTACCGCACAATTGTACTCATCTCACATGCTAGCAAAATAATGCTCAAAATTCTCTAAGCTAGGCTTCAACAGTACTTTAGCCAAGAAATTCCAGATGTTCAAGATGGATTTAGAAAAGGCAGAGGAACCAGAGATCATATTGCCAACATCTGCTGGATCACAGAAAAAGCACGAGAGTTCCAGAAAAACACCTACTTCTGCTTCACTGACTACGCTTAAAGCCTTTGACTGTGTGTACTGCAACAAACTGTGGAAAATTCTTAAAGAGACAGGAATACCAGACCACCTGACCTGCCTCTTGAGAAACCTGTGTGCAGGTCAAGAAGCAACACTTAGAACCACACATGGAAAAAAGGCCTGGCTCAAAATTGGGAAAAGAGTCTGTCAAGGCTGTATACTGTCACCCTGCTTATTTAACTTCTGTGCAGAGTACATCACATGAATTGCCGGGATGAAGCTTAAGCTGGAATCTAGATTGCCAGGAGAAATATCAATAACTTCAGATATGAAGATGACACCACCCTTATCGCAGAAAGCAAAGAGGAACTAAAGAGCCTCTTGATGAAGGTGAGAGAGGAGAGTGAAAAAACTGGCTTAAAACTCAACGTTCAAAAAAGGAAGATCATGGTATCTGGTACCATCACTTCATGGCAAATAGATGGGGAAACAATGCAAACAGTGACAGACATTATTTTTGGGGCTCCAAACTCACTGCAGATGGTGACTACAGCCATGAAATTAAAAGATGCTTGCTTCTTGGAAGAAAAGCTATGACAAACCTAGACAGTATATTAAAAAGCAGATACATTACTTTGCCAACAAAGGTCTGTCTAGTCAGAGCTATGGTTTTTCCAGTAGTCAGGTATGGATGTGAGAGTTGGACCATAAAGAAGGCTGAGCATCAAAGAACTGATACTTTTGAACTGTGGTGTTGGAGAAGACTCTTCAGAGTTCCTTGCACTGCAAAGAGATCAAACCAGTTAATCCTTAAGGAAATCAATCCTGAATATTCACTGGAAGGACTGATGCTGAAGTTGAAGCTCAAATACTTTGGCTACCTGATGCGAAAAGCTGACTCATTAGAAAAGACCCTGACGCTGGGAAAGATTGAAGGTGGGAGAAGGGGAAGACGGAGGATGAGATGGCTGGATGGCATCACTGACTCAATGGACACGACTTTGAGCCAGCTCCAGGAGATGGTGATGGACAGGGAGGCCTGGCGTGCTGCAGTCCATGGGGTTGCAGAGTCACATATGACTGAGTGACTAAACAACAACAACAACAATCAGTACTCAGAGTTGCAAAATGACCAAATGTGGTCAATCCTCAAGAAGCAAGCAATGCTTTCTCAGAAGAAAAGAATAGAGCTCTCAATTCTGATACAAGGATTAATATGAAAATTAAAATAGTGTATCTAGAAAATGCTCATGAAAATGTTTGATTAAATTATTAATATAACTTTGCAAGATTCGTATTTCTCCTCTTTTACTGCAACTCAACAATTATTTCTCAAAATGGTTCCCAGTAAAAGAATCATGCAAAACAATTACAAAAAGATAGACGTCTCCTCTGTGGCAAGGCAGTTAGCTGAAGTTTACAACAGCCACTATATTTTTTTTTTTTAAGCAAGTGGATATTATATAAACAGGTAATTTCTATTTTCTGTACATTTTGAGGGAAAGTTGTTAGAATTGTCAGCTAGTTTTGTAGATATGTTCTTATGACTAACAATAACCTGAATGCTACATTGAGATTCAAAACAACAAATAAAAAATCCTTCATGTCCTTGATAATACCCTAAGCACATACTTTGACACAACTGATATTTTACACTATATGTAATATAATCAACTGTTATCTAAGATGAGCAAATCTCTCAATGTGCTGTTACTTAAATTATTTTAGTGACATTTCAGAAGCCCAATCCTGTTTTTAACACCTGTCCTTTAAAAATAGCTTTATATTTCTCTCACTGACCTTTGGTGAGATTACCTGTAAAAGGACTAATGGCGACAATTATTTTCCTGGAGGCTAAAAGTCAGCCTGTCATAACCATGAAGCCAAGTTCACTTCACTGTGAAAGTTTCTAGTTTCTACTTCTATGATCTATTCTACTAGGACTTCATTCTCTTAAAATGTTGAACATACATGTTACTGTTGATATAAGGATCTTAACTTGCAGAGTGCTCACAGAGCATATGCAGATTCCAGTCTAGAATTCGATACACTCTCATGGAAGTCAGAACGTGTTAACAGTTAGCTGTCTCTCTGGTATACAGCATAGCGGGCAGGGGATGCGGGTCTGTGTACTTAACCATTGTAGCAGGCCCAGTGAAGTGCTGTGTATCCGTGATTGTCCACCATGGCTGGGTTTGCATCCATAGATGCTGCTGACTGCAGAAGGGCTCCAAGAACACCAATGTGTCCACAGGCAGCTGACAAGTGTATTGGTGTCCGGCCCCTGCTATCTCGAAATAAGCAGTTAGCACCATGTTGAAGTAATGCATCCACACACTCTTCATGGCCTGTGACTGCCTGAAAAGAAAATTTTTGCATGCCATTGAATATACCATGTTGGGCACTACATGCCAATGGTAGCTGATTAGGAATTTTAAAGTCTGTATTCCCCATGTCTTCTCACCAGTCAAGGCATTTATCATATTTTGAGTACTTTTTTTTGAAAGTGGCTTGAGAATTTAGTTACAGTGGTGATTTTTTCAAAATAAGAGTGATATGAAAACTAGGAAAAAGGGCCTTTTAATGGAATGAAAATATTTCAAAGGTGAAAAAGATAAAAATGTGTAAGAAAGAAAAGAAAAAAATGTATAAGACTATTCAAGATTTTAGGGTTTTAAAATTTTGTTTCAATATTATGTTTCTCTGGATTAAGTTATGCTTTGTGGTTGCTTAAAATTAGAGTTCAAAAACTGAGACGGTGAAAGAAACAGTAAAGATTATTCGGTAAAAACTTAATGAAGAAAAATATAAACACAGCCTAGTTCAATTTTAGGTAAAATGAGGTCATAAAAACTTTCAGGAAAGAATGCTTCTGCTTACCCCTCTGTGCAGGGCCGTCCTTCCCCACCTGTCTTTGGCATCGACGTTTGCGCCTTTGTTGAGCAGTGAGTACACACAGTCTGTGTGCCCGTTGAGCACAGACAGCATCAGAGGAGTCCTGGGCAACAACAGGAGCAGCTCCGTCACCACTGAGACCTCGCCCGTGAGAGCACACTGAGCTGGCCTGCTTTCTAAACAGGTCTTTCTCTGAGTCAGCTTTAAAGTATACTTAAAAAGCTGTGTTGGACATTGCTCAGTTACACATTATGCCAGACTTACCAAAATAGGGGCAAAAGTATGAAGACTGAAAATCTGTCTTAGATCCTAAAACTAATTAAAAAAACGATGAAAACTTACTGTCCATTTCCATCTTGAATATCGACTGCATTCTGTGGTTCGGCATTTCCTATTAGTAGCCGTAAGCATTCCGAATGACCATTTGTTGCTGTAAGGGATATTTACAACTTTCAGCAATTATATATACATACATAATGATAAAGTAGAAAATGTCCATCTTAAACCACATTTTCTTGATATAATTTTAGACTATTCACTGAGTTTAACAAGAAAGAAAATGCTCATGTGATTTCGCGCTCTGGTGGTGGCAATGTACTTCGGAAGGGCAGCCTGCCTCCAGACACGCGGTGACACCACGATCAGACAGGTCAGTCACATTCTTTTTTGCCAATGGCTGGTTTCAAGCTCTGCCCACTGAGACGTTCAGAAGTCTGAAGGGCATCTGGGAAATATTTTTATCCCTGATAGTGAAAGTTCTCCTTCTTTCCTGATTTTAGATGTGCTCCTTGTGATGCTTCAAGGAAATTCGGTTTAGTCCCATCTTTTTTTTCTTTTTTTTACACTGATTCACTGACACTCAGTACACAGCAGCTAGGTACTGATGAGTGCATAGTGTATGGGGATAAGAAAAATACTTGACTAGGACTTCTTCACCTATATTGGTCTTGAATTTGTTATTTAAAATCAACACTGCCTTGTAGTAATTCCTGTAGAGCGCGGTAACTCTTTATCTGTAGTGATACACAGAGAGTACCGGGTCATCACAGTGGCAGGGTCATGTGGCTTTCCATTTTCACAAATCCACATCATCACAAAACACTCCGTGAAGTAGTTCTCACATGGCAGACACTTTGTAACTCCTGTCTGATTAAATGTTTAATGCAGTACCCTGGTACAGTAAGTAAAATATTTATCAGTTGTTAAATGAAAGCACATACCAATCCAAGATAATTTCCATCAAAATGAAGTAAAAATGTATTGTGCTTTTTGGTATTGCTGATAAAGTACTTCAAAAGTCAGACTATTACATAAATCCAATTTCTAAAGTAGATAATATTTTTTAAAAAGTGATATAATATTGCTGTTGTCTTTTCCCTGAGAGTAGAATCATTAGAATTTTTACAATCAAAATGTTTAAAACAATTACCAGGAGTATAATATACAAGAAAGTGAAAAAGAAGAGAGTATTAGATGGAAAGTGGTAAATAAAATCATTCATAGTCTTTGACATACCTGCTGCATGTATAGGTGTTCTCTTCAAAATATAATCTTTGACTAAGATTGAGGCTCCCTGATTAATGAGAACATCCACACATTCTACATGGCCCTTAAATGCTGCAAGGTCCAGGGGTGTTCTTCCACTACTGTTTCTCACGTCGAGATCTAACAGAGACTGTACCAACACTTCCAGGGCTTGATGGTGACCATGATATGCCTAGGAACAAACAAAAATATAAATTAAAATAATACATATATTTAGATTGACTAAATTCTTAGAAACCCTAGAACATAAAGGAGTAAGTAAACTTGTCTTCACGTCATTGTATTTAAGATGATCCAAAACTTCTGTATTGATAATTAAGAAAGTTAACTAAAATTTTTTTAATAATCAATTAGTAGGCTGCAGTGTTAGGGATGAACCTTCCACAAATAATACAAGTTCAAATGACAGGTGATCTTTTCATGAGTATACAATGTCTGGTTTATGGCAGATACTCTGTGATGTGTGACGTGGGTTCTAAAGAAGATTTCACTCTAAGTTTCTGATTCCAAAGCCCAAGTTCTTCATCATAGTTTAGTGTCCCACTTCACCCTGACAGAATGTTCAGTTCAGTTCAGTTGCTCAGTTGTGTCCGACTCTTTCCGACCCCATGAATCGCAGCACGCCAGGCCTCCCTGTCCATCACCAACTCCCAGAGTTCACTCAGACTCACGTCCATCGAGTCGGTGATGCCATCCAGCCATCTCATCCTCTGTCGTCCCCTTCTCCTCCTGCCCCCAATCCCTCGCAGCATCAGAGTCTTTTCCAATGAGTCAACTCTTCGCATGAGGTGGCCAAAGTACTGGAGTTTCAGCTTTAGCATCATTCTTTCCAAAGAACACCCAGGGCTGATCTCCTTTAGGATGGACTGGCTGGATCTCCTTGCAGTCCAAGGGACTCTCAAGAGTCTTCTCCAACACCACAGTTCAAAAGCATCAATTCTTCGGCGCTCAGCTTTCTTCACAGTCCAACTCTCACATCCATACATGACCACTGGAAAAACCATAGCCTTGACTAGATGGACCTTTGTTGGCAAAGTAATGTCTCTGCTTTTCAATATGCTATCTAGGTTGGTCAGAGCTTTCCTTCCAAGGAGTAAGCGTCTTTTAATTTCATGGCTGCAATCACCATCTGGTGATTTTGGAGCCCCCAAAAATAAAGTCTGTCACTGTTTCCACTGTTTCCCCATCTATTTCCCATGAAGTGATGGGACCAGATGACAGAATGTTACTACGCCTCAATCACAAGAGAGAGTAGCAATTGAAGCTCAGCTAGTACTTGTGCCCTGTGATTTCTCAAAGTAAAATGACTACCCTATCGTACAATGCGCCATATTTCAAACAAAAATTTTTCTTTTCAAAAATATTTAAACTGAGCCCTGCTGGAATAACTGCTAGGTGCTAGGCACTGTCCTAGAGTACAGCAGAGCAAGAAGATTTTAAGATTTGTCTGAAACTCCCTCTTTACACAATCTGAAAAAGGGGCTCTCCAGAGAATTCACTTCAAAACCAACATGTCAACTGAACATCTATCATGCTTATTGGACTGGACACTGAGCAGACATAAAGGCAACAAAGACGGTTCTGGTGGGGAAGGAATGTCTTCTCTGTTCACTCATGTCACCCCTTTTAGATGAGGAACAAGCAATTTTCTAATACTGTTCAGACCTGCAGCTTAGCACATACTGGCAAAACTTTAAATAATCCCATGTGAACTTTTCATTTAGAATTGAAAAATATAAAATCCTACCATATTTGTGCTAAATATCACTTGCTTCTAAAAAGAGGTATTTAGCTAGAAAGAGGGCCCCACACTGTATCAAAGGGCTGTTAAGCTACTTCTTGTGGGAAATGTCACAAAGGACCAGCAGGAGATAAATCTGCTCTGGGCCTTACTGATCTCTTGATGTTTCTGACTCCTTCAAGGTGAAATGACTGGAGATCACTGAGCTCTACTGCCTGAGGATCACCTCTAGGCTTGTTCTTCAGTTCAGTTCAGTTCAGTTGCTCAGTCGTGTCTGCCTCTTTGCGACCCCATGAATCACAGCACGCCAGGCCTCCCTGTCCATCACCATCTCC
The DNA here is from genome assembly GCF_029407905.1 of Bubalus kerabau. Taxonomy (NCBI): domain Eukaryota; kingdom Metazoa; phylum Chordata; class Mammalia; order Artiodactyla; family Bovidae; genus Bubalus; species Bubalus kerabau. The sequence goes on from NC_073625.1 coordinate 199,041,727, forward strand.
CGGAGTTCACTCAAACTCACGTCCATCGAGTCAGTGATGCCATCCAGCCATCTCATCCTCTGTCGTCCCCCTCTCCTCCTGCCCCCAATCCCTCCCAGGATCAGGGTCTTTTCCAATGAGTCAACTCTTCACATGAGGTGGCCAAAGTACTGGAGTTTCAGCTTTAGCATCAGTCCTTCCAAAGAAATCCCAGGGCTGATCTCCTTCAGAATGGACTGGTTGGATCTCCTTGCAGTCCAAGGGACTCTCAAGAGTCTTCTCCAACACTACAGTTCAAAAGCATCAATTCTTCAGCGCTCAGCTTTCTTCACAGTCCAACTCTCACATCCATACATGACCACTGGAAAAACCACAGCCTTGACTAGATGGACCTTTGTTGGCAAAGTAATGTCTCTGCTTTTCAATATGCTATCTAGGGTGGTCAGAGCTTTCCTTCCAAGGAGTAAGCGTCTTTTAATTTCATGGCTGCAGTCACCATCTGCAGTGATTTTGGAGCCCAGAAAAATAAAGTCTGACACTGTTTCCACCGTTTTCCCATGTCTTTCCCATGAAGTGATGGGACCAGATGCCATGATCTTCATTTTCTGAATGTTGAGCTTTAAGCCAACTTTTTCACTCCCCTCTTTCACTTTCATCAAGAGGCTTTTTAGTTCCTCTTAACTACCAGGTCAATAAAATCACACCACTAAAAGAAGGACAGCTAGAGGCCAGGGTGGTGTGCACCGGGCTCCTGTCCTCACGATGTCTCTGACTGGGTTAGGACAGGGGCTTGGGTGTCTAGCATGTGCGAAGGCAGGACCAAGGCCAGTTTCCTCAGCCCTCAGGCCGGTGTGTTTTCACTGCAGCAAGCTGTCCCGGATTGGGAGTTTCGAAGGAAAAAAATCACTTAGGTAATTTCTGAAAACCACCTAGGGATAGATACAAAATGCCAAAGTGGTGGTATAACCACATTTCACTGAACCTGATTATAAAAATCACAAAATTGTTTCCATTTCAGCTTAAAAATAATATTTGGCACACCCCTGTTCATAACAGCACTATTCACAATAGCCACGGAGTAAAATAACTAGTTAAAGGAACTAATCTTTTTGAGATAATGTATTCAAAAACTTGACAAAGTGCTCAGTCTGGCACTTAGTAAGTGTTTAAGAGAAGAGGTGCTATTATTGAAAGAGTGATGATAACAATGCAGGAAGAACTGCCTAGTTATCTGCTCAGACATCATTTCTTGCCACCCATAATAAAATGGCTATTTTCTCCACGCTGGCTTTGCACTTCTAGATGACTTATTTACTATGCAGGTCTGGAAGAGTATATAGTATTTCCAAAGACCCAAAGGGCAAGGAAGCAAGGAGCTTCAGCATGTCTTCTTAGTTATTCAGACCATGGTAGGAAGTATTTCTGGGGAGAAAGGGGCAGAAAGATAAGGCAGAAAATTCAATGTACATGTGTCAGTGTCAGAAAATAGGCCAGAGGAATTAAGACGAAAAATGATAGTATTTGTGAGAGGAAACAAATGGGTCACTGAACTTTTAGTGACACACACTAAGTACAGAGCCTTAAAACAGTTTACTGCACTTGAAACCAGAGGTCTCACAAACAGTGACAGGGCCCAATTCTCCTGACTCTCAAAGTCCCCCACCTCCCACAACATGCTGTGTTTCAAAGGTAATTCTTCTTTCAGCACAGAAGGAATGAGATTGAGCCCTGCTTCAAATCCGTAAGGTAATTCATTCCTATATATGACTTAACTGTCACACTCTCTCCTAACCTCCTCTTAGTGATGGACATTAGTGACGCTAGAAAATCATGAAATTAAATCCTATAGCACGAGCAACCGAAGGACCAGTGAACACACACTTACCACCCCAAAAATCACAAAGTAAGCAAAACATTGTAGAAATGCCACAAAAATTATTGTTCTTGTATTATCTGCTTAAGAATGCAGAAGCCATTCCACTAGGGCGGGTCATTTTAAAGTTCACATCTCAGGCATATTCTCTCCTTAGAGCAGGTCTGGGGGAAATTAAACTCATCCCTCTGTCCTTTTTTTTAAAAGACAAACAAACAAAAGCACATTAAAGAATTCTCTGTATTAAGCAAGTTCTTACAGCTTTAATTCTACGATCATCATTATTAGGACCCAAAGTTCTGGGTCCTAGTTTGAGCCAACACAAGCAGGTATGAGATATTTTCAGCAAAGCAGCCATCAGGCTGGCTGTGAAGGCAGTACTTACAGCCAAGTGTAAAGGGCTGATTGTTGCTCTATTGTCTGAATCATTCAGCATGTCTGTTCCCGATGTTTCCATTAACTGAGAAAGAAAAGAATTTTAAATGTCAGAAATGGCACTTTTAGACATACCATAGCAGTTATTCCTGGTCCCCCTCCCCCAAGTTCAAATCCATTTTTAGAGTATAAGTGGATACTTGAACATAAATTTTAAAATCCCAAAACATTATATTATGAAAACTAAGCTCAGAAACCTTACAGAGTGGATTATCCTGAAAATTTGGACCCCACACTAAGAGTTTTGAGGGAATGGCTACACACTCCGACTTTGAAAGAAATGCTGTTCAACTGCCACCAAGTGAGAACCACCTCCCTCCCCCTCCCTTACATGATTTCTGTCACCATCTTTGTTCCCAGGAATGTGTCAGACAGGCTCCAGTTCGAGTGAGAGCAAATACTTAAATACTCTGAATAGTAGTGGGAAAACTGATTAATACTTACAACATCTAAAGGAGTTTCACTTGCAATCTGAAATAAAATTTAAAATAAAAATATTGAGTTGAAGAAGCAGTCATATATAGTAAAGAGATAAATGCAAACTATATGTCTTTATTTACCTATGGCTTTGTTAAATTCCCTTCTGAACTTGTGCTTTGCCTCCAAAAATTTATAGTCTTTTAAGTAAACAACTTAAAAGACTAGACCAAAAATCTATATACATGGGTCTCAGATTTTAGTCTAGAAATACCATACTAACCTAAGGAAATAGTATTTCTGCAGCAGGGTTCTAAATGCTATATTAAGTATGACAACCTCCTTTTTCTTTTTTATACCCACCCTTCTTTAATTTTACTCCCCCTTTAAGGAAAGCAATATTAATTTATAAGTAAACTTAAATGAAGAAACCCATAATGTGGGGCATTTGAAATAAAAAGTTCCGCTGCAGCAGATGAGTCTCCCTTTTCAGGACAGACTGCTAGTAGACTGGGCCTTTCAGAACTCCTAAATATGCAGGGGGAATCTTCTCACAGGGACATGTATTTCTCACATATGACAAAGTTACAGTTTAATGCCTTCTGGAAAACGTTTCACGAGGCAGGGGCAGTGAATGTTAGGTGGGCATGGGGGTTTCTAAGGGAAGGACACAAGGAGACCTCTCCAGAGATCTAATTTCTTTCTGTCCCCTTTCTCTGTGAAAGGGAAAAGGGAATGAAAGAAAGCTTAATGAGGCAAGTGTGAATTTAAGATGGAAAGGGATTCTAAAGATATTACAAGGCATTTATTTCTTGGTTCATTTATTCTCATTGCCATTACATTATTAGAACATAAACTCACACTGGTCCTTCCACAAGAACTCAGGATTCTTACCAGCTGAAGACACAGACGGTGACCATATGCAGCTGAATAATGAACGGCATTGTATCCTTGCTTGTCCCGGATCCCTGGATTTGCATCATTTCTTAATAAGTATTCCAGGCACCTATTAGAGTAAGACATATTCAAAATTCTAAATCCTGCATTTTAAACAATGATAAAAACAAAGACAAACTCAAAACTGGCAATTTTTCTTACACTTGAATAATGTAAAAATCATAAATATACCTACACTACATAAATTTATCATTTAAATGACACCGACTGTAAGTATCATAAAACCACAAATTAAATGTTCGTAAGAGAATCTTCTTTATCCACAGCTTGTCCATCTATGGCACCAGTCAGCCTACTCAGTGTTTGACAGGATTAGACTCCCAGTGGCGGGAGCGTCCAATCTATCTGGACCACAGAGTAAGTATGAAATCTCATTAGGAAGCTCAAGAAAGGATGTAGAAATATCTCCGAAAACCAAGATCAGAATTCAAAGATCTTGCTTTAGAGACCTGGAAAGTGTGGGAACAATGCACAACTGGTATACAGGTAACAAGAAAGATCTTCTCACAGGAAACACACTTTATTCCTGTGCTATTACACTACGAAGAAAGCAATTTTAAAAGGACTTAAAGATTCACAATTTGTTATAATTTTGATAAATGTTATTGTTACTATAGCCAAAAAGAGAGTACTGAATTAGAAACTAAAAGATTTATCTCTAGAGTTAGTTTGATATCATCCACCTTGGACAAAGAGTTTCTTCACCTTTATGGTGAAATGGCTTTTGTTTATTCATCTTACAGATGGAGGTACAAATTCAACTAAATAATCTAAACACCATTCATGGTTTTTATTAAGTCTGCTTTAAAAACACAGACATTTCACTCAAGGGCATATCCTTCTATCTTTAATCAAGTTTTCTAGATGTGAATGATAGAACAGCAATAGTTCACCTTACGAAGACTTGAATACAAGACAGATTCTACCAGTGGAACAAGCTATTTTAAGATAACTTGCTGATACATGAGTACAGGGGAAAAAAAGATTTATTTAAGGAAAGAGAAACAAGTAGGTTAGTTCATGCTTACTTTCTGAAGTAGGAGGGCAAGTCTCAAAGCACTACTTACGTGACCAGTTCCAAGTATACAGCATTAAATGGTTTGAAATAATTCAACCATAATACATCCAGAAGTTCCTATCAATCACAGTGTTTAATAGTTTACCTTCACATTATTAGATGATTTGTCTCCTACAGCAAAACAAAGACTAAAAGTTGATTTACAACTATAAAATTACTTCTATTGCCATGCCTTTCAAATTTTGCTAAAGCAGTATGAATTTTCATAACTACTTTGTAAGCATTATCTTTAACAAATGAAAAAATTACTGACATTCAGGAAAAGTAAATCACTTGCTCCCAATCTTTTGGTTAGAATCAAGGACTAGACCTCGTGTCTTTTCTTCAGGTGTTCTTGCTACAAATGCTTCAGCACAGGGGTTAATGAGTTAGCGACACTTTAACCTGGGTGTTTAAAATACTGAGCCACAAAACTGCTTAATCTTGAAAATCGAGACCTCACTTTTGACTTGCAATTGAGAAGGCAAAGAGTTGATCCTTACTTCCTCACTGTAAGTTAACACATGGTCATTTTATAAAACTCAGAAAATTAAGACAGGAAAATTTTCTATGAAACCCTCCTTCCCCTAAAATTAACTATACATATGCAAAATCTGGAGGAATATTTATGGCTAACTATCTCCTCCTTCCCGTAAAATTAACTATCTATGCAAAATCTGGAGGAATATTTGTGGCTAAATATCTAATAAACCACACTCACTCTTAAATACTTTGTTTTCTTCATCTGTTAGACAAATTAAATATCTTCATCCCAATTAAGCATGTAATTTAAACTGGGGAGATGCTCAAACCATTTAAATTTCTCCTACTCTTCCTCCACCACCATGACTCCTACCACTTTTTCTGGACTGAATGCAACCCACGTGCTCCATGGCTGGTCAGAGCCCTGGGAGAGGAGCACGCACCCACGGGCAGGGAATGGGGCACTGTCAGCAGACGCCTCCGACTCTCCCTGACCACAGGGCACACACAATAGTCAGTGCTTACATAAGACAGGCATTAACCATAGTTTAAAAACTATGACTCATCCTTATAGGAAGAGTATAATGTATCAGGTATTGTTTAAGCAATTTTGATACTCTATCTCATATGACACTCTACCTTAATATGCTATAGGAGATCAGTGGAGAAACAACTCCTGAAAGAATGAAGGGATGAAGCCAAAGGAAAAACAATGCCCAGTTGTGGATATGACTCATGATGGAAGTAAAGTCCGATGCTGTAAAGAGCAATATTGCATAGGAACCTGGAAAGTTAGGTCCATGAATCAAAGTAAATGGAAGTGGTTAAACAGGAGATGGCAAGAGTGAATGTCGGCATTCTAGGAATCAGTAAACTAAAATGGACTGGAATGGGCGAATTTAACTCAGATGACCATTATATCTACTACTGTGGGCAAGAATCCCTTAGAAGAAATGGAGTACTCATCATAGTCAATAGAGTCCAAAAGGCAGTACTTGGGTGCAATCTCAAAAACGACAGAATGATCTCTGTTTGTTTCCAAGGCAAACCATTCAATATCACAATGAACCAAGTCTATGCCCTGACCAGTAATGCTGAAAAAGCTGAAGTGGAACGGTTCTATGAAGACCTATAAGACATTTTAAAACTAACACCCAAAAAGAAGTCCTTTTCATCACAGGGGACTGGAATGCAAAAGTAGGAAGTCAGGAGACACCTGGAGAAATAGGCAAATTTGCCCTTGGAGTACGGAATGAAGCAGGGCAAAGGCTAATAGAGTTTGGCCAAGAGAATGCACTGGTCATAGCAAACACCCTCTTTCAACAACACAAGAGAAGACATTACACATAGATATCACCAGATGGTCAATACCAAAATCAGAATGATTATATTTTTTGCAGCCAAAGATGGAGAAGCTCTATACACTCAGCAAAAACAAGACCAAGAGACGATTGTGGCTCAGATCATGAACTCCTTATTGCCAAATTCAGACTTAAATTGAAGAAAGTAGGGAAAACCACTAGACCATTCAGGTATGACCTAAATCAAATCCCTTATGCTTATACAGTGGAGTGACAAACAGACTCAAGGGATAAACAGTGCCTGAAGAACTATGGACGGAGGTTCGTGACTTTGTACAGGAGGCAGGGATCAAGACCATCCTCATGGAAAAGAAACGTAAGAAGGCAAAATGGCTGTCTGAGGAGGCCTTACAAATAGCTGTGAAAAGAAGGGAAGTGAAAAGCAAAGGAGCAAAGGTAAGATAAAGCATCTGAATGCAGAGTTCCAAAGAATAGCAAGGAGAGATAAGAAAGCCTTCCTCAGTGATAAATGCAAAGAAATAGAGGAAAACAATAGAATGGGAAAGACTAGAGCTCTCTTCAAGAAAATTAGAGATACCAAGGGAACATTTCATGCAAAGATGGGCTGGATAAAGGACAGAAATGGTATGGACCTAACAGAAACAGAAGATATTAAGAAGAGGTGGCAAGAATACACAGAATAACTGTACAAATAAGATCTTCATGACCCAGATAATCATGATGGTATGATCATTCACCTAGAGCCAGACATCTTGGAAAGCAAAGTCAAGCGGGCCTTAGGAAGCATCACTACAAACAACACTCATAGAGGTGATGGAATTCCAGTTGAGCTAATTCAAATCCTAAAAGATGATGCTGTGAAAGTGCTGCACTCAATATGCCAGCAAATTTGGAAAACTCAGCAGCAGTCATAGGACTGGAAAAGGTCACTTTTCATTCCAATCCCAAAGAAAGGCAATGGCAATGAATGCTCAAACTAACACACAATTGAACTCATCTCACAGGCTAGCAAAGTAATGCTCAAAATTCTCCAAGCCAGGCTTCAACAGTATGTGAACCGTGAACTTCCAGATGCTCAAGTTGGATTTAGAAAAGGCAAAGGAACCAGAGATCAAATTGCCAACATCCGCTGGATCATCAAAAAAGCAAGGGAGTTTCAGAAAAACATCTACTTCTGCTTTATTGACTATGCCAAAGCCTTTGACTGTGTGGATCACAATAAACTGTGGAAAATTCTGAAAGAGATGGGAATACCAGACCACCTGATCTGCCTCTTGAGAAATCTGTATGCAGGTCAGGAAGCAACACTTAGAACTGGACATGGAACAACAGACTGGTTCCAAACAGGGAAAAAGAGTCCGTCAAGGCTTTATATTGCCATCCTGCTTATTTAACTTGTATGCAGAGTACATCATGAGAAACACTGGGCTGGATGAAGCACAAACTGGAATCAAGATTGCTATGAGAAGTATCAGTACCCTCAGATATGCAGATGATACCACCCTTATGGCAGAAAGTGAAGAAGAACTACAGAGCCTCTTGATGAAAGTGAAAGAGGAGAGTGAAAAAGTTGGCTTAAAACTCAACATTCAGAAAACTAAGATCATGGCATCTGGTCCCATCACTTCATGGCAAATAGATGGAGAAACAGTGGAAACAGTGACAGACTTTATTTTCTTGGGCTCCAAAATCACTGCAGATGGTGACTGCAGCCATGAAATTAAAAGATGCTTGCTTCTTGGAAGAAAAGTTATGACCAACCTAGACAACATATTAAAAAGCAGAGACATTACTTTGCCAACAAAGGTCCATCTAGTCAAAGCTATGGTTTTTCCAGTAGTCAGGTAGGGATGTGAGAGTTGGATTATAAGGAAAGCTGAGCACTGAAGAATTGATGCTTTTGAACTGTGGTGTTGGAGAGGACTCTTGAGAGTCCCTTGGACTGCAAGGAGATCCAACCAGTCCATCCTAAAGGAGATCAGTCCTGAATATTCACTGGAAGGACTGTTGCTGATGCTGGCCACCTGATGCGAAGAACGGACTCATTTGAAAAGACCCTGATGCTGGGAAAGATTGAAGGCAGGAGAAGGGGATGACAGAGGATGAGATGGTTGGATGGCATCACTGACTCAATGGACATGAGTTTGAGTAAACTCTGGGAGTTGGTGATGGACAGGGAGGCCTGGTGTGCTGCAGTCCATGGGGTCGCAGAATTGGACATGACTGAGTGACTGAAGTGAAACTCATATGGCCATGTGTTAGGTCAGACTATTACTCCCACTTCACAGATGAAATGCACAGAGTTTAAGTAACCTACCCAAGGTCTCACAGCAATGACAGTACAGGTATCAAACCTAATGCTGTCCTACATGCATAACCAAAACAGTTAAAAAGGCTGCTAAATGCAAAGTTGTATACAATAGTCAAATGTATTTCTCTATTTCATAGCAAGAGGAAATTTAAAGATAAGATTTATTTTGGCAGTAAAAATATGAAATACTTAGAAATAAACCTAAGGATTATAAAAGTTCCAAGAAGAATGTATGATTCCACTTATATAAGGTTCAAAACAGGAGAAAATACACAATGCTATTAGAAGTCAAAATATGATTTCATTTTTGTGAAAATCTATCTCCATTAAAGTGTATCTTAGTGAAATGTATCTATGTATTCATAAACACATGTATCTATAACCACATGAACACAGAAAAGGCTACTGACAGATATATAGTAGGTCTGTAATTCTGATGACAGTATGCTGCTGCTGCTGCTAAGTCGCTTCAGTCGTGTCTGACTCTGTGCAACCCCACAGACGGCAGCCCACCAGGCTCCTCTGTCCCTGGGATTCTCCAGGCAAGAATACTGGAGTGGGTTGCCACTTCCTTCTCCAATGCATGTAAGTGAAAAGTGAAAATGAAGTCGCTCAGTCGCGTCCAACTCTTAGCAACCCCATGGACTGTAGCCTACCAGGCTCCTCCGTCCATGGGATTTTCCAGGCAAGAGTACTGGAGTGGGGTGCCATTGCCTTCTCCCGATGACACTATGAGGGACATGAAATGATGTACATAAATTTATGGAAATACCTGTGTTACTGGTAGTTATCACAGAAGAAAAGGCATGAGGAGGTCGTCTTCCTTATATGTAATCAGAATAAGCACCCCCAGCCCCAGGTCCTCACCCTTGTGCTCACAGGCAGCCCTATTTCTGTTCAAATGGCAAAGAGAGTTTTGTTTATAAGTACTGAATACATTTAATGCTTTTATTTGCTGAGTCATGACTGCCTATAGTGATTGCAGGCATCAGGATGATGGGGACAACTAGCAGGGTGAGTAGAAACGATGTCATGTATTTTTCCAACATTGATGGAAATTGAAGACAGAGGGACACACAGAGAGCAGAATTGTGCTATTAACTGTACATTAATAATCTGCCTCCAATGCGGGAGACCCGGGTTCGATCTCTGGGTTGGGAAGATCCCCTGGAGAAGGAAATGGTAATCCACGCCAGTATTCTTGCCTGGAGAATCCCATGGACGGAGAAGCCTGGTAGGCTACAGTCTACGGGGTTGCAAAGAGTCAAACACGAATGAGTGACTTCACACACACACACAATTATAATAAGTTAGTATCTGTCACTTTGAAAACAGAGAACCAATGGCAGCGTGTCAAAAATCCCACAGTGTATACAACGTTCCCTGGGGAGGGTAACAGGACATTATCAAACAACCATTCAAGAAGGAAACCAACAGACACAAATTACTATAACAGTATTTGAAGCCATGGGAATTTGTTTCTCCTTTTAGAAAATATTTCACTCTGGCTTTGGCAGCAGAATGAATTATTCCAGATTCTCTTATTATTACCTAACCTATTCCAGGGATTTATAGCCTTGGAATCCAAAAAAATAAACCAACGCTTTAATTCTACTATGTAAGCCTCCAAAACTTGCTGAGAGAATGCCTCTGGTACTCTGTGGTTACTGTGGCGTACAGCTTAAAGAAGTTCCCAGGGAACAAACCAGAGTTAATAAATGATGGTGTTAGAGAAGACCTCAGGGATTCTGAAACTTTAAAAATAAGAGAGAGGCTCCAAAAACAGTGCTAGATTCTTTAACACACATGACCTCAGTTTTCCCCACAATTCTGAGAATGAAGCCTACTTCTTAGAATTGTGGGGAAAACTGAGGTCATGCATGTTAAAGAATCTAGCTTCTCTGGTGGCTCAGACAGTAAAGAATCCACCTGCAATGCAAGAGACCTGCATTTGATCCCTGGGTTGGGAAGATCCCCTGGAGAAGGGAATGGCAACCCACTCCAGTATTCTTGCCTGGAGAATTCCACGAACAGAAGAGCCTGGAGGTCTATAGTCCATGGAGTCCCAAAGAGTTGGACATGAGTGAGTGACTATGACTTTCACTTTTTTAGGTTTCATTCTCATTTTATAGATAAGTAAGTTTTTGCCTAACAATTACTTGCTCAGGCTCAAAGAGGATAATATGAAGACCTCAACACTTAAACTGGGTCTTTTGGAATAAAGCTCATGTTCTTTCTAGTACATCAGGCTGCTTGTATTGATACTGAGAATTAAGTGTCTAAGTAATAAATATCTCTAGCCTACTGCTCAAAACAGCTTATATTAGTTAAGAAAACTAACAATTTAATTCACTTCAGTGCTAAGTACAGTTCTAAAGAAAAAGTAGACTGGCTTAAAATAAAACCACAGATCTCAAACAGTATAGGTTGAGCATTGTCATTTTTAATGTTTTTGTGTAGGAATTCAGGTATAACTGTCTAAGGCAGGAGGACCACGGGGTAATCTCTGTGTCTATGTGACCTCAGTGGAATTTACGTGCATCATTGGGCAATGTCCAATAAGCAGTTATGGGAACAGTGGTAAAGGACTACTGATGTGATACAGTCATTTTAGCTATCATCTATTTTAGGAAAACCTATAAATCAAATCTTGAAATTATAAAATTTATAAAATAGAGAATAATCTACTCACCTAAGTTTACCCAAATACTTTCTGACTTACAAAGTGTTTATCACAGATTTTCTTTAAAGCTCTACTACCCAAAAACATAATTCAAATAATTTATAGCTTCTCTCAAAAACTATCTATATTTAACTATTCTGATATATACGAACTGTATATATTATATATTTCTCCAAAAAGAAAGTATAGTAATTCTTCAGTATCCAAGGGGGATTGGTTCCAAGAGTACCTGTGAATATCAAAGACCATGAACCCTCACTCAAGTCCCTTATAAAAAAATGAACATAACCCTACAATGAATATAGTCAGCTCCCCAAATCTGCAGATGCAAAACTAGCAGACACAAAGCGCTGAGAGCGTCTTTACTAGAGCTTTCAAGATTAGAATTTTAACCACAAATCCAGCATAACAAAAGGGATTTGCAATCACAGTCACAGAATTTATAATAAATTAATATTTGTGAGTAATATCATTAAATTATGCATTTTATAAGGAAATAGATCTCTATTAAATGCAACTTCCTTGAAGTATATTTTATAAAATCTTTCCCTCAAAACCATTATTTTTATTTTCTACCCTTCACTGACTCAGACTCATGGGGAATACCATAGATCCTGAAGATATCTTCTCTGTCTCTAACGAGCTCATTTTCTTCCAAGAAGGCAATATACATTAAGGTACAGACATCTGACCAACTTCAGGTGAAAATTAATTATGAAAGAATTTATAAATCTCTCATTTGTTTTTATTAAGTCATCCTTGGGCAACATTTACTCACTCGCTGTCTACATAATTTACTTAAGTAATATTTAGTACCAACTATGTGTCCAATTCTGCCACTTCAATTACTCCCCATTTAAACACACATTTACAGGGATCCCTTGGGAATATGACGCTCTACCTCTGAAGGATACTGGTATTCCAGTCTCCGCCCTATCCTCTGATGGCACTGTCCATCTACCTCTTGCCTCTCCTTTTCCCTGTGATACACTCAGCACTGCTGCCTCTGAGAAGTCAGGTGGAAAAAGCTTGGAGGTGGTAGATACTAAGATGTGCTTTTGGAAGGGAGGACAAAAAGGGACCTTTATACTTCTTCTACCACCTCATTAGTTCATAAGGCAGGTTGCTGAGTAGAAGCAGGTAGTAATAACTATGATTAAGAATAACTATAAAAACAACTTATTTTCCACACTGAACACTCAGGGAAAGAAATAATAAAGAGTACAGAAAGGAAATACAAATTTGCTACGAAAGTTGCCACCTGTCTGCAGGTGCTGGTCCACAGAGACGACGACCCTGCACTCTCACCACGAGACACTCACTTGCCGTCCGTGTCTGACGTCGCTGCGTAGTGCAGGGGCGTGCATCCTCGCTCATCAAGGTCATTCACGCTTGCTCCTGAGCCCACAAGAGCAAACAGGCACTGGTAGTTGCAGTTGGCAGCTGCGTAATGCAGTGGAGATCTTTTTGCCCAAATTAATTAAAAAAAAAAAAAAAAAGTCAGGGACACACCCCAGGAAGTAAGAGCACAGCTGATCCACCCAGTTATAAATACTGTATTTATAGTAAGTTGGAGGTTGATTTCTGCCATATACTAAGTCTTTCAAAGGGCCAGACAGAAAGCTAGGAGGAGAAATCAAGATGCCTGAAAGCCTCTAAGAAAACAAAATAAGACAGAAACACAGTTAAAAGTAAAAGAACGTAAAATAAGATAGAAACACAGTTAAAAGCATTTCATAGCTCAGACAGTAACAATTACAGGTTTTGAGTGAATTATGGATACCCTTCATATTCTGCTCCAAAACTTGAAAACTTGTATTCTTCTTCCTCCCTAATACCATCAGCAATCTGAGAAGAGTTTTCATTTTAACAAAGCTTCCCCTATACTAATACAAATGTTTCACAGTACAGAGGTAGCACCTTCTGTTATGTCTCGGTAGAGGAATAAATGGTAAGAAAAATACAGAAGTATTAAAAAGAATGCTGTAATATCAACTATATGGGAGAGCTGCACAGTAATATCAGATTTCTCAAGCAAAAATGTATACTTTTGAAGATTTTTCATCATTTTGAAGAGCTAGGGTACTGTGTTAATAATTACTAGAGACGGAATATTTGTAGCTTATTTCTTTCCAGTTACTGAAATGAAAAAGAATGCTATTAAATTTAGGAGTTTCTGTATTTAGATTACAAAACTATAATGATTCATGACTTTTCATTTACAAAAAGAGGAAGAAGAAAGAAAACAGAAAAGTGGAGGTGAATTTAGTCCAGAGTCTTCATGGCATATTGTTTTCTAAAATATATACCTGGGAAAATGACAGTGAAGCATTATTTTACTTTATTGGATACTAATATAATATAGTAATAGTATTTTTGAAGATGCAATTAATCCTGAATTATTTTCAAGCCTGTAAAGTCAGAAGCCCTGTCTGTAGCATACAGTGCTTCATGTACTACAAACTAACTAATGTGAGCTGGACTGAAGTCCGCTTACACCTGCATGCCCTCGAGCCTGTGCTCCACAACAAGCCACTGCAACGCGAAGCCCACGCGCTGCAGCTAGAGAGGAGCCCCCACTCACCACAACTAGAGGGGAGCCTATGCAGCAATGAAGATCCAGCGCAGTCAAATACATAAAATAAATAATTGTTAAAAGGGAAAAAAAAAAAAGCACACTTACAAAAATAAATTAGCTATAAAAATATTGCACTCCAAAGACAAAGTGATTTTTGATTTCTTGGGTCACTGGCTCCTTCAGTCAGAAGGCACATGAGAACAGTCTGTTCCTCAAAGGAATGGTGGGGTCAGACAGTTGTTTTCACTTTTCTCTCACACACTTCTGATTCCCTACCACATGTGATTCTATTGACCTCTGCACTATACCATTCCCAGGCACTGATACATATTCACACATTTCCTTCCAACACATACCCTCTCTTATCGTATACTCTGATATAATTCTCAAACTCTTGACACACAATTTTGCTCATATTGCCACCTTTCTTCTTCTTTCTTTTTTTACTGAGGTAACACTGGTTTATAACACTGCATAAGTTGCCTGCGTACAACATTAGACTTCTGTACACACTATACCACGCTCACCTGTTTTTCAAACTGCCTTCCACCCTTTCCTATATGGTTCTGACAGACACTGGGTCAATCCCCACTCTAAGTAACTTGGCAGACCCCGGTGGCTTCAATCACTGCAGTCACAGATGCAAGCAACGGTGAGGCCTGGGGCTGAACAGCGAGAATGCGCATCGGCTGAGTGACTACACAGGGACTCTGCATTCACACTGTGACCTGTTTCCTCCCTCCTAGTGCTCTGGAACCAAAACTAGGCCATAGAGTCTCTAAGAAAGAATGACTTGAGGGAATGGAGAACTACCACTGCTCTTATAAGTTGCTGTTTAGGGAGCACAGGTACTGCGCATGGGTTACATTTTCATAGCTATAAAGGAAGCGGAGGAATGACATCATAAAAGGTATGTAGTGCTTATAAAGGAAAGCTGTGGCTGGTAGGGTGGGGCTATGGCAGGGCCCAGTTGGAAGAAGGCTGTGGGTAAGATTGAATATTCAGAAGTTATCTACGTATTGGAATCTTTCAACAAATCATGATCACAATGTAAAAGATGTGAAAGTTTTTAGTTAACTCACAGAAGCCAAATAAAAAGATTAAGAAAGTCATTAAGGAAGCCATTAAGGACTTCCCTCATGGCTCAGACAGTAAAAAATCCGCCTGCAATGCAGGAGACATGGGTTTGAGCCTCGGGTCAGGAATATTCCTGGAAAAGGGAATGGCAACCCTCACCACTATTCTTGTCCGGGAAATCCCATGGACAGAGGAGCCTGGTGGCCTACAGTCCATGGGGCTGCAAAGAGTTGGACATGACTGAGCGACTAACACAGACGCCAAATTATAATTTGAGAAAGTGATTAAGCAAATAACATTAAGCAGGAGCTCTAGAGGAACTGTACCACAGCTCACCTTCCAAACTTGTCTTTTTTGTTGAAGTCTGCACCAGTATTCAGCAGAAGGTTTAGGCACTCCAAATTACTACCCAGGAAAAATACAATGAGAAGATGCAACTGTCAATAACTTTATGATGAAACTGGTAGGTTTAAATAAGTATAAAAGTATGTTTTCAAATGAGGGCAGAGTGAATAAAATACTATGACTTATATTTTACGAAACAACAACAACAAAACCTGCCATGATCAGCTACCTTTTTCTTAAAAAAAGTAAAAATTTTGTTAACATACCCTCCAGCTGCAGCTGCATGTAGACAGGTCCTGCCAAAATCATCTGGGGTATCTATATCAAATCCTACAAGAATGAATACATCTTACATAATACTATATGCATGTTACTTTATGTTAAAGCATTACATTAACAATGTAAAAAATCACACCCCATCATACACAAAACTATGACTTACAAATAGGTATAAATTAATTGAAAACAGATTAATAATGTATTTTTTTTAATTACCACTAAAAAACTGGGGGTTTTTCAAAACAAATGCTAGAGTACTTGTTTAAAAGTCATAGGATACAATGGAATATTATTCAGCAATAAAAAGAAATAAAGTACTGATACATACTTATAACACTGGATGACCCTTCAGAACATTTCTAAGTGAAAAACCAGTCACAAAACCACGTTAGGTGATTCCACCTCTACAACCTACCTAGAACAGGTAAATTTAGAGATGGAAAGTAGATTATTGATTACTAAGGGCTGGGGGAGGAAAGAAATGGGGAACTGATGCCAAATGAAGCTTCTCTGGGTGTGGGCGGTAGCAAAATGTTCTAAAACCCACTGTAGTCATGGTCACGTATCTCTGTGAATATACTAAACTGTAAGATACATGAACATTGTTGGGGGGGTGGCGTGCCACGCTGCACGGCATGTGGGATCTCAGTTCCCAGACAGGCATAGAAACTGCACCCCCTGCCTTGAGAAGCACGGAGTAACCAGTGGACTGCCAGGGAAGCCCCATGAATGATTTCTTAGTAAACTTTTTCCTTTGCTACCTGTGGATTACTACTGAGAAGAGAGTTTTATAATCCTCTTTCATAGATAAATGGGTATGTGATTACTTGTGGTATGCATACACTTAAAACACTCAAAACACAATTACATCACTTAAAAGATATCACTAAGGGCTCCCCTGGTGGCTCAGTGGTAAAGAATGTACCTGCAGATGCGGAAGATGCAGGTTCCACCCCTGATCCGGGAGGATCCCACAGGCTGCAGGGCAACTGAGCCCACGCACTACAGCTATGGGAGCCTGCCCTCTGGAGCCCGGAGCCGTCAACCCCTGATCCAGGAGGATCCCACATGCTGCAGGGCGACTGAGCCTGTGCCCTACAGCTACGGGAGCCTGCCCTCTGGAGCCTGGGAGCCGCGACTGGAGCTGGCACGCCTGGAGCTGGTGCTCTGCACCAAGAGAAGCCAGAGCAATGCGAAGCTTGTCACCACAGCTATGGGGCAGCCCCTGCCCTCCCCAACTAGGAAGAAGCCCTCGCAGCAACGAAGACCGGGCAAAGCCAAGGGGGAAAAAAGGTACCATTAAGAAAAACTCAGAAGGGTCTGTCTCACAATATGCTAATTTTTCCCAGAAACTTTCCCATAATTCTTTCAGCAATCATAAGTATTAATAATATATAAAATCTGTTCAACTTTTGTAACATGCTAATAGAATACCATTTAAAGTAAAATCTTATCTATTTAGTGCTTCTATGCATTTTAATAAATATCTTTATAGTAATATTTATATTAACAGAAAGCTACTGATCCTGTTTTGTTTCAAACTATGACTGTGGTATTTTAAAACAGTAATTAAATATGGTATAAATTTCAGACCTAGAAGATACTGTAAACTGGTCACTGGTTCTTAAAAAGGAACCATGCAAATGAAGATATTTTGCTTCCAGACATAAAGGGACTACTTCAGAAATATTCCACATGCCATTCCCCAACTAAGAGAGGAAGAAATCACTAGAAAAATAAAACCTTTCCCAGAGTTGAAGAGAAAATCAAATCTTATAGGGCCCAACATCTTCTAAGAGGGGTTAATAAATGATCCATACTTGGATGTATTTGTATATAATTTTGAAAAAGCAGGATGGAAGGGAGTTTGGGGGAACCATAAAAGAGGATAATTTGTCTGTGAAGGTTCCACTCACCAGAAGAAAGAAGTTTCCTACAGCAATCTGAAAAACCACTTAAGGCTGCCAAATGGAGGGGGAACATTCCATGTATGCCACGTCTAAAGCAAAGAGGACAGTATCTTCATCATAATGCGAGAAAAATACAGTCACTTAAATAAAGTAAAAAGAAACTACTTAACTTCTCCAGCAACCTCCCTCTTGGAGTAGGGTTTTCGAGCTCAGACTACTGTCACTGTGGACTTTCTGTGGGTCTGTGTGTGTGTGCTGGGCAGAGGGCAGGACATCACCCGTGTCCCTGGGCTCGAGCTACACTGGGTGGCAGTGGCACTCTGCCCAAATTAGGACAACCAAAAATGACTCTATAGACATTTGTCTCAGGAGCAAAAATCATCCCACCTGCTTTGCCATCAAGCATCATTACCACAAGGCAAAATGTTTTGCTTAAGACTGTTCACTGCAGTAATTTTCCTAGCAGTAAAAAATCAGAAGTAAGTTGTGTTTGTAAATGAGGAGAATGAATAAACTGTGAAATCTTTACACAAGAATTAAATTTTATAAAACGAATGAACTAGAGTTACTTACAGAGATTAGGAAAGGAAAAAAAGCCCAAATTTATATTTACATGGCTAAATCAACAACCGCGTGTAAAAAAAAAAAAAGTTTCATGAAGCATACAGTAGCATACCATTTTTAGAAAGCTTAAAAGAATATTTAAAACCTATTTATGAACATATAAAAGTATAATAAAAATGTAAAACTACACATAGGAATGATAAGCATCAATTTAAGTAGGGTGTGTATTTCTGCAGAGCATGCAAGAGAATCCATCTTTCAAACAAAATTTTACATGGAAACTTTAACATATTAGTCATAATCTAGAAAGAACTGGGATAAAAAACATAAAAAGACCCAATGAAGTTGTATTCAACATTCTATTACATCATCAACACCAAGAGGAAAAAGCTCAAGCAATAGTCCCACGTTCAGGACAAACCCGCGCTCCCCTGCCTGGCAGGCACTTACTTGGCCGTGTCGGCCCCGCTCGTGATGAGGGTGTTGATGAGCAGCTCGTGGCCATACCTCGCTGCTATGTGCAAAGGAGTGTTGCCATTCTTATCTTCACAGTCGATCACAGCTCCTGCAACAAAAGAGAAATAAAATCCATAGATTTCATCCACAGCGCAGTTACTGGGTCAGGCACTGGGATTACAGATTTTATACTTAGAGCAATTTCGTGAACTGAGCATAAGATTTTAATAGATTTAAAAATCAGAAGACAGTCTGCAACGCCTCATGAATTATTTGATCATGAGTTTACTCCTACCCTTTCCTTGACAAATGAGAACAGCTATTGTCCTAAGTATCAATACTACTTATAAATAGTCCCTTGGAACATGGCTTGTGAAACACTGCCTTAAAGTAATGTACCCAAAAGTCCTTTTTATTTAAAAGTTTAGCTTGCCTAGTACTAATTCAAATACAAAAGAATAAAAGTTTAGAAAAGAAATGAAAATGCTAAAAACAGTTCAAAATATTCAAAAAGGGTAAGAGAAATGCAACTGTGTCTTGTCAATATATAATAAACTGCAGTGCAAAGGCAGAGTTATTTTTCTATTTAGCATGTTTTTTTAAAGCCAGTACTAACTGCTAGTGATATTATATAAATAATCTAAGCGAAACAATACAGAAATAAATGAAAAACGACTATAAAAGATACATGTATGTGGCATTTAAAATTCTTCATTATCTGATTTTCATGATATGATATCAAATGTCAAAATTATGTATACTGCTATGACAATTCCTCAATACCATTCATTATGTGGATGAATGGTTTTACTTCAGAAAAAAAACAAACAGAAATACTTTTTACCACTCTGGATAATGGTTTGTGATCTGGAGAATCTACCATGGAGGGCAGTCATGTGCAGTGGAGTTTTTCCATCTTTGCTCTGAAATAGACACAAAAAAGATTTAAAATTCTGGTTATATTCATAACACATAATTGTTCATTTTATTTTGAATATCCTCTTGCAACCTTATTTTGCATAACTATTACTCAAGCATTAGGTTTAATAGGTGCCTACGGCAGTGTAAAACAGTTATCTGAAATTATGAACTAATGTTTTAGTATGTATACCATAAAGCACAAATACACAATGCCTACAGTTTATAGAAGGTCCCGAGTGGTAGGTGTGTTATAATCTTAATATCACTATTTCACAGATGGGAGAACTGAAGAACAAGGATACTAATGATTTGACCAAGGTCACGTCATTGGAAGTGGTACAGCCAGGATTTGCTGCCCAAGGTTCAAAAATTTCACATTGCTATAATTCTTTCGTCCTAAAAGAAATGCTAAATCCCTCCCTGACCAAGGAAAAGTGAATGTCAGAATTAACTTCAGCCACTATAATTCACTTTAAAAACTTTATACATTACTTAGTTTATAATTACTTGTAATCACTATTGTTAGCTATTTTCTCAAATTACTTGAGATAATAAACTAGACTGGTTGTGCATATGTATTCAATGTAGAAATTCTGAAATTTCAGAGGAATTCCAAATATGAATTAGTGATATCTTTTACTGTGAGTTAGGTAAAGTCCTTTCTTTCCTAAATTATTTTGTTAATCAAAACATACATGTGATTATCACAAAGGAAAGAAGTATTTGGGGTACTCTGGTTATCTGACCAATATTTACGTATAGGATGGGAGTGGGAAAAAGTATAATAGCTATCTGGCTTGACAACTGGATACATTGCATGAAATTGTATTTTTTTTTTTTTTTTTTGCTTTCAACATACATACTATACAGAGTTTCTATCCTCTATAGTAACTGATTATAGAATAAACACTTGAAGAATGGAGGAAAAAAAGGCAGCAAGTGACATTGTCAACGTAGCGGGGTTCATGATAAGCAAGGTTATAAAAAACCAGACCTATATTGCTCTTTTTAAAAGAACATTCACTTTACATCTAAATAGTATTTTGTAGGACAATCAATTTAAAAACTTACAAACTGAATATTTATGAACCTAAATTTACATTCCAAATGTAAGTCATCCACAATTTGATCAGGTCAGAAACATCAAAATAGAGAACGAAATGGGAGGAAAAGATGAAGGAGAAAGATGACTTGATAAGGAGGACTTGAGGGTCAGCAAGTATGATTTTCTTTCTTATAAGGCAAATTTTAAAGCCATAGCGCCTTATTCAAATAACCATTTGTCAAATATAGGAAACGTTGGTGTCAGGAACGAAGATATATTCTTGAATGAAAACACATTACTTGAAAACTCACTACTATCAACAGTTTTTACATAATGTCAGGGTTGGACGGTACCCAGAAATCGTCAACAACCTGGAGAGTGTGTTTCAATGAGCTTGGCGCTAGGGTAACTGGACAGCTGCACATCAGCAGGAAGTCACACATCCTTAGTCAAGATCAAAGCAACTTTTATGAAATCTAGTTTTAAATCAATGTCATGGCCTGTTGTCTTCAAATCTACTTCACCACCACATCTTAACGGCTTTGCTAAAATATTCCCTTGTCATGTGTAAAATCCACCACTGAATTTTCTAAATCATTAAGGAAGTAATGTCAAATAGGACCACTGATATGAGCAAGTAACCCTCTAGTAGAAATGATTCTCATCTCTACATTCCAAAAGAAAACACAGACTTAAAAATAACCACAGGTACGTAGCTACGTAGGCAATGACACACGAACCAAGTAATTAAATTATCTTCAAACTATAGTAACTGTCTGTCTAAACATCACTGTATAACATAAACCGCTTAATTTTTACTGAGCAATCGATACACTAAAAAATGCATAACAGTTAATGATATAGGTAAGTCTCTCTTACTCCAAGACACTTAATATTTAACAAAGATAATTTTAACTATAGCCACTTTATCATAAACAGATCTATCTAGACTAAAAATATCTGATGAGATCTTTTCATTTGAAAAACGTTACGATAACTTCAAATTTTTTTATTTTGAAATACTCTTTACTAAAAAATATTACTAGGGTTTTTCGGAAACAAGTAATAAACCTTTCCACTCCTGTAAGAATTTTTTTTTTCTGAGCACTGATTATCCAAACAGCAGGAAGTCTTCAAATCAAAATAAATTCAAATTGAATAAATTCAAATAAATTCAAAATAAGTTCAAATTTATTATTAGGAAATTTTTAGAAGTTATTTAAAGTATTAAAAATAAAACCTCAGCAGGTGATCTGACTGAGAACCGAAAACTTTAAACGTATTTTCTTAAAAGAAACACTTGTAACAGAGAGGGCTTTTTTTTTTAATATTATGCCCTTTCCTTCCGCGGTCTGATATGTGTAAATTCTGTCCTTTAGCTGGCAGAGGGCAATTGAGAGCAATGACCTAAATATAGATGGGCCAGCTGCTGCTACAGCTGTCAGAGGGGGTCAGCGGCATTGTTAAAGGATGTTTTCAAGTTAGAGATGAGAAAACCGACTCCCTTCCCTATCCTCTGAAAGACACCAGCTCATCACACCTACAAAAGGAGCTGAAATCGTATGTAATTAAGCTCTGAAAACATTCGAAGCTTAAATGTTTTTACAAATCCTAAATGGTTCTATTTTTTTTTTTAATGGTTTCTTTTTTTCATTCCACAAGCCACGGTTTGGCAAGTGCCCAAAGAATGAATTAATAAATTAATATAGACACAATCAGTGAAAGCAACTTGGAAAATATAAATGACAAGTACACATTATAGGGTAGTTATGTTCAAAATTGTGGTTACATGTGCATTTCCAAAGACTTATGCAGTAAAAGTACATTTATTTTAGCTCCAGAACTTTTATGTATTTCTAAAACTTAAATGCTCACTCTTGAAAGCGACTGACCAAAAATCAACTATTCCTTGTATGTAAACCACTGATATTCGTCTTTTAACTTTTCTAATATTGTGAAAAATTTCAAAACAGGAAAGTTGAAAGAATATTACTGTGAACACCCATATGTATACCACCTACAGTCTACTGCTAACATTTTACTATATGAACATTATCATACATCAGTCTCTCTCTCCACCCACCCATGCTATTAAGTGATTTTTTTTTTTTTGACCAAGCTGTGTGGTATGCAGAACAAGGGATGAAACCCATGCCTGCCCAGTAGTGGAAGCTCAGAATGTTAACCACTGGACTGCCAGGGAAGTCCCTAAATGATATTTTTCAAAATTAGCTACAGATAATGCTACTTATTGCCTCTAAAATCCTTTGGTATGTGTATCATTAACTAAGGGTGAATATTAGCTTGGTTTGTAACCTTCTAAGGGAACATTTACATGCAATGAAGGCTTTGAAATCTTAAATGTACCACTTGATGAGTTTTGACTAATTCTTGTTCATATAACCCAAAGCTCTCAAAATACAGGACATTACCACCATACCAGAAAGTTCCCCCATGCCTTTTTATCAATCCCTCCTCCCAGAGACAATAACTGTCCCGTTTTCTACCCCCAACTATAGATAGTCTGGCACCCCATTACTATTTGTCTGTTCTAAAACTTTATATAAGTGGGAACAGTGAACAAATTCTTATGTAACACTTTTACTCAGCATAGTACTTTTAAGACTTATCTGTGTATGTACCAGTAACTCATTCCTTTTTATTGCTGAATGGTATGTGCTACCAACAGTATTAATATAGCACAACCCGAAATACCAGGTAGGGATTTTGATCTGACTTCCTACCTTCATATTGACGTCGGCCCCATTGCCTACTAGAAGCTCTAAACACAATGCTCCGTGTGTAGATGCAGCAGCAAAGTGCAAAGGAGTAAACCCTTTTTCGTTCTTTTGATTAACATTAGCACCAGAGTCTATCAGTTCATTCACAACAACATCCTGTCCATTGTAGCAGGCTACGTGAAGAGGTGTATTTCCATAGGCGTTTGGTTCATTCATCTATTGGAAGACAAAAATGTCAATGTTAATGCAGTCTTCCTAATTATTAGTGTCGTAAGCTACCTTAACAATGCTGTGGTTGAAATCAAATTATTAAAGTGAGAAACAGGGATAAATAATTCAGATAAGGCTTATAATTTTAAACTTATTTTTAAAAAATGAACATAACTGCAGCATTTTGTCTATTTCAAGGCAAAACTGAATGATTACATGAGATATTTTAGGAAAATGAAAACAAATATTTTAAAAAGCATTCTAGGTAAGAGACAATTAAAGCAGTAACTCTAAGAATCATGAAAAATGGACACAAACTGAAACTGACATATATTGAAAAACACACATATTTTCTCCTGGTTCATTTACAGTGACCAAAGACGAAAGTTGGTTTTTAGTAGACTGCAAGATTTTTAAGAAATGAGTGACATCCTTTCCTATTTATTTAACTCATCTTTGCAACAAACTTAGGCTCTAGATATTTTCCAGCCTACATACTGATACACTGATGTGTTACCAAAATGAGTATGCTCTAAACAATGTGATCGGTACTGAGAAATAATTCATATAACTCGTTTATCTTTCTATTCCTTAAAAAATATATTAGATGAACATTTTCAAGTTTACACAGCTTTCCTGTAATGAAGAATTTTACCTTTGCCCCTGTCCTCTGGGAGGTAACCCACGGTACACCTGATAGACATGTGCTTGTCTAGGGTGGGAGCTGGCTACCGGGCAGCTGAGAGGAGGGTTAGCAGAGCGGATAGTCTTCAGGGGCAGGGCCACATAAACAGCCATGGGATCTGGGGGAAGGGCTTTGGATCACTTGGTCTCAGTGGACTGAAATCAATCACATGAACAATTCTGATCAATCATGCCCATCTTAGTGGAATCTCAACAAAACTCTGATAACAAAGCTCAGGTGGGCTTCTCTGGTTGGCAATACTGCGTGCGTATGTCCCACTCTGATGCTGGGAGATTAGAGACCTAACTCTGCAGGGAGAGGCCAACGGGAGCTTTGCATTTAGAATGAATACTTGTGTGTCTCTTCCTTTGGCTGATCTTAGTTTGTATTTTTTCTGTGTAATAAAGCATTACTGTGAGTATAATAGTGCTCAGTGAGTTTCTGGAGTTCTTCTAGTGAATTATCAAAGCTGAAGGGAGTTCTGTGCCCTCTATCCTTGTGGTTGGGCCCAATCTATCACAACTTTAACATTTTCCTTTCTCAGATCTCTAGTAACAGAAATTAGAGGAACTGAAAAAGCCACACATAACTTTAGTCAAATCATCTAGATTTCAACACCCAAAGCTGGCAACCTAAAACAGATTCTCCCTTGGAACTCCCAGAACTTTGAGAGATTACGTCTGCTGACTTCAGTCACCCACTTCATGGCCATCTGTTATGGCAGCTCTTAGAAGCTGAGTCATGCAATCAGAGGCCATGGGTCACTAAGTGGCTCAAAGTCTGACCACTTTTTTTGAAGAACACTTTCACCAGAGTTTATTTTGCTGCCAATAAAATTGCTTTAAAAATTGTCCCAGAATGGACTTGAAACAGTGACCAGAAGTAGGCTGTCTCATTTATCTAGATCAAGGGTCTCTTGGGCATTATAATCTCGGTGCTGAAACTGAGCTATAGGAAGTGCTGAGTTGAAAAAAAAAAAAAAAACCTTTCATCTGTTTGCACTCTACCTAACTGTGTTTGGCTTTCTGATCCCTATCTTTCAAAAATTAAGTGCTTCACATAGTCCTTAAATTAATAAATAGTTCAACCAGATCACCAACTATCTTTCTGTCTTTGCAGCTGATTTAACTACCTCCCTCTCTCCTGGTTGTTTTAAATCAATGGCTTAGTGGTAAAGAATCTGCCTGCCAATGCAGGAGACATGGATTCAATCCCTGGATTGGGACCCTCAATTCCTGGAGAAGGAAATGGCAACCCACTTTAGTATTCCTGGGAAATCCCACAGACAGAGGACCCTGGTGGTCTACACTCTATGGGGTCGTGAAAGAGTTGGACACGACTTAGCAACTAAACAACAACAAATAGTCTGTGTTTTAAAGAACCAGACGAGCTTGTCAGACCTGTACCTAAAATAAGAGTAGAGCTACTAAGTGAAAGTTGCTCAGTCGTGTCCAACTCTTCGCAACCCCATGGACTATTCAGTCCATGGAATTCTTCAGGCCAGAATATTGGAGTGGGTAACCATTCCCTTCTCCAGGGGATCTTCCCAACATAGGGACTGAACCCAGGTCTCCCGCACTGCAGGCAGGTTCTTTACCAGCTGAGCCACCAGGGAAGGGTGGGGTGTAACATACATGTGTGTAGAGGATGGACTGTGGGAGCGCCAGGTATTCTTAGCTGTCCAGGTTCTATTATCAAAGATATTCAGATGAAGCAGGCAACCCTTCCCTAACCAAACAGACTCATATAGTAGGGAACACTTGCAGCTAACTAGAGGCCAGAAGCCTCTAGTTTCCCTGCCTACTTCTGGCCAATACACTGTAATATGAACAGCTACAGTCATTTAAAGGAAATATTAGACAAACTGGGCAAATACTACTAACAATAACCAAGCCACTTAGGAAAATAATTCAATATGTCTGATCTGCTGGTTTCCACAGTTGAAATGAAGCTACAGGGGGCTAGAATGTGATGAAAAAGGAAAACCTCTGTCAATCAATCATTCATCTTTGGAAAATATTCTACCTCTTAACACATTTGACTAACTTCATGTCTTGGTCAGAATCAGCAGACTGTATATTATGTAAAGGAGTATAAACATAACATTATTAAAAGACAAAAACGTTACTGTAAGAAAACATCTTTTAAATTTGAAAAAACTTCCACTGACAATGAAATCACAAACACACAAAACGCTCCATTCTTCCTCCTGCTTGGTCTGTACACCTACATCAACTCCAAGATCGAGAAGGTACTTGACTACGCTGATCATCCCGCTGGAGGCTGCTGCGTGGAGAGGCGTGTAAGACTTCTTGTCCTTGCATGTCACCTCAGCTCCGTGTGCCACAAGTAATTTTACTACTTCAATGTGACCTGAAAATGTGTTTATGAAGAAAAAAAACAAGCAGAGAGCGTATGGAAAATATGAAATACAATACGATCTTGAATATCTTTAAAGACAGGTAAAAATACAAATTAACTAGACAATGCTCGACAAGTCACCAATTAATCGCGCTATCACCCGAGAGTGGACACAAGGAAAAAGTAAGAATTCAGGATAATTTTGATAAATGTTGACAGGCACAACAAACAGCTGAAAATAATACACTTAATTATCTTATCCAGTGATGACCCTGCAATCCTCCTTTCCCCTAGATCATGTTTCCGAGGTTGTTTTTAATACACTCTCAAGTTACTAAACCAGCTTATGTCTAATATAAGACATTAGTTTATGTTTGCAAGCTTTAGCAGAATCTTCTTCTATTCAGAAATCTGGGAGTGAATTGGGCATATTTCTTAAAAATGTCAGGTCTTTGGAACATTAAGCTAAAAACTTCTCTCTCACTATTTCCACCAGCTGTCCTTAATAACCTTAGTTTATTGCTCACCCATGCTGACTCCCAAATCTCAGTGGTCTAAACAATCAGTGTTTTCTCATTAGCATTATGATAGCTTGTCAAGAGGGCTCTGCTCAGTCCTTCAAGGATCCAGACACATGGAGCTGACACAATCCTGAAGGCAGCTGGTCACTGTGCCAAGAAAGGGGACTAAGAGCTTCACACCACTGATTAAATGCTCTGGTCCAGAGGCCATGCTGCTTCCGTTAGTCAGAACTAGTCTCAGGCTCCCCCCAACCATGCAAGGAGGCCAGGAAGGGGGACCTGTATCTGAAAGGTGAGAGAACCACTGGTCTCCTTTCCTGTCCCTTCACATCTCACCAGATGAGGTTACAGCGCTTCCTCCTCCTCCCCAAAGCTCTGCCGCCACTGTGCCTTTGTTCATGAAGCCGGTTTCTTCACTGCGCAGAATGTTCTGCCTGGATGTTTCCTTCTAATCACTGCTATTAATCCATGAAGAAGGCCATGTCAGTTCCTATCTGCCCTAGAAGTCTTATAAATAAGCCTTCTTATAAGGCTTCCAGTTCCCCAGAATTACATGGCCAAAAGCACCCTCTACCTGCAAATACTATCTAATAAGCATATAATACCTTGTGATGTTTCTTATACTTGAATCATTATTTAACTAACACTTTAATTACTTTTATGTATTAGGTTCCCAAATATGGATCTTTAAAGGCAAATGTCATAGGCTCTTATGGTCTCCTTCATGGTATACTTCAAACAGAACAGGCACCCATAAACATTTGTTGCAATAAACAAGTTGTTCGTGATGTCATTTTTAATATGCCTTCATAGGAAAGGAGTATATAAAGTTAATTACTATAAATATGAGATTTTCAAACATAGGACCCCACTCTCCTGAAAAAAGGATACTATAAGATGTATAAAGAATCAAGTATATTTGGTTGTTTATATATATACATTATCAATTAAAGTGGATACTTTCAGACATTTTCTCCCATCTTTATATGAAAAATATCTACTATATTTTTAGGAAAGGAAAAATCAAAAGAATATCTATTAAATCATTAGATGTCAAAGTAAATGTGACTATCATATAAGAGCAGTAGCAGGTACAAAAGCTCTCTCAAGACAGACATGTTACTTCTCTGACCTATGGCTCTAGAAAAAACAACTACTTGGGTTTGTGGTAATGTATTAAAAATCAGGACCTATAATACCCGGGAGCGTCACACATAAATGGAGCTTATTTAAACCAGGCAAATGCATATTATTCACTAATAGGCCAAAAAGAAACAAATTCTTCTGATTTTTAAGACTAGAAGGCCCATAACACAAACATACTGGAAAAACTGTTCAAAATTTATCACTCTAAGTAAATGACGCAGGTCATATTAACTGTGTAGATTCCAGGAAGTGTGAACTTTTCCTGACGTTGATAAAAACCTGTTTTTAAAAGGGGCCACGCGTAAGCAAATTTACTATCTTAAAATTGACAAATATGTATTTAAGTACATTTCTGAAATATGCATAAATTCCTTTAATGGACGGCTGAAAACATGAAGAAGAGGTCTTTCCATAGTCAGTTTGGTGTGACTTATTTGAAAGAAAAAAGGCAAGAGAGTTCTAGAGTGAAATAAATATATTGTTCTAGCTAGGCAGACCCTAGCCAGAATATGTATGTGTTTTCCTTATCAATATATAAAATGATGGTACCCAAGGGGACTAGATTTCATTCAATTTATCTGAGTGTATTTTCAGAAGATAGCATTCAGTAGATAGCATGGCATACTTAATTCTGTAATCAGTAACAACGTTCTTTAAAAATAATTATATCCAAGCAATGTAAGCTTGGTAAGAATAATCATTATCCTTCAGGAATTTGGAAAGTTCTCTGTATTTTTCTTTTGTTCATGAATGTATAAATAAAACGAGCTATGTTTGTTTTTTTTCCAATTTTTACAGGAGTATAGTTGGTTTAAAATGTGTTAGTTTCTACTACACAGCAAAGTGAATTAGTTAAACATATACATATATCCACTCTTTTTTATTTTTTAGATCCTTTCCCCATACAGGTCACTACAGAGTACTGAGTACAGTTCCCTGTGCTATACAGTAGGTCTGCTTATTTTTATGGAAAGAAAAGGAGCAGAAAAAAAAAAACCAAAACCAAACACCATTTCATATCAACTCAAATTATGAACTGCTTTTAAAAGAAATAATGTAATGAATTGCTTACTAAGGTAATTAACCTTTATTTAGTACCCTCTATCTCAGAGTCATCACAGTAAGGTGACTGGATTTTGTTAAAAGCACTGTGCAACAGAAAAGATGAGTGAGTAAGTGGGATCTTAATGAAGGTTCACAGTAGGAGCAAATACAGGGGAGGGAGGGGAAAATAGTCAATTCATTTGAGGTGAGGATGGAGTTGAGAATTCAGAGTTGAGAATTTAGTCGTAGCTCAAGGGTAAGAGGTAGAGCCTAAAGAGAAAAGTAGTCTCAGCCAGGAGACAGCAGGCAAAGAAGGAAGCCTGGGAGAAATAAATTACAAGAACACATGTGATTCCAATGTTTCCTGGGCTAATACTGACAGAGTCTCTAGAGGTGACAGTGATCTGGACTTCAGGCCTGTCTAATAGACCAGGTAATAAACAGCTCCCTACTTCCATATATTTAGCTCCTTTTAGTTCTGAACACCTAAAACAACTGAACAGTTTTTGAAATTGGGTGTAAATACTCTTCTTTCTCCAAGCTTAAAGAAAGGAAGAGACAAGGAAAAAAAAAATATTAACCTCTGAATGTTTACGCTCAAAAATTAAATGGACTGTGAGGCACAAAAAATACAGAATATATTCTACAATCGCAGTCAGCCTAAAAAAATGACATTTAGCAGATTAAGGAAAACAAAGCCATCCAAGGACCCTGAGATACACACACACCCAATTAGGGGCGACCCACAAAATTCTGTGGGCTTTAATTTTATGAAAACTGCTGTTTAGCCAAGCCTCTTTGAAGATAAAAAGCCTAATGCTCTCTGCTTAATGTGTGAAACTTTTACTATAAGTTATATAGTTTAAAATCAGACTTGTTGTTCCTAAACTGTCTTTAAGAATAAGCTACTCTAGAGTATTCAGAAAAATCCCCAAGACTTTAATACAGAAAATCTACAGGCTGTGAGGAGACAGCAGGAGGACACTGCAGGAGACTTGCTTCTGGATGTTTTACCTTCCATTAACAGAAGAAAACTGCCCATGACATAACTAGAGGCACAAACCTCTGGTGTGAGAGAAACACCAGCAGCTCCAGAGCTCCTTTCATGACAGGCAAAGGGTCTTCCTGAACTTGGCGTTATTGACAAATTGCTTTGAATTCATTTGGTTTCTTACATTTTTCTATTTTAGAATTTTATACAGTAATTTTAAATCAATAATCTTCCATCAATCTTCTAGTTTTAAGAGAGAGCTAGGAAAAGACAAAAGCGAATGCAGGAAGTAATGGGAATAGGCCATGCCTGTGTGAAGAGGGGCTAGACTGCCCTTTGTGGTCAGCATGAGAGGTACTCCAGTATGAGAGGGAAGAGACCAGCATGACACAACAGCTCCATCAGTCCGTGTGACCTTTCCTAAGCAAGAAGAGTCAGCATAGTAGAAGCAGAATGGACTTCTGGGAGGAAGAGAAAAAGTCCTGAGCTCCATGGCTGCAAAGAGAGGAGTTCCTCTCTACTTGAAGATGCCTCTATCCACAGCTTCCTTCCTGAGGTATAGCCGAGCCCTGCAGGACTTGCAAAGTTAGGGGCAGGTTGAGATTCACTTCAACCTGCATGGTTTCAGCACCCACAAGCCAGCATCTTTTCTGTTCTTTTGTAAGTATCCTGAGGAAGGCTGACGCTTCTCCTCCCTGGCTGTTCAAGTCACCTCAAGAACCCATTAATGCTTTGGTAGTGCTCTGCTCACAGAGCGACACAGGTCTTAAGTGGTCTGCCCCAGGACCAGTTCCCCAGGGACTCTGTTTCAGACAGCAGATTTTGGAGATCCTAAGACTTTTCAAGAATTCCAGCCCCTTTTTCGCTGTGCGGCACAGTTTGTGGGATCTTAGCTTCCCGACCTGGGACTGAAAATATGCTCTTGGCAGTGAAAACACAGTCCTAACCACTGGACCACCAGGGAATCCCCTCAAGAATGTTAAAAGCAGAAAAGCTGGTATCTACACTTCAGTTTCTTTCTGTGAAATTACTGTGGTAGAAATCAAACATGATATGCCTATTTAATCCAGTGCTTGGCCCAATAGGTTTTCAAGGTCTTCATTGCTTGCTCAGGCTTTTTTCTAGCTGCGCTGAGCAGGGGCGACTCCTGAGCAGTGGTGTACAGGCTTCCCATTGTGGCAGCCTCTCCTGCTGCTGAGCACGGGCTCCAGGAGTCACAGCGCACGGGCTCGGGAGCTGTGCTGCGCGGCCTTGCTTGCCCTGCAGCACGTGGGGTCTTCCTGGACTGGCGCCGGCAGGCAGGCAGGTTCTTATGCACTGCACCACCAGGGAAGTCCGGGAACAGGCTTTCTAACACATCTTCACAACTTCTACCTTAACATCCCCATACAAACAAAGATGTGTTCAGGATAAGAATGAGCTTTTAGTAAATACCAATCTAAACTGTACCCCAGGCTTCTGTCTAGGATGTCTCTCCCTTTAAAGGTAAACAGAATTAATTTTAAACAGCTTCCAAGGGAAATGGGGAGAAGGCACTGGCAACCTTCTCCAGTACTCTTTTTGCCTGGAAAATCCCATGGACGGAGGAGCCTGGTGGGCTGCCATCCATGGGGTCGCTAAGAGTCGGACACGACTGAGTGACTTCACTTTCACACATTGGAGAAGGAAATGGCAACGCATGCCAGTGTTCTTGCCTGGAGAATCCCAGGGACGGGGGAGCCTGGTGGGCTGCCATCTATGGAGTTGCACAGAGTCGGACATGACTGACGCGATGCAGCAGCAGCAGCAGCAGCAGCAGCAAGAGAACTGGACCCAAGGTACTCCTGTCCTTGCTAGCCTCCCCCACCGCAAAGCTGGTTTCATTTGGGCAGCAAACTGAGATATAACTTCTCACTATCCTAAAAGACATTCTATACAAATGCAAGAATGACAATGTCCAACTTTTACTTAACACTTAATATCAAAAAATAAATTAAAAAAAATACGTACCCATATATGCTGCCCAGTGGATAGCACGTCTATCTTTCTTGTCAAAAGCGTTAATATTGGCACCTCTAGACAAGAGTAATTTGACCATCTGGAATAAAAACAAACATAGTTTCATCAAAGTTGAGAACTGTTCCTGAATATCCATCATCAAGACTCATCTCAAATCTCTCTGGCACTGAATTTCTGCACTTGCAGAAACACTAGATTGTATACTGAATGCTTTAACATAATTTAATAAACAACAGGACAAAATACAACAAAAGGTTTTAT
Source organism: Bubalus kerabau (assembly GCF_029407905.1). Lineage (NCBI taxonomy): Eukaryota > Metazoa > Chordata > Mammalia > Artiodactyla > Bovidae > Bubalus > Bubalus kerabau. The sequence goes on from NC_073625.1 coordinate 199,074,377, forward strand.
TGTGGTTGTTATTGAAGTCAGGCATCAATATCTTTTAAAGATGCCACTTTGTGTCCTGGTATTTTATGAACAACTAAGCACAAATCTGGGAAGTATAAAGGGAGAGTATTTAACAACATGTTTTATTCCTTTTTTTATAGCTCAAAGTATTATTAAAATTCAAAGTACTTTCTGATTGCAGAAATGTCTTAAATTTAATTCAAACACACATGAAGTGTCCATAATCTGATTAGACCTGAAGGCCACTGCAGTCTACTTAACTCACAACGTACCAAGAGCAGTTATTTCCATTATGTCTAAACACATTTACAGTGGTTTCCCTGTGGAAAGGGCACTGCAGATGTCAAAAAGGGACTCATCTAGTGACGGGACTGCAGTGGAGGCAAGAACTCTCTATGTTGCAAAAACCGGGAAGAAGAGTGCAAGCAGCACTGCAGCAGGGAGCGCTCAGCCCCCGAATGCCACTTTATTTCTTCTTTTTTAAATCAGAGTATAGCTGATTTACAATGCTTCAGGTAGACAGCAAAGTGATTCAGTTATAGACACACATATGTATTTTTCAAATTCTTCTGCATTATAGGTTATTATAAGATATTAAATGTAGTTCCCTCTGCCGTACAGTAGGACCATTTATATTTACCTGTTTGAGTTTCTGTGTCTGCAAAAAAAATGAACTGGACAAGCTGGCCTCAAAGGTTCTTCTAACCAAGTCTCATTCTTTCCTACGTCTTCCATGTACATACATAAGCCCCACTCTTTGCTATAACACATCTAACATTATTAGCCAATGCTCGTTGTATAAGATAACTACTATTTTTTTTTAACTGTTTTCTTTTGATGGCCTGTCATCAATGAAATCTTGACTAAATGTTCAAAATAAACTGTAAGAAAATGTTTTCTACACTCTACCTTCCTCTGCTACCATCTTTCTGGGAGAACAATGAAACTGCTCTGACTTCCTAGATATTTTTTCCTTCAATGACAGAATAAACTTTTCACATTGTTTTACAGTTAGTAGTGTTGGTTGGGGCTGTATCTGATAAATTTCTAAATGTGAGAGAGTTACATCATGAATTATGATGAAAAGAAGTCTGAGGGTTTGAAGAAGGCAAACATAAATAAAAAGGAGCAGGACAGGCGAGTTCGTTAGTAACGGGGGTGGGGGCGCAGAGCGTCACTGAGGGAGGGGCAGCGCCTACCTCCCCATGGCCGCTGAGAGCTGCATGGTGCAGCGCAGTCCTCCCTGCCCGGTCAGACACGTTCACATTGCTCAGAAGGGGCACCAAGGCCTCCGCGCACTTAACGGCTTTGTTAGCGGCTGCCGTGTGCAAAGGGGTTTGCCAGTTTTTGTCTCGAGCGTTAACATCTGCAGAATGCTTCAACAGCACCTGAACTGCTTCCTGAAACACACGAAGATACGTTACATAAGACAAATTACTTAACAGCTTTAGAAATTGTACATGCAAGATGGAAAACCAATTTCTTGAGGAAATAAAAAGTTTGGTAGAACCTGCTATAAACAAGCCAGAAAACAAGACCTTGAACTAAAGGCAGTACTCAGAGCCATGCAAGATACAGCAAGATAAAATATTCCCTTTGTTCATCCTCCAACTGAGGCATAGCCATCAATCTCCATCAAAATGTACGAGAAGAAATACTGACGAATATTCTTCAAAAGCATTCATCACTACTCTTGCTTTTCTAGATGGTGAGATACAATTAATAATTTCAAAGCTTTAAAAATTAGATTTATCACTTTGCCATTAAATACAAAAAAATTTAAAACATACTATTTCCCAAGATACTACACATGCTGTATTTTACAAAATGAAAAATCACTAGGATCTAGTTCATTAGAGAGAGAAAGAGAGCGCGAGGGGGTAGGGAAGAAAGAAGTCTTTGCTGTGATTCTACCTTGTGGGAAAGTTGGTGTTAACAAGGCAAACTAACAGTTCACTATTCAAAGTGATTGGTCTGCCAGAACACAAGGAAAATGTCACAACACATCCATAAACTGGACTTATGGCAAAATCAAAAGGAATCCAGTAAGCCATCAATATTAAGCAGTATAATCAGAACTAAACATGGCAAAAATCTTCTCCTTGCAGGGACAATCCTATTTTTGTCAGATGAGTGACAAACTATACACAAAATGGAAAAGACCAGAAGCAAATTATCTCAGTTCTGTCATTTACAAGGCGTAACTATTCAAGTCTAGTAAAACTGAGCCCCTGGTCTTCTTATCAGTAAAGGGGGAACTAGCACCCGCCCATCACTCCTTTCAAGACTGCTATCAAGCAAAAAAAGCTAATGTACAGTGTTCAAAAAATTAAAATAACTGTAACTATGCAACATAGCAAGAAACACCAAACAAAATACTATTATTCACGACTCACGTATAGCCTTTGAAATAAAAAGTAATCGGGATTGTATGAAATCTGGGAAATGGCAAAAGGCTGGAGAGATGCCCATCAATCTATCAATCTGCTAAGTAGTTAATCAAGGACATACAGAGGCCTGCCCTGTGACCTCACAACTCCATTCCAACTATTTTACCCAAGAGAAAATTTAGAAGATCCATCTGAAAATGTCATAGCAATCTTTTATTTACTCATAAGAGTCAAAAAAGAAATGTAAATGTCCACCTATAGGAAAATAGATACAACTGTTGCATATACATACAGGGAAACACTACTTCGCAATAATGAGGAATGCACCACCAATGTACACAACAAAAAGGACAAACTGCAAAAGAAGTCAAGATGCAAGAGTACACATTGTATGATTCCATTCTTACACAATTACAGAACAGCCAAAATTACTCCACAGTGAGAGAAATCAGAACAGCGCTTGCCTCTGGGGACAGGCGGGCCTGACTGAAAAGGGACATGAAGGCACCGGCTGGAGTGATGGAATCGTCTAAATCTAGACTGGGAAGAAGGCTGCATAGGTGTATACATCTGCCAAAACTCAAGACTACACACTTAGAGTCTGTGCACTTTACTGTAAATTACATTTCAATTTAAAAAAGGGAACACAGGGAAAATATACACACAGAGCAATATGTACTCAGAATCATGGAGAACGGGGTACAAGCACTGTCAGGATCTCTGTAACACGTTCATGGGAGATAATCAGAAGCAACATGAATAATTTATAATTAGGTAAATGGGGCAAATGCAGCATACTACAGATGACAGGTGTGCCTTAATTATGTCCAACTAGAATGCACAACGCACACCTGCAAGTTCCTGAAAAGTGTGTGGAATATTTATGTTCCATCAGCAAGAAGAGAGAAACCAAAGCTATACTTTTGTTTCACAGAAAAGCAAGAATAAATCCAGTTTGTGGCTGACGGTGGGTAAGATGGCACCCACCACAATGGCTAAGATTCTAGAATCAGGACAGATTAGTCTGAACCCTGAGTCCACTGCTAGGGACTTAACTGTGTACCCCAACGTTGAAACGATGAAGTCCTGCCTCCCCCACTAAAGTGTATTTAGGAGGGAAAGGGAGATGAGACGATTAGGGAGAGCCCTAATCTGACAGACTGATGGCCTTTTAAGGCCAGGAAGAGAACCTCCCCTCTCCCCCTGCCTCACCAAACATGAGGACACAGCAAGAAGGCAGGCATCACAGGCCAGGAAGAGAGGCCTTGTTGAAACTGACCCTGTTGAACCTTCCTCTGGAATGTTTAGCCTCCAGACTGAGAAAATGCATTTCTGTTGCTTAAGCCACCCAGTTTGTGGTATTCTGTTATGGCAGGTGAGCTAATATTGACATATCTACATTACAACTCAGAATAATATAGGCCAGTGTCATATCACAGCAGCAGTGACCTTCAAAAATTTGGAGAAAACTGGCTTCCCTGGTGGCTCAGACAGTAAAGAATCTACCTGTAATGCAGGAGACCCGAGGGTTCGATCCCTGGGTTAGGAAGATCCCCTGGAGAAGGGAAGGGCAACCCATTCCAGTACTCCTGCCTGGAAAATTTCATGGATGTAGGAGCCTGGTGGGCTACATAGTCCATGGGGTCTCAAAGAGTGGGACACCAATGAGTAACACTTTCAAAGAAGAAAGGACAGGAGACATCAAAAACAAAAATTAAAAAAGGGTAAATTTCTGGAAATTGCAAACCAATGAGCCTGATGTCAAACCCTTGTAAAATTCTAGATTTTATTATCAATACATTACAAGCATTCAGGAAAAAACGTGTAGGGATAACTATGTAGGATATACATGATTTTACTAATGACAAAATTACCAGAATAACCTTGATCTTAATTTCCCCATTATTAGAGGGTACATAATATGGGCTTCCCTCATAGCTCAGTTGGTAAAGAATCTGCCTGCAATGCAGGAGACCTGGGTTCGATTCCTGGGTTGAGAAGATCTTCTGGAGAAGGAAATGGCAACCCACTCCAGTATTCTTGCCTGGAGAATCCCATGGACAGAGGAGCCTTGGCAGGCTACAGTCCATGGGGTCACAAGAGTCGGACACAACTTAGCAACTAAACTACCACCAGAGGTACATATGTGTACATATGTGTAAGAAATGCTGCAGGTGGCCTTGGCTTCAAACACACAAGTTATACCCTAGGACGTTGATTTACATATGATTATGAAATATGGGGATGGGGTGATAACAAAAGTTTAAATAATACCTGAAGAGTACTTATTCATAGCTTGGGGTCGGGCACAGCAAAAAGAAGGGCTAACCCATTTGCAAATAAATGCAATGTTTGGGTGAACCACTAATACTTCACATGGTGATCTATTTTAAACTCAGTTATCTTGACAGAACTAAAATGATAATTCTTGGGGTTATGTTAAAAAGCAATAAATGCATATCCTTCAGAGGATCCAGTGTGATGTGGCTTTTAATAAATAAATAAATAAATAAATAAATACACACACCCCCCCCTAACATTCAGAAATTGATCTATGCAGAATACAGAATACATTTACAGAGAGCTGAACTGTATGTAACACTTGAGGAACAACAGTCACAAACCAAGAGGAGGCAGCCAGGCAACACGAGCAGGTGTGTCACGGACGGAGAGCTGGAATGGGGGGTACTTCACTGGAAGCAGTCTTTTTCAACCCAAGTTCAGGGAGGAAATTAACCCTTAAGACATCCACTGTCCATGAAGAGTTAACTTCTGTGAAAGACTAAACTTAATTTTAGGTTGAAAAGCTTAAACTTATTAGGATTAGCTTTCTAACCCACAGCTTGCCCTCAAGTTCAAGCTACATACATAATTTTAAAAAATCAGCAGTTAGGTCTCTGGGTGGAACCTGCAATCTGCCTCTAACGTTAATTATTTTAAGAATTTTTGGCCTGTTATCTCTACAAATATACAAAGTATTCTTCCTGATAATTTAATCTGGTAAAACTCCACTAAATTTAAGTCACATTCCCAAGAGTCATGCCAAAAAAATAGGCAAGTATGATTAACTTACCAAAAAGTTGCAATGATGGTAATGCTTATCTTCCTTAATTGCCATTATCTAAAGAAACTTCTTTACAAGAGGGCTAGCCACAATCTCAATAATATTACCGTGAATTTCAGAGTTCAAAGTATTTTGGTTAATATGTCTTAGTTTCCAGAATTCCCAGATTTGCCTAAGATCACCCAGCTAGAACGTGGCAGGTGATACCGGAAGCCAGTCTCCCGCAGCCCAGGCCCCGCAGTTCATCAGTTGTAGCCACCAAGACCCCTGTTCCCTCCCTCCTTCTCCCAACCCGAAGGCTTACGGCCAACAGACCGCCTCTGTCACACCACAGCATCCACAGTCCTTTCCAGTCACTTTGTCCTCCGCTCCTCTTCACCTGCCCAGCTCTTGCTTTGTGTTCAAGATGTAGTTTGCGATTAGTACAGAGAATGAGCAGACTTAAGAAGGACCTGGTCCCATGATGGGGAGAAGGAGCAGGAGAGACCCTCTCCATCTCTCACAATCTCAGTAACTGAAGAAAATACTACTTTACACCATCACACCCTTTTATACTTTAAACTATTTTAAAAAATGTTTTCAACAAGAATCAAATACATTAAGAAGGGTAAAAGGTGTGCTCTGGGCACAATGCATTTGTAACACACACACAATCCATTTCAGAAAGGCAATAAAATGACAGAAAAAAAAGAGGGTCCAGATATTCGCTATCATCTTTGCTACCCAACAGCTGACTGGTTTCTAGCAAATTGTTAACTACACAGTTTCTTCAGAATATTTTTATTCTTCAAGCATTTTATGAGGGCTAGAAGATAATGACAAATATAAAAATGAATTCTCACAAAATGTCAGTTATCTTGAAGATCAAACAAAGCGCAGGATTATAAATAAGGAATTGTTCTTCTTCATAAGACACTTAACATATTTTAAAATTATATTTAGAACTGGCAACACAGGAGAACTAGTAATGTTTCCAAAATGAATCTTACAGTTTACCTAAACAATATTTCATTTAATCATTACACACTGCAGAGATTATTTCCTGATCACAACCAGCAGCACCTCTGAAACAAGTCTATCAGGCTATTGTGAACCAGTCAGCAGAGAAGAGCCTTGATGAGGGATGTCTAAGATAGAAAGATAACTGCTGTCCTGTAGGAAGTACAAAAAGAGAGCTTTATATTCTCTGCCACTTCAGACACTCCAAGAGGTCTTAGTCACAGAAGGAACATGGAACAATTAGCTTGGTTTGTGCAAACTGCAAAGTGTAGTGACCAGTCTAGGTAGTTTCAGTGGCTGGTTCCTTTTTTGAAAATACAGGATCTGCACATGGGCTCACAGGCAGGCCTGCGTAATGATTTCACATACAATGTATTTACCAAGAGAAATCTCATACCTCACTACAAGATGCAACTGCCCTGTGTAAAGGTGTCAACCATTTGCTGTCTTTGGCATTAACTCTAGCTCCTGCAACAAGAAGAAAAAAATTAAGTGAAATGTTTTGCATAAAATAATTTAAAATAAATAACTAGTTATATACAGTCCAAATTGGATAAACAATTGAAAATGTCGTACTTCATTTTTTTACTTTCTGCTAATAAATTATCCTTAAATTACAAAACTATTTTTTTAATTGATATCCAGTAAGGTATTGGCTCTTTTTATTAAAAATCAAAGAAATATCATTTTATATGTAGGCTAGAAAAGCCACCTTTATACAGAGCATATCCAAAGTGAAAATCAGACCCCACTGTAGAGTGTGTGTTAAAAACCTGATACTTAAATACATAAATAAGAATACTCAGACATAAAATACATATCATGACAAAGTCTTCTTCTTTACTAATATAAATTTATAAATATATAATTATATACAGTTTATATAATTATATCAAGATAAAATATTTACAAACATATATTAATTTATATAATTTTATAAACATATAAAATATAAACATAAAATATTCATTATATTATTTACTAATATAAATACAAGACCATTCATTACATTTCTTTACTAATGAATGTATCATGTTATAATGCAATAATATCAAAATAGTTCTCCAGTGATTATTTAAAATGCTCTAATACTAATGGCTTTAAACTTAGGGGGAAAAAAGAAATAAATGAACCAACCCACATGTCTTTCCAGGTTATACCTCAAGTTCTGAAGAAGTAATCATTAAAACAAATCAACTACGTATTTTTTTGCTTAAAAATTATTAAGTCAACAGACACAAATTTTCTTTAATAGAATGGAAATACCATTTAGTAAGACAAGTGTATTATATAATGTGGGGGGGGCAGGATTTATCACCTACGTAAAATCTGCTGACTTGGTGCTTAAATCCCTACAAAACAGAAGTGGCACACCACGGGATCACTCTAAGCAGAAACAGCCTTGGCTCTCAGGAGTGCAGAGGACCTAGTGACAGGCCCAGCATGACAAGCAAGCCTAGATTTACATCTAGAATCATAACTAGCTCGTGAAAAGAGGCTTTAGGTACCTAGTCCAGCCCCCAGACTTCCCAGATTATCAAACGCTGGTACAAGGAAGCGGCTCAACACCATCAACTGCAGCAGAACCGAGGACAGAACTCAGACATCCTAAGGTCCTAATGTTTACATTCTATGTTTTGAGTGTGAGATTCTAGGTTAACAATCAAGTGCAGTGACTCCAAGTTACAGCCTGAATAACCTCTAGCTATAGGTCCCTAACTAGTTGAGTGTGAGCTTCTAGGTAATAATCAAGTGTAGTGACTCTAAATTACAGCCCTAACGAGTTTTGTGATCCCTCTGAACCTACATTTTCATCTATAAGACAGATCTCCTAATACCCTGTTACAGAGATTAATGAGGGGAGTTCCCTGGCGGCCCAGTGGTTAGCACTCTGTGTTTCCACCGCAGAGGGCACAGTTCCATGTCTGCCTGGGGAACTAAGATCTCACATGCCGTGCAGTGCAGCAAAAAATAAATAAACTGACATATAACCACTCTATCTAGTACACACAGGGCACAAATACTAGAGGTAGATTTTTACAAGCCTGACTGCGAAAGAAAATGAATGAAAGGCAGATGTAGGAAGTCATCCACAAATGCAGCGGCTGAAGTTGAACTCTGTGTGGGCAGGGCCAACCAGCAGGACACTTAAAAGAATCCTGAACCAGCAGGAGAGCTTTCAAGACTGCTTAAGGCTGTGGGAGAAAGAAGGGGTGTCAGCAAAATAAAACAGCCAGACACAGTGTGTATATCCATGTAATAAACATCGGAACAACTACCAGCCAAGTTCTTTGGAGGCCAAAATGGTGAAAACAGACTTTCCTGAGCACAACTGAGCCAGTGTTTGTTCTGGGTAAGAACACAAGCACCTGAAGGCGTAGCCCGTGGAGGGGCGCCTTCCTTCTCCCCACTCACCGCTTGGTTCTCTATAATCCCTCTTTCTATGATTTTGTATTTATGTGCACAGGAGAAGGGTAGGTCCTGGCATTTTATGCCTGAAGGGTAGTGACACAGACACTCAGAAGACACAAATACCCTGGAAAGACAGAGGCAGAGACTTTGTAGAGGCCTGAAGATGTTTTTGAGCCTCCACAAATGGAAAGGGTCGTGACTCTGACCCTGGGTGCTAACTGACAAGGAAACAGTAGCTGTCACAGTGAGGACGACCTCTGTGCTGATAAAGATCTGAGAAAAGAAAGTGGAAACAGCAATAAGAACTGTATACATAATGGTCTTTGCTTTTACATGAAAAAGGAAGATTTAAACATCTATGTTTACAAAAGGAAACCCTGGAGGAAAGCTAAGCCATCAAAAATGATGGCTGCATATCTGTCTGTATCGGCAGTGGGGACGCTGAGGACCGGATGATGCGAGGGAAACGAGGGTGCAAAAGCAGCTGCTCTGAGCTGTGTGCCTTTAAAGGTGTGTCCCCTTTAATTTGGAAATGAAACAGAAATACTATATATTTAGAAAGTGAAATTTACTGATGAGGAAATAAAAAACACTTCAAGAATTTGGCTTCAAGTACAAAGAAAACAGTTGCAAAGTAGGAAGAAGGTAAAAATAGTCTTTCTTTTGGAAATGGGTTATCAGATAAGACGAGTGAACGAAGAAAATCTAATTTTTATGGTGCACTTGGCAGTCCAAAGTAAAAAGTCCTGCTGGCTTCATTCTTCCATTTTAAGTTACAATAATTAATTAAATCATCTTTCTCTTTTAATAACAAAGTTAATTTTATCAAAAACATGAGTGGTTGTAACAAATAATCCACTAGTGGCTTAATGAGGATGCATCATGCTGCCATTAGCAACTAGTAGACAACCTGATAAAAAACCCGGCTTGCTCTTTTTGAAGATTCTAAAGATACTTCAGGAAGATCAACACAATGGAATTTTAGACATCTGATCATATCCTTTCTCAGAAGACACTTATATTCCATTAAATCATATTTATTTTAATAACACTAATTAGATATTTTAATCCCTTGGAAATTAAAGGTCAAGTATGTGAGAAATGATTGGGCTACCTCTAAGGGCATAATACAACAAATTCCCCTGCCCACATGGGTTAATTAGCACGTGCTTTATATATTAACAGACAAACATGGGAATGTGCATTATAAGAGCAGCAGTTGGGTGCACAATGAAAAGTGGCTTAAGAGTAATAAACATGGCAGGGCACATCAGACGTCCAGGCTACCAGAAGTCATCTCCTGTGAGCTCTCTGAAGGTAACCAGACGTCCATCCACACACAGAGCGCCAAAATTAGTTACATATTCATATAACAAATTACAAAGTTATTTCAGGAATGGAAAAGACATTTCCAAAGTAAAGCAACTAATCCAACAGCTGAAGACTAGCCACAGAGAAGATGAAGACAGGCAAAAGAGATGGAGAGAGGAGGGAGAGGGAGCAGGAGAAGGAAGGGAGGAGGGGTGAAGGGGGGAGGGGAGGAGGGGGAGGGAGAAGGGAGGGAAAGAGAAAGAAATCCTATGCACTTGTAACACAGAACAGTCTTCCTACAGGGAAATGAAACCAAAGGTAAGAGCTCTGGGGGCTCCGTCACAGGCTCTCTACCTGGCAGAGTACATAGTATCTGTGATGTAAAAGGATGACCGTAAGTCACTAAGAAAAGATTCCTTTCTTTACTATTTCCCAATCACTAAAATAGAACAGAACAGAACACAGCAGCACTGTCTCAACTGCTGAAATCAGGCTACTGGGAGGCCATGTGGTAGGAGAGGCACGGCTCGGAAACAAGACCAGACAGCACTCTGAGGAGGCATCGCCTACAACCACTGCAAACCGACACCCACAGAAAGCCTCCTGAGCATCAGGAGCATACCTCCCTAAACCCAAGGCTATGCTCAACTGCATAAATCAAACGTAGTCTTTAATAGAATCCCCTCTTCCCTAGATCAGCTGAGCTTTCCTTTAAGAAAAATAAGCGGCCAGAACCCACGCCACATAAAATATATGAATTTGGATTTACCTTTTAGAGATGTGATTAGACTTGGTAGCACAGTTATATTAGACAAAAAACCCCACATAATCTTCCTTTCACCAATCTTTCCTTTTACTAATTCATACATATAAAATACACTCAGAAACAACAGCTTTTTAAAGATACTTAAGAGTCCTTTAAGAATTAGATAAATATCTACCTCATTTGGAGATAAAACAAATTAATTTTAAAAAATAAAGCATCTGGTTCACCTCCATCAGTCTATCATGGGCTCTTGCCAGCAGTGCAGCCTAAGAGGTCTGCACAGGTGAGGAGACAGGCAGGTTGTGGACAGAGGGGCCCAGGAGGAAGACCTGTGATCTAATAATGGCCCTGTAATCAGCAGGCTGTGACCTGGGGCTGCGGCCCATTACCCCTGGAGCTTCATTTTATGAAATGTAATCTCCCTGTGTGTGTATGTGTACATGACCACATCACACACGCACACGTCTCTGTCCCTCTCTAGGGAGGCTAGTCAGTTCAGTTCAGTTCACTCAGTCGTGTCCGACTCTTTGCGACCCCATGAACCGCAGCACGCCAGGCCTCCCTGTCCATCACCAACTCCCGGAGTTCACCCAAACCCATGTCCATCGAGTCAGTGATGCCATCCAACCATCTCATCCTCTGTCGTCCCCTTCTCCTCCTGCCCTCAATCTTTCCCAGCATCAGGGTCTTTTCAAATGAGTCAGCTCTTGGCATCAGGTGGCCAAAGTACTGGAGTTTCAGCTTCAACATCAGTCCTACCAATGAACACCCAGGACTGATCTCCCTTAGGATGGACTGGCTAGGCCCCAGGTTAGACCCCAGGTTAAAACAACATAGGGAGCACCTGTTTCTGCAAAGTGAGTTCTGTGAACTCAGGCATTCAAATCACCAGTGTCCCAATTGACTCTAGGTCTCTCGGGTCTTCTCTGCAAGAAGACTAATTCATTTGCTTTCTCCCTGATCTGTTCGCTCACCAAGATCTGCCAATTCTTTGATTTCTGAACCCGTTACCGGTAAAATAAGTGCAAGTATTAATTGCTCAGTCTTGTCTGACTCCTTGCGATCATATGGACTATAGCCCGCCAGGTTCCTCTGTCCATGGAATTTTCCAGTAAGAATACTGCAATGGATAAAATAAGGGCTATGGCAAATGATCTCTACAATCCATTTCCAGTGATGATATTCTATTTTATTTTGAAATATTCAAAATAAATTATTTCATGCTTATTAAATACCCTACCCTACATTAATAAGGCAGTATCACTATAATCAATGTCAGGGTTCTTCAAGTTCAGCCCACAGGTTGCCAGCCACCTATTTTGTAGTTTTACCACCTTACAGGAGTCAAGATGAGTAGCTGCCACTGCCTGGATGACCCCTCACATAAAGTTATCAACTTCTGATCTAGGAAAAGAACTTCAGAGTTGATACTATTAAAGTTATTTCTCTTTTCCTATGTGTCTGTAATAATTACAGTCTCACTAATAATTTTCTAAAACTCCTGCTTGCAGAGCATAGCTTTCTTCTTTGCTCCTAAGCCACAGAGGAGACAGTCCATACCCAGTGAGCTGGGCCAGGAGCCAAGTAGTTTAGCACTCTTCCCAAACTGGAAATAATGCTTTTCTTTGGCTGACTACCAAAGCCAGGGTCAAAGCTTCAGATTCTGTTTTGAGGTTGGGAGTAGAATGAGCAAAAGGCAAGTACACTTCCACTTTTCCCCCTGTGATGCTGGACCATCCCCACCCCACTGCCCCAAGCTGGTGCACTATACCATTTAAGAGGGCGTTATTGACACTAAGGGGCTGCCCTGATAGCTCAGTTGATAAAGAATTTGCCTACAAAGCAGAAGACCCTGATTCCTGGGTCAAGAAGCCCGATGGAAAAGGGAGAGGCTACCCACTCCAATATTTTTGGGCTTCTCTTGTGGCTCAGCTGGTAAAGACTCTGCCTGCAATGCAGGAGTCCTGGCTTCAATCCCTGAGTTAGAAAGATCTCCTGGAGAAGGGAATAACTATTCACTCCAGTATTCTGGCCTGGAGAATTCCCTGGACTGCATAGTCCAAGGGGTCAGACATAACTGAATGACTTTCAAGAAAATAAAGTGTCACTGTTTCCATTGTTTCCCCATCTATTTGCCGTGAAGTGATGGGACCAGATGCCATGATTTTCCTTTGTTGAAAGTTGAGTTTTAAGCCAGCTTTTTCATTCTCCTCTTTCACCTTCATCAAGAGGCTCTTTAGCTCCTCTTTGCTTTCTACCATTAGGGTGTTGTCATCTGCACATCTGAGGTTACTGATATTTCTCCCCGCATTCTTGATTCCAGCTTTAGCTTCATCCAGCATGGCATTTCGCACAATGTACTCTGCCTAGAAGTTAAATAAACAGGGTGAAAATATACAGCACTGATGGACTCCTTTTCCAATTTTGAACCAGTCCTTTGTTCCATATCCAGTTCTCCTCAGGAGGCAGGTGAAGTGCTCTGCTATTCCCATCTTTCAAGAATTTTTCACAGTTTGTTGTGATCCACAAGGTCAAAGGCTTTAGCATAGTCAATAAAGCAGAAGTAGGTGTTTTTCTGGAATTCTCTTGCTTTTTTGATGATCCAACAGATGTTGGCAATTTGATCTCTGGTTTCTTCTGCCTTTTCTAAATACAGCTTGAACATCTGGGAGCTCTCAGTTCACGTTCTGTTGAAATCTAGCTTGGGGGATTTTGAGCATTACTTTGCTAGCATGTGAAATGAGTGCAATTGTGCGGTAGTTTGAAAATTCTTCAGCATTGCCTTTCTTTGAGACTGGAATGAAAAGTGACCTTTTCCAGTCCTGTGGCCACTGCTGAGTTTTCCAAATTTGCTGGCATATTGAGTGCAGCACTTTCACAGGGTCATCTTTCAGGAATTGAAAGAGCTCAGCTGGAATTCCATCACCTCCACTAGCTCTGTTCACAGGATGCTTCCTAAGGCCCACATTCTAGGATGACTGGCTCTAGCTGAGTGATCACACCATGGTGGCTATCTGAGTCATGAAGATCATTTTTGTATGGTTCCTCTGTGTATTCTTGCCACCTCTTCTTAATATCCTCAGCTTTTGTTAGGTCCCTACCATTTCTGTGCTTACTTGTGCCCATCTTTGCATGAGATGTCCCCTAGGTATCTCTAGTTTTCTTGAAGAGATCTCTAGTTTTTCTCATTCTATTGTTTTCCTCTATTTCTTCACATTCTTTTCTTAGGAAGGCTTTCTTATCTCTCCTTGCTATTCTCTGGAACTCTACATTCAGATGGGTATATTTTTCCTTTAAATTGCCTTTCACTTCTCTTCTTTTCTCAGCTATTTGGAAGGCCTCTTCAGACAACCATTTTGCATTTCTTTTTCTTGGGGATGGTTTCAAAAATACGAGCATTAAATGAATAGCTCCCAAGAAAATATCTATAGAAGAATATCAGAAAATTAAGTTCTTAAAACAGAAGTTCTTCAACAAGTCACTGCCTACACAAATTCTACTACATGCTAAGTAGATGGGGGTGGGTAGAGTGTAGAGGAGAGGAAAAGTGGTTCAGATTGTAGCAGAGTTAAGAACATAAACCCCGTAGTCACACAGCCTGGGTCTGAAAGCTGGCTCTAGCTATTATTAGCAATATTATTTTCAGCCAGTTATTGCATCTCTAAATGCTTTCAGTGCAGTTCAGTTCAGTCGCTCAGTCATGTCCAATTCTTTGCGACCCCATGGACTGCAGCACGCCAGGCTTCCCTGTCCATCACCAACTCCTGGAGCTTGCTCACATTCATGTTCATCAAGTCGGTGATGCCACCCAACCATCTCATCCTCTGTCGTCCCCTTCTCCTGCTGCTTTCAATCCTTCCCAGCATCAGGGTCTTTTCAAATGAGTCAGTTCTTTGCATCAGGTGGTCAAAGTATTGGAGTTTCAGCTTCAGCATCAATCCTTCCAATGAATATTCGGGACTGATTTCCTTTAGGATGGACTGGGTTGATCTCCTTGCAGTCCAAGGGACTCTCAAGAGTCTTCTCCAAAACCACAGTTTCAAAAGCATCAATTCTTTGACACTCAGCTCTATTCATGGTCCAACTCTCACATCCATACATGACTACTGGAGAAACCATAGCTTTGACTAGACAGACCTTGTTGGCAAAGTAATGTCTTGGCCTTTTAATATGCTGTCTAGGTTGGCCATAGCTTTTCTTCCAAGGAGCAAGCATCTTTCAATTTCATGGCTGCAGTCACCATTTGCAGTGATTTTGGAGCCCAAGGAAATAGTCAAGTCTGTCACTGTTTCCACTGTCTCCCCATCTACTTGCCATGAAGTGATGGGACTAAATGCCATGATCTTAATTTTTTGAATGTTGAGTTTTAAGCCAACTTTTTCACTCTCCTCTTTCACTTTCATCAAAAGGCTCTTTAGTTCCTGTTCCTTTTCTGCCATAAGGGTGGTGTCATCCGCATATCTGAAGTTACTGATATTTCTCCCAGTAATCTTGATTCCAGCTTGTGCTCATCCAGCCCAGAGTTTCTCATGATGTACTCTGTATATAAGTTAAAGAAGCAGGGTGACAATATATAGCCTTGACATACTCCTTTCCCAATTTGGAACCAGTCTTTTGTTCCATGTCTGGTTCTAACTGTTGCTAAAAGCTTTAGTTTCCTTTATTGATAATACCTTTAGAGATAAGAGTGGTATAATGCGATCATACATGAAAAAGGTAAATTTAATATAGTACTTGAGAGTACACTCACTGCTTCCTATTACTTCATCCCATTCAATAATAATCATAAAATTAATTCTACTAAGCTCTAGTGTTAATACAGATTCTACAGATGAGTACACTTGTTTGATTACATATAACATGTCGAAGTTATACCCCTCATTCACAAATCTTGAAGATGTATAATGTATAAATATTTGATTTCTAGTGAATTTATTCTGGACTGCAGGTTAAAGGAAGTAAGTAGTTTTACTCAGAAAAAGCAAAACAAACCTAACTGGCCAAAATATAAAAGAGAAGGGGAGGAAACACCACCTTCAATAGAAGAAGCAAATAGTTACAATCACAGACAATAGTATGAAGAATTTCTACCAAATACAGTGAAATCTGTGCCAAATGAAGGGTGTCAGGTGAAGCTTCTTCAATTCTTGGGAAAGCTACGAAGTCATCTAAGTCATACTGATGTGCATGTCCTTCTGACCCATTCTCTCCACTGTCTGCGTCCCAGAATCCCTAGCTAACATCCTTTCGATGATCGAGAGGTCATTCTCAGGAGAATCTCCCTTCGTGCCACAGAAGAACAAGCTAAGGACGCTGCATGAGAGACCAAGCAAGCACCTTCATTATTTTTGATAGAGCTGCTGGAAATGGAGGATAAGAATCAATCACCATTGATCACAACCTAAGTAAGAATCTATGATCCAAGTTGCTGCCCCAACTATCTGTAGTACATCAAGAATAAGCAAAGCTAAGCTACCAGGACTGACAGAAAACACATTCAGTTTGAGAGCTAGGTAAAGAAACAAACACAAGTGATGCACACTTTTTGCCCCTCCTTACTCTATTCTTTACTGATAGATGCTCTGGGAAAACATATTCCTCAGTGATATAGAACGGAGGTCCACTGGTTAGGGCTCTGTGCTTTCACTGTCGAGGGCTCAGGTTCAATCCCTGGTCAGGCCACACCCCACCAACCAACAACCTTAAAGGATTTAGCATGGGACTAGAGCAAAAATATACAAAGGCAGAGAAAACTGAGCAAGATAGTTAATAGGTAAATATATTTGAAAGTAATCCCAGGAAAGGAGAAGAAGAATTTGTGAACTACCTATTATACACAGGGGCTTCCCAGGTGGTGCCAGTGGTAAAGAACCTGTCTCCCAATGCAGGAGACACTAGAGACACGTGTTCAATCCCTGGGTTGGGAAGATCCCCTGTAGGAGAGCATGGCAACCCACTCCAGTATTAATGCCTGGAGAATCCCATGGACAGAGGAGCCTGGCGGGCTACAGCCTATAGGGCTGCAGAGAGCCAGACAGCACAGAAGTGGCTGAGCACGCATGTGTTATACACAACTTCAGAGAAATTAAATTCTGAGCAAAGACCTCAAAGAGCTCCAAGAAAGACGTAAGACAATGCAAGGAGATGAGAGCTGGCAGACCAGGATCAAGAAAAGGAAAAAAGCAGTTAAAGATGAAAGCCTAGAAACAACCAAAAGCAAAATAGATATGCCTTAAAACACAGTCAAGAATCTGAAGCCACAGCTAGAACGAACATGTAAAAACCCAGGTCAGGCTGTCCCTCCACTGGTTTTCCAGATCACTTTAAGGCCCAAAGCAAGCCCTTAACTGGAATGCGCCCACCTCTGCTTTATTCCCTACTGCTTCTTTCACTTGCCTTCACACATGCTACACTCTATGGTATTCGTTCTTGCTTATCTCTTCATTTCCACCAAGTTACTGTACCACACACAAGGCTCTCTTCCTTATTTGCTTCAGTTATCTCCTCGTATGTCCCTGAATTCTTTCCTCATAATCCAACACAAATAGCAACTGATCCCCGCCCAACATACTATTCCTTTACCTTATCCATAGCAATTATCATCGCATGACAAACTATATACATTAACTTGCAATTATGTCCTCCATTAAAACATAAGACCTTTCTTTGGGATTGGAATGAAAACTGACCTTTTCCAGTCCTGTGACCACTGCTGAGTTTTTCAAATTTGCTGACATATTGAGTGCAGCACTTTCACAGCATCATCTTTTAGAATTTGAAATAGCTCAGCTGGAATTCCATTGCCTCCACTAGCTTTGTTCGTAGTGATGCTTCCTAAGGCCCACCTGACTTCACATTCCAGGATGTCCGGCTCTAGGTGAGTGGGAGTGATCACACCTTCGTGATTATCTGGGTCATGAAGATCTTTTTTGTACAGTTCTTTGGTGTATTCTTGCCACCTCTTCTTAATATCTTCTGCTTCTGTTAGGTCCATACCATTTCTGCCCTTTATTGAGCTCATCTTTGCATGAATGGGCTTTATTGAGCCAATCTCTGCAGTTGCCCAGTGGTGTCCAACTCTTTGCTACCCATGGACTGTCCACGGGATTTTCCTGACAAGAATACTGGAATGAGCTGTGATTCGCAAATTACTTTCACTTATTCTGCAGGATGCCTTTTCATCTTGTTGGTTTCCTTTGCTATGCAGAAACTTTGAAGTTTGATGTAGTCTCACTTGTAACATCTGCTTTTGTTTCTTTTGTTATTGGTGTCAAATCTAAAATGTCATCACCAAGACTGAGGCCAAGGATCAGTCTTACTGTCTATGTATTCTACGAGTATGATTCTTATGCTCAAGTCTTTAACCCATTTTAAGCTGATTTTTGTGTATAGTGTAAGACAGTTGTCCAGTTTTCCCAAAACCATTTACTGAAGAGATGGTCCTTTCCTCACTATATATCCTTGCTTCTTTGTCATAAATTAATTGACCATGATTCACACAAGTTTATTTTTGGGCTCTTTTTGTTCCACTGATCAGTGTGCCTCCTTTTATGTCAATACTATGCTGTTTTGATTACTACAGCTCTGATCCTCTTACAACTACACAAGGCATTACCAGAGAACTCAGTGCTGACAGTTCTATGGTTATTTGACACGCGAAGCAAACTGGAAAGGTGAAAAAGCTCGATAAATGGGTGCCTCATGAGCTGACCAAAAACAAAAAAAATTGTCATTTTGAAGTGTCGTCTTCTCTTACTCTTTGCAACAACAATGAGCCATTTCTCGATCAGATTATTTTGTGTGACAAAAAGTGGATTTTAAACAATGAAAACCAGTGTTCATAGTTGGACCGAGAAGCTCCAAAGCACTCCCCAAAGCCAAATTTGCACCAAAAAAGGTCATGGTCACTGTTTGGTTGTCTGTTGCCCATCCTCTACAGCTTTCTGAATCCTGACAAAACCGTTACATCTGCGAAGTATGCTCAACAAATCAATGAGATGTACTGAAAACTGAAACGCCTGCAGTAGATACCGGTCAATGGAAAGGGCCCAATTCTTTTCCACAACAACGCCTGACCGCCTGTTGCACAACCAACACTTCACAAGTTGAACTGGGCTAAAAAGTCCTGCCACATCTGCCATATTCACCTGACACCTCTTGCCAACTGACTACCATTTCCTGAAACATCTCAATAACTTTTTGCAGGGAAAATGCTTCCATGACCAGCTGGAGGCAGAAAATGCTTTCCAAGAGTTTGTCAAATCCCAAAGCACAGATTTTTATGCTATAGGAATACACAAACTTATTTCTCATTGGCAAAAATGTGCTGATTATAATGGTTCATATTTTGATTAATAAAGATGTGTTTGAGCCTAGTTATAATGATTTAAAATTCATGGTCTGAAAGCACAATTACGTTTGCACCAACCTAATATAACTCTATACACTATGCAACTTGTTATAAAAACCACAGTAAAAAAAATTTATTAATTTATTATGGCAAAAATTCTGTTCAGGCTACTATTTAGTAGGATTTTCACTCAGAATGTCTCTTCAGTACTCCTTCTCCCAAATATCAAAGGAATGATACTATCTCTCCAACTGTCTTATGCATATCTCTGTGCAATCTGACAACACAAGCTGAATCTGAACATAAGCATCCTTTCTCAATAAATATCAGATTATTGTAAAATAATCTTGGTACTACAAAAATATTTCTAAGCTCTCTTTGATCACCTATTTTAGGTTTGCAAGAAGTCTGACTGCCATAGGAGCTATTCTATAGGAGACTGTTATACCATTTCTTCATATATATGGTTTTGAATAGTTTAGAAGTTAAAAATAAAGTACAATTTCCTAAAATAAATTTTGCAGGCCCTCAAAAAGAATTAGACATACGATATTTAAAGACATAAATCTTGCTGCCATCCTTTTCAAAATATACCTACTATCATATAATTTCTTATCCCTCCAATGCTAGACTAGCTCCAAGCTACCATCACCTCCTCCTTGAAGAACTGTAATCATCTTCTTGTAACTCTGTGGTCAATGAGGCCTTGTATGACTACTTTGTGTAACACCCAACCCTATATAATGCTTATCCCACTCTATCATAGCTGTCCCTCATCATTCGCACGGCAACTGGTTGGAAGACTCCCTGTGGATATCAAAATTCACAGATGCTCAGTTCTTACATAAAATGTTATAGTATCTGCATATAACCTATACATATGCTTCTTAATATTTTAAATTCTCTCCAGATTACTTATAATACCTAATACACTATATAAATAGCAGTAAATAGAATACAATGCTATGTAAATAGCTGCCACTGAATGGTAAATTCAAATTTTCCCCCTTGAACACTCTGGAATATTTTCAATCTATTTTTCACCTGTGGTTGGTTCAATCCATGAATACAGAACCCATGAATACAGAGGGCTGACCGCATTCTGATCTACTTTTTCATTTTTCCATAGCATTTATCTCATTTTACATGCTGTAAAGTTTACTTGTATCTGTAGCTTGTTTTTCTTCAGAGTTATATTCTCCACAAAGGAGGTGACTTGTTTTCCAATGTACTCAGTACCAGAAGACTACCTGGGACATGTTATGAGATCATTACTTCTAGGATAAACAAGTTTCAGGTTGTCTAACAAATATGAGGAAATAGTGAGGTTTAATAAATATTAATGACAAAAATATACATGATGTGCTCTTACACAGAGCTGACCATACCAGATAAAATAAGCAATTCAATGATTTCTGCATCTCCAAGATAGGCAGCAGCATGCAGTGGAGTTCTCTTTTCATTGTCCTGTGATAAGAAGGAAAGGTGGAACATAAATTTTAATATAAAGTTAATTTTAATATACTTTAAATGAAGAAAACCCACTATAAACTAGCTTACTACTTCCACAACTCTAGTATGCAAGTCCCATTAACAGAGTATTTCTTTGCTAGAAGAAGAAAAGCCTAAAAAATATATTTTGGCTTTAAAAGAATAGTATAAAATACAGTAAAGAATAAAAGATAAATCTAAGATGACAAAGCAATAGCTTCTTAGACTTTCTTTGAATAAAGATTTACATTGCTAAAATATACAGGAAAAATTTCCTTTACTTCATACTACTTGCCCACCTCCCCCAAATATATTTCCACAATTTCACACAGTTTATAAAACAAACCCTAACAAACCAAAAAGGTTGCTTATCAAAATGTTCCTCACCAGGGAAGCCCCTATCAAAACGTTTCCATAGAACTACAGTGGCAAAAGTAGAAAATATCTCTGGGGATCTGAAATTATCTCTTAAAATAATCTTAAGGTTTTTCTTAAAGTTCCTGCCAATTTTGGTTTTGGCTCTAAAATATATTCCTATCCTATACATAGTCTTCCAACCTTCCTCTAGAAACGGAAGCTACATCTAAGTGCACGGCTCTGTACACGTCTTGCCTCAACAATAAGGTCCTCCAGTTTGAGAAGCAGGATCTTAGAGTAATGTCACATTTAGAGATTCAGTTCAAAGTATACCTCATCTAAAGTTTCAACAGTATTGCTGAAGTCACTGCATCTGAGAAAGCTATTCATTTACAAATATTTATTTTGAAATTTACAACCAAATGTTTAGATACTGGTTTTTTGAGCCAGACTGTTAGTTTTTTTCCATTACCCGTTTCCCTCTTTGTCCAGAGGAATAAAGTTTTACCTGGTTATTGACCCACCCAGCAAGAGAACAGACTCCTAGCATGCCTTGAAGCATTGTTACTTAGTGTGGACAGGAAGGAACGGCACAACTTTGACACCTTCAGCCTAAAAGAAACAACTCCAGAGCCAAGACTAACATTTCCCACCTCCCTCACACTGAATAGCATGTGTCAAACTGTGCCAGCTTTGACCACGCAGAGGTAGGCTAATATCCTACAAGACTTAAGCAAAATATACTGAATGATCTTGTAGAGCAAAGCTGCCCCAACAACACACAGTTGAACCACTGACTTCTAGACTATTAAGAGAAATAAAATTCTTAAACAGGTATCATGGACATCCCTGGCAGTCCAATGGTTGGCAGTCCGCCTGCCAGGGCAGGGGACATGGGTTTGACCCCTGGTCCGGGAAGATTCCACATGCCAAGGGGCACCTAAGCCTGTGTGCCACAACTCCTGAGCATGTGCTCCACAATAAGAGAAGTCACAGCAACGCAGAAGCCCCAGCACCGCAGTTAAGAGCGCAGCTGCCATGCACTGCAACTAGAGAAAACCCACGCAGCAGCAACAAAGACCCAGCGCGGCCACACATGAGTGGGTAAGTAAGTAAATAACAATTATAAAATGGGTATTTTTTGGGGGGTCTCGTATTATGATATTGTAACTTTCAAGACTAAAAAAATGAAAAATTTCACATCACAATAATCTTCCAGTTTGGCAATACTCCAATTATACTAAGAAAAGATTGTTATGCCAATGGGAATAAATTAGGGGAAAAAACTGCTAATCAAAACAGGGGTTAAAAATATTCACAGGCAATTCTAAAAAGGTTTAGATGTATTTATATAAAATTATTAGAAAATATGTATAATACATAATTATAATTGGCTCCATATACATTTCTTCATATAATGTTAATATATTTGTGTCCTTAAAATAGTATCAGGTGAGAAAGAAAAAAGAGGTTGATATAGTAGTTGTTACTGTTTTTTTTATAAGCTAAGAGTTCTTGTCTCTCTAAAGCCCAGTTAATTTCCACAAGATCATATTTTTTATTCCAATACATACCCCATTAAACAAATGGTTTGCATAGAAATTATCGGACAAATAGTCATTGAAAAAGCTAACACAGAACCACTAAAATATAAGGCTTTATTCAAAGCTGAGTCCTAAACTTAATCACTTTAATAAAAGGATCCTTGGCTGAAGGCTTTTCAGTGTTAATCACTAACACATCAAACTTCCCTATGGTATTTGGTGGTCATTGGCTTAGTCACTAAGTCGTGTCCAACTCTTGCGACCCCGTGGACTGTAATCTTCCAGGCTCCTCTGTCCATGGGGATTCTCCAGGCAAGAATACTGGAGTGATCTGCCATTTCCTTCTCTACCCTATGGTATCCCTGGGTCAGGAAGATCCCCTGGAGAAGGAAATGGCAACCTACTCCAGTAGTCTTGCCTGGAAAATCCCATGGACGGAGAAGCCTGGTAGGCTATAGTCCATGGGGTCACAAAGAGTCGGACACGACTGAGCGACTTCACTTTCTTTCTTTCTTTCAACCCACTCAAACTGAGGAAAACATCTCCTCCACAGTATAAACCACATACACAGCACTCACAGAACACATACACACTCACATTTATGTGTGAGAGATGTCTGGAATTCTATGACTCAATGCCTTGAATCGTATTAATGTATTTTATGACTATGGACGTTTTTTCCCTTTGATCTGTAGAGAGGAAAAACTAAGGAACAAATTGATTAATTTTAAAAGAAAAAATTTTACCTATCAAATTTAGCTGCAATTAAATACTGAAAATGATACGATAAAACACTTACATTCCCTTTAACAAAATTTATTAGAATGAAAAAATCCTCTTACACATGCTGAATTTCACTTCAAGGATTTTTTTTTTTTTTTAGATAAAGATACTGCTATGTGTGAGAAAAACTTTAAGTATATTTACTGACCATAGTTGGAAGCAAAATGCTGAAACAATTTAAATGCCCATCAACAAGCAAATGGTTATTAAAAAATTATGAGACGCAAGCAGTTCTTAACCAACCTTCATTTAACTGACTCAGGTTAATCAACATTCTGTTTCCTGAGTAAAACTAAGGGTGACTTTGGCACAGCATGTGTTCTGAGTATCAGACCACGGCAGCCAAGGCCCTGCGCGTGCACCCCTATCCCTGGGTGTGTGCGCCAAGGGGAGAGAGGTGTGCTAACACACCTGTTTGTGCCAACTGCGCCTGCAATCACACGTGCGATTTGTTTAAATATTATTTAAACCGATGAAACAGGAGTGAAGAAAAAGCAAATTGTCTGTATGATCACTAGGTTAAATACTATATTAAGACTCAATACAGGCAAGCTACCAAAAAAAGTACTGTTGAACTGGGTGCAGCCAAGACAACTGATACACTAAGGCAGTTAATATATGCAGAGCTTGTCTTGGGTATCTAAATTCTTACATCATTTTAAGAAACCCCAAACGGGAATTAGAGCTAACACCCTGGGGCAATGGTCTATGCAAGGAAAGTAACACTGAACTCCTGTTAGTGGACTCCACATTGTCAACCAAAAGCCTTACTCCAATTTTTAAAAACCAGCTGGAATATTACACATTATTACAGTAAAACAATTAAAGATCATTTAAAATGCTTCCTTCTGTCAGACTTTGATTAGCTTATCAACTACCAGTTGTGAACATTTTTAGATGAGAGTCTTGGAGCTGTATATCCATGGAATGAAACACTATGTCCAATTCCAAAGTGTGTGGGTTTTCCCCACACATCCACACAACGCTCTAAGGCCAGCTAGCTGTCCTACAACTTAACACGATTCTGACACTACCCGCCAGGGGACAGCATCAGATGCCACAGGTTAAGGACTCAGTCCTACAAGAGGGGTTCCCCGCCCCACCACAGAGGTCAACAGCCAGTTCAGGTTGTTATCAGACCGCTGACTGGCTACAAACCTAGGTTCCCCTGACCTCCTTGGCTGTGACTAACTGCTAGAGCAGCTGACAGGACTTAGAAAAGCAGTTTGCTAACTAGATTACCAGGTTATTACACAAGATGCTGGAGGACATGAATTTCAACAGTCAGATAAAGAGAAACACAGGACAAGATCCTAAACAAAGGAGCTTCCGTCCTCAGAGTCTGGGGCCTGGCCCAGTGGCACGTTTAAGCATTTCTGGTTCACCAGCCTGGAAACTCTGAACCCCTCACCTTGTAGGTTTATGAGTTCCCCCTGACTGCTGGCAACTGAACTCAATTTCCAGCCTTTCTCTCCTCAGAGATCAGAGGGTGAGACTAAAAGTTCCGATCACGTGGTTGGCTCCACAGGCAAGGACCCCTTTCCAAAAGTCGTCTCATTAACATAAGGCACCACAGTTTTCCTCCTAGGAAATGTCAAAGTTTTTTCTGTGCTAGAAATAGAGACTAAGACTAAATATATATATTTCCTATTATAAACCATAATATTACACTATGCTTTCAATTTAAAATAACAAGCAGACCCCAGTGCTCCTTATCAATGGAACATCTCTAAAGCAAAGTGTTAAATGAAAAATGCAGCCTAGCAACAATTGTGTTAAAGGTTCTACACACTCCTAGACTCTCCTAGACTTGAATATGCATAAAACATCCTTCAAGGATACTCAAGGATATCCTGTGTATTTAAGATACAGTGACTGCCTCTAGGTGAAGATCACCGACACACGAGAGTCTGAGGGTGAGAGAGTTACTCCTCACCATCTGTGGCCTTTGGTACTGCCTGGAGTTACTACCATGTACATGTTTCAAAAAGTAAAATAAAAAATTAAAAATAACATTTCAATCAGCTGAAAAGCATTTCAATAACTTCCCATACCAGGCATTTTTACAAGTCCAAGTGCCCATTAAAAGAAATGTTTCTTACATAATCAGTTTTTAAAGAAACCATACCTCCATGTTGTATTTCAAACAAACTTAACTAGAATTATTAAATACACAAAACAGACACAAATAAAAAATTTAACTCATTTGATCACAAAGCTTTTTGATTATATCCATTGAAGTAAACACATTTTTCTTGTAGTTCTCATGTGGTGCTCTGAAAAGATATTTTGTGCATATGATCAGGACTACAAAAATTATTTACCCTCCCCCAATAAAAGCAAAACAAAAAATAGCTTTGGCTCTTAAAAGTGATTATCCCGAAGATGAAAAAAGGACACATATTAATGGAGACTAGTGACTGCTAACCACTAGAGCTGACAGTGTCAGTTGCTCAGCTGTGTGACTCTCTGCAGCCCCATGGACTGCAGCCCACCAGGCTCCTCCGTCCATGGGATTTCCCAGGCAAGAGTACTGGAGTGAGTTGCCACTCCCTTCTCCAGGGGATCTTCCCTGCCCAGGGATGAAACCCGGGTGCCCCACACTGCAGGCAGAGTCTTTCCGTCTCGGCCGCCAGGCGGGCCCCATGGGCAAACGCTGTGCTGGTGCAGCACGCGCCGGTGACTGGACAATCAGGACGTTCCTTTGTGGGGGTACAACAGTTCCCCATCTTGAACCTGTGGGTGGTTTTACAAATCTACACATGTGGCAAAATGTCCCAGAATTATATACGAAGACATGAGTACTACTCCGTTCCTCCTCCCCCCAAATGGGTGCATGCAAAAACTGCTGAAACCCAAGAAAGGTGTGTTGTCTAATTGAGCTGTACTGTGCCAGTATCAACTTCCTGCTTTGGGGGTTTCCCTGGCAATCCAGTGGTTAAGACTCCATGCTTCCAATGCAGGGGGCACAGGTTCGATCCTTGGTTGGGGCACTGAGCTCCCACATGCTGTAGTGCAGCCAGAAAAAAAAACCAAAACCTAAACTTTCTGCTTCTGATAATGCACTGTAAGTAACAGGAAATCAAAGGAGGAATCTGATAGATGGAAACAACAAAACCCTCTCTGTACCATTTTTTAAAATTCTGGAGTGTCCATAAATAATTTCTCCAAAGTAAGGTTTTTAAAAAGTGTTCAGAAACATCCTGAATTATACTTTAGTTTTTATGCTGTTTTATGGTGAACTCTGAAATGCTCACCAAAACACAGGCAAGCAAGGTTAACAACTTGTGAGAAAGAAGGGAATCCATGGTGCATCTCAGCACAGGCCAGGAAAAGGGTGAGATCCACTAGGAAGTGCCTTACGTCAAACCTGGGAACTCAAACTGTACCTCTACATTCTCAACATTTTCTGTAGAAGTTTTAACTTAAAGCAGATCTGGGGACCTGGCTGGAATAGGAGGAAATGTTTATGTGAGTAGTCAGTCGTATCCAACTCTTGGCGACCCATGGACTATATAAAAATAGGTAAGTGAAAGACAGAAATGATAAACTGAGAGACAGCACATCTGTATAAGGAGAAATAGAGAGTCTAAGAATTCACCTATTGATACGGATTCAACTACATCCTCCGCAGCAATGACTCAAATCTGTAATTCTGCCCTTCTCCAGGTGCTGAAGCTTTCGTGTATATTAGCTGAAACCAGGAAGGACAGTAGCACTAGCAACACACAGCTTGCTTTATATGCTGGGACCGCTCTAAGCACTTTACCTCCGCAGGTTAAGAAAATGAATACCAAATAGGAAATCAAGTCACAGAAAAAAGTTTAAGGAATTTACTCATCTGGAATTGGCAGAATCAGGACAGAAGCACCGGCAGTTGGGCTCCAGGGTGCATGCTGTTAACTTATTCGACCCAATGGACCCTAGCCCACCAGGCTCCTCTGTCCACAGCATTTCCCAGGCAAGAATACTATAGCAGGTTTGCCATGCCTTTCTCAGGGGATCTTCCCAACCCAGGTATTGAACCTGCATCTCTTACGTCTCCTGCATTGATAGGCAGGTTCTTTACCACCAGCACCACCTGAGAATCTCAATTTACTATACACACTCTATAAGGCTCCATTGTACACTGAACCATTGTTTGTTTAAAACTAACCACTCTCCCTCAAAACCTGTGGCCTGACTTCACTTTTTCTTATCAACTTCTTATAATTTTCTAAGTAGTTTTCTTTTCTCTGTTTTCCATTTACTTTCCTCTAATGGTTACTTTCTTGGCTGCCACTTATCATTTTTACTTTTATTTCTACTACTATCAGACTGAAACTTTCTTGTTGAAAATCTGGGTATCATCTTTCAAGGCTCAGCTTCTGGTCCACATAACTCAGCTGGAATTACCCAGGAACGAGTCAAATCTACTCTTTATCTTCACCTCTTCATAAAGTAAGTTATGATAGCTGGTTGTCCTCAAGACCCTGCACTCGGAGAAGTGGTTCACCTCTGCCTTGGGGATATAGTTTTATAGGGTGCTGGTGGATGTCTAAGATGCTTCAAATAAGAGAACCCTAGTTTTCTTCAGTATGGAAGTGACACTCTGTACACTTAAGAACCATCTAGAAGAATCCTCAGATTGCGTTTTAAATTTTTATTTTTATGTGCCAGCAGATCAAAGTTGGAAGGCAATTTCACATTCACTAAATCATTAGCTCAATCACCTTTAGTGGCACCAATCATCTCCACTCTCCCTCCTTAACCTGATGTTTGAAAGCACTAACCTATGCTGAAACCAGTTGCTGTTCAGTCGCTCAGTCATCTCCAACTCTTTGTGACTCCATGGACTACAGCATGCCAGGTTTTCATCCTTCACCATTTCCCGGAGCTTGCTCAAACTCACGTCCATTGAGTCGGTGATGCCATCTAACCATCTCATCTGTCATCCCCTTCTCCTCCCGCCTTCAATCTTTCCCAGGGTCAGGGTCTTGTCCAATGAGTCAGCTCTTCGCATCAGGTGGCCAAAGTATTGAAGCTTCAGCTTCAGCATCAGTCCTTCCAATGAATATTCAGGGTTGATTTCCTTCAGGATGGACTGGTTTGATGTCTTTGCAGTCCAAGGGACTCTCAAGAGTTTTCTCTAGCACCACAGTTCAGAAGCATCAATTCTTTAGCACTCAGCCTTCTTTATGGTCCAACTCTCACATCCATATGTGACTACTGGAAAAACCACAGCTTTGACTATACGGACCTTTGTCAGCAAAGTCATGTCTCTGCTTTTTAATATGCTGCCTATTGAAACCAGTTAATCTCTACTAATAGAAAGAATAGTGGCACATTTTCATCTTTCACCTTTGTTTCCTTTACCAAGAATGCATTTTCCCTGCCCAAATCCTTCCTACTCTTTATGGCCCAGTTCAAATTTCATCTCCGTCACAGTCTTCAGGACCATGTCAATTCACTGGGATCGTTCTACCCCCGTGCTTCTATTACGACATTATCATTTGTACTATTCAGGTGGCATTCTTGTTATTGCTCAACTCTGGTTTATGTCATGGTTTCATAATTAGGTAATAAGTATCTGGAGGAAGCAAACAATCTAATTTTATACCCACACAGCACCTGGCTCAAAGTTACATACCCCACAGGCACTAGAGAGGTTTAAACAAATTAAAATGTTAATGAAGAAAATTCACCATGAATCAATGATACACTAATGTAATGCAGCTTGTAAGAGACATGTATATCGACTTTTGGGGTCCTAGAACACAGTGCATTCTAGAAGAGCCTCTGACAGACAACTACCCAGATCTCTGGGAACACACAACTATAAAAATGAGTTAACAGCTAGTTCTATAATGTTTGTTATGATTCTCTTCCAAGGAATACTTTGAGAACCTCTGTGGAACCTTTAAGTTTCAGATTACAACATGAAAAATCATCTGCATTTAGCAGAACGATGTAACTTTAAGTAAAAAGTATTTTCGACTAGTAGATGGTCTATGTTTCTCTCACTATTCCTAAGAGCTACTGTTTACTGAACACATACCTTAGATGTGTTAGAATCTATCAGAAGGATGCCGGAATACCTCATGGAGCTGAGCACCAAACAACTACAGTTTTGGTAAGGAAGGCACGCGGCAAGGCCACAGGGGAGCATGAAACATTCAGGACTCTTGTCTTTTTCTGTTTTTTCAGCATCAGCTTCTTTCCTTTGCCTTTACCAACAACACTTTCCTTCACATTAGGAAACAACACCAATAGAGATCCTGGGGTTTCCTTTTAAAAATTCAGCAGACCCAAGAGAAGTCTTTAATTTTAAACCTCAGAACAGTATTCTGATAGACTCCACTTTGGCAGGTTGCCTACCTGTATACCAACAGAGTACAGTAACCATGTGGGACGACAAGCTTTTCAGAAAAGGAGTGCAACCCACGGATCTTTATTTTGTGGCAGGTACTGCATAAAGCATTTCACATATCTGCTTTACTTTGCAAAATGACTGTACGGTTTAGCCTGCATTATCCTTAAGAATATGCCTGCTTTTAAACCTAGGCTCTTCACCAAAACACTGTTAACAACAGACCAATTAAAAGTATTTATCAAAGTTTGGTAAACTGTGGATTCTCCTGCGAATTGTGAAAAAAGCAAAACAGCTACATGTACACGGCTTAGCTCCCTGGGCTGGAGGCTGACCTGCCCCACACTTGGGGACAGTGAAATCTCGTTTATTCCTTCTACGCACAGAGCAGAACTATCATTGGCCTATAAACAATGTCCCTCTAATATTCTCTTTCTATATTCACACAGAAAGGAAAAGGAATGGATAAAGGAATAACTGGGCAGGCCATTTCCCCTTCCATTTCTTTAGAAAAGTGTGCTAGCCAGAAATCCAGGATTGCATATACATTTGACCCTTGGACAGCATGGGTTTGAACTGTGTGGGTCCATATATAAGCCAGTTTTTTTCAATAAATATATTAGGAAAAATGCTGGAGATCTATGACAATTTGGAAGACTTACAAGTGAACTATGTAGTCTACATATACTGAAAAAACTAAGAAAAAGCTGGGTATCATGAAGGCATAAAATACACGTAGATACTAGTCTATCCTTACTTAGGCATAAGGTGAGTGATATTTAATATATTTATGTTAGTTTTCTTACTGTTTTATAACTTTGCTTTCAAAGGCTTATATTACTATATGGTATTCCCTCCTCCTGCTCCCCCATCTTGTAATTGGAGAGATTGTGTTACCAGCCTATCAATAACACAAGTAAGTTGTTTTTGTACAGGCTAGGCTTCTGAGAAACAATTGATTACACCAGGCTACCACAGAGCAATCATATTGTTGCTGCTTCAATATCACTGCATGAATTGTTGTACTTGTAAATAAACATGAGTTTTTTTTTCATATTTTCTATTTTGATGTCTAGTGTTAGCAATACATATAACATCTAGTGATTTGTTTCATTATAAGACAATATTGATGGGGGTGGTGAGAGAGATGATTCATCTTATAAACAGATGATGCAGACTTACAGTACTGATAAATGCAGTTAAATACTGTAAATGTATTTCCTCTTTCTAAAATTTTCTTAATAACATTCTTTTTTTCTAGTTTAAGAATATAGTGCATGCATGGTCAGTCATGTCTGACTCTTCGCACCCCCTACTCTCAGTAGCCCACCCGGCTCCTCTGTCCATGGGATTTTCCAGGCAAGAATAGTAGAATGGGTTAGCCATTTCCTTCTCCAGGGTATCTTCCTGACCCAGGGATCAAACCCACATCTCTTGAGTCTCTTGCATTAATAGGTGTATTCTTTACCACTGAGCCACCTGGGAAGCCCATATAATACAAATAACATACCTTATCTGTTAATCAACTGTTTATGTTATTGGTAAGGCATCTAGTCAACAGTAACCTATTAGTATTAATTTTAGGTGAGTCAAAAATCATACATGAATTTTCAGCTGCACCTGCTGGTTGCAGGGTAGAGGTTCAGTTCAGTTCAGTCGCTCAGTCGTGTCCGATTCTTTGTGACCCCATGAATCGCAGCACGCCAGGCCTCCCTGTCCATCTCCAACTCCCAGAGTTCACTTAAACTCACGTCCATCAAGTCGGTGATGCCATCCAGCCATCTCATCCTCTGTTGTCCCCTTCTCCTCCTGCCCCCAATCCCTCCCAGCATCAGTCTTTTCCAATGAGTCAACTCTTCGCATGAGGTGGCCCAAAGTACTGGAGTTTCGGCTTTAGCATCATTCCTTTCAAAGAACACCCAGGACCAATCTCCTTTAGAATGGACTGGATCTCCTTGCAGTCCAAGGGACTCTCAAGAGTCTTCTCCAACACCACAGTTCAAAAACATCAATTCTTCAGCGCTCAGCTTTCTTCAGAGTCCAACTCTCACATCCATACATGACCACAGAAAAACCACAGCCTTGACTAAATGGACCTTTGTTGGCAAAGTAATGTCTCTGCTTTTGAATATGCTATCTAGGTTGGTCATAACTTTCCTTCCAAGGAGTAAACATCTTTTAATTTCATGGCTGCAGTCCCCATCTGCAGTGATTTTGGAGCCCCCAAAAATAAAGACTGACACTGTTTCCACTGCTTCCCCATCTATTTCCCAGGAAGTGATGGGACCAGATGCCGTGATCTTCATTTTCTGAATGTTGAGCTTTAAGCCAACTTTTTCACTCTCCACTTTCACTTTCATCAAGAGGCTTTTTAGTTCCTCTTCACTTTCTGCCATAAGGGTGGTGTCATCTGCATATCTGAGGTTATTGATTCTCCCAGCAATCTTGATTCCAGCTTGTGCTTCTTCCAGCCCAGTGTTTCTCATGATGTACTCTGCATAGAAGTTAAATAAGCAGGGTGACAATATACAGCCTCGACATACTCCTTTTCCTATTTGGAACCAGTCTGTTGTTCCAGAAGCAACAGTTCTAACTGTTGCTTCCTGACCTGCATACAGATTTCTCAAGAGGTAGGTCAGGTGGTCTGGTATTCCCATCTCTTGAAGAATTTTCCACAGTTGATTGTGATCCACATAGTCAAAGGCTTTGGCATAATCAATATAGCAGAAATAGATGTTTTTCTGGAACCCTCTTGCTTTTTCGATGATCCAGCAGATGTTGGCTTTGATCTCTGGGTAGAGGTGGGTGTCCTTTATTCCCATGCTGTTCAAGGATCAACTGCATTTAAGTACCAGGGATAGTACCTACGTATGAATGTCTATACTCCCACACTTCTGAAAACACTTAACAAGAAAATATATACCCAACAGTTTAACAATGAATACACAGTAAGTCAGCTATATTAAAAATAACATAATTACCTAGTTGTGCTGGTTAAACTAAAACACAAAACCAAAAACAATTCATCTCAAATAATGTACCTTAAACACAGCAACAGATGCTTTACAAACCCTAATCTCAGTACAATAAATGCAAGCCAAGCTTTAAAAACTGCAGAGCAGTAAAATGGATGCTCAATAAATATCTGCTGGCTTGAATTTATCAAACTCACAGGCAAATCTCGTAAGACAGATAAAAATTAAAGTCAATGAGTAGCATAACTCCAAACTGAAAGGAACTTGAAATGTTTAGCTTTTGACAGTAACAATTATTCTGGATAAAAGAGACAAGGAGATTTTACCTAACTTTCAATCATCCTTGTAAAGGTCACAGTTATAAAAATATTCTAGGGAAGTTGGGGAAGGGGGAAAAGAAGGCAAGGAAGAGGGTGAAAGTTATTCTCTTGGTTTAATATGTTATTAATGAGATTTTGAAAATAGCACCATCTTTTAGGACAGAAAATGTTTACAGTTATTTGTATCCTCTTATTTTTCAAGTACAGAAAAACACCAATTAAAAATGGTTTTAAAACAAAAAGATCTCCTCTCAGAAGGGCAGGGACAACACTGGTTGACTCAGTAGCTCAATGACATCAATGAGGTCTCTCTCAGAAATCCTACCTGTCCACTTTGCTGCCAACCACAACTACATGTTCCAACCACAGTGTAAAGGCTCATCTCAAGCTGGTCCACCTCAGATAACACCCAGCAACTATCCAATAGTAGAAGTCATCTACTCCCTGTGTGTCTACTGTAATTAATTAGTTAATGAAATTTCAAAAGCAGTTTTAGGTTTTAAACACATCAATACATGACATCACTCAAAGTCAGAACCTTAGGGTTCACTCTTGATGCTGTAAATTCTATGGGTTTGGACAAATGTTTAATGGTACTTATGTATCTATCATTATGGTATCAGAGCATTTTCACTGCCCTAGAAATCCCATGTGCCCTGCCTATTCATTCCCACCCCCTAGCAACCCCTCATGTTTATACTGTCTCCACAGTTTTAACTTTTCCAGAAAGTCATACAGTTGGAATTATACAGTATGTAGCCTTTCAGACTGGTTTCTTCCACTAAGTATAGTATATGCATTTAAGGTTTCTTCATGTCTTTTCATGGCTTGAGAGCTCATTTGTTTTTAGTGCTGAATAATCTATTATTTATCCATTTACCTATTGAAGTACATCTTTGTTGTCATTGTTGTTCAGTCACTCAGTCGTGTCTGACTCTGTGATTCCGTGGACTGCAGCACACCAGGATTCCCTGTCCTTTACCACCTCCCAGAGTTTGCTCAAACTCATGTCCATTGGGTTGGTGATGCCATCTAACCATCTTGTCCTCTGTCGCCCCTTCTCCTCCTGCCTTCAATCTTTCCCAGCATCAAGGTCTTGTACAATGACTTGGCTCTTCACATCAGGTGGCCAAAGTATTGGAGTTTCAGTTTCAGCACCAGTCCTTCCAATCAATGTTCAGGACTGATTTCCTTTAGGATTGACTGGTTTGATCTCCTTGCTGTCTAAGGGACTCTGAAGAGTCCTCTCCAACAGAACAGTTTAAAAGCATCAATTCTTCAGCCTTCAACCTTCTTTATGGTCCAACTCTCACATCCATACATGACTACTGGAAAAACCATAGCTTTGACTATGTGGAACTTTGTTGGCAAAGTAGCGTCTCTGCTTTCTAACACGCTAAGTTTGTCGCCGTTTTTTTCCCAAGGAGCAAGCGTCTTTTAATTTCATGACTGCAGTCACTGTTGGAAGTGATTTTGGAGCCCAAGAAAATAAAGTCTGTCACTGTTTCCATTATTTCCCCGTCTATTTGCCATGATGTGATGGGACTGGATGCCTTGATCTTGATTTCTGAACGCTGAGTTTTAAGCCAGCCTTCTCACTCTCCTCTCATCCTCATCAAGAGGCTCTTTAGTTCCCTTCACTTTCTGCCAAAAGGTTAGTGTCATCTGCATAGCTGAAGTTATTGATATTTCTCCAGCAATTTTGATTTCAGTCTGTGCTTCATCCAGCCCACTTGGTTGCTTCCAAGTTTTACGTCTTCCTTCTCAATTTGTATACCATTTATTTCCTTTCCCTTGTTATTCCCACATTAGCTAGAACTTTCAGGATGATGTTGAAAAGAAGTTGCAAAAGGGAAGACTCTTGTCTTACACCCAATCTTAGTGGGAAAGGTTTGAGTTTCTCACCATTAGCTGTAGATTTTTTTGTCGACATTCTTTCTCAAGTTGAGGTAGTTCCCCCATTATTCCTAAGCTTAAGGAGAGACTTTATCACGCAGGTGTTGGATTTTGTCAAACACTTTTTCTACACTACAGATATGATTTTGTGATTTTCTTTTTTAGCCTGTTGATATGAGAGTTTACATGAATTAACTTTCAAAGGTTGAACCAGACTTGCATAGCTAGCATAAATCCCAACTGACCATGTTGTAGAATTCTTCTTACATAGTGTTGTATTTGATTCATTAACACTTTGTTGAGAAACTTTCACATCTTATGTTCATGAGAGATACTGGTCTGTAGTTTTCTTTTCTTATATTGTTTTTGTCTCATTTTCATATTAGGGTAATGCTGGCCTCAAAAAATGAGTCAGAAAATATTCCCTCTGCTTCTTGCCTTTGAAAGAGACTGTAGAGAACTGGTATAATTTCTTAGGTGTTTAGTAGAATTCATCAGTGAATCTGTCTGGGCCTGGTGCTGTTTTAGAAGGTTATTAATTGTTGACTCAATTTCTTAATAGATATAACCTATTTGTACTGTCTATTTCTTGTGAGAGTCTCAGCAAAAGAATTTTTTAAAGGATTTGTCTATTTCATCTAGGTTGTCCAACTTCCTGGCACGGAGTTGTTTGCTACATTCCTTTATTATCCTTTTCAGGTCCACAGGCCCCCCAGTGGTCGCCCTTCTTTCATTTCTGATGTTAGTAATCTGTACCTCCTCTTTTTTCTTACCTGGTGGAGGCTTATCTATTTTGTCAATCTTTTTAAAGAACTAGCTTTTCTTTTCACTGAAAACAGAAAATCAACAGAGAAAAATCAATTTAGTTGACTTTTGCTCTATTTCTTCTGCTTTTTTTGGATTTAACTTGCTCTTCCTTTCCTAGTTTCCTAAAAGCTTAGATTACTAATCTTCTCTTCTAATATGTACATTCAATGGTGCAAGTTTCCAGAAAAATCAATGCTTTCACTGCATCCTCCAAATTTTAATAAGTTGTGCTTTCATTCTCAGTACAAAACCTTTTATATTTCACTTGAGAGTTCTTCCATGGCCCATTGTTATTTAGAAGTTTGTTGCTTTAATCTGCATGTATTTGGGATTTTCCAGTTAACTTTCCGTTAGTGACTTCTAGTTTAATTCCATTTTGTTCTGAGAGCAGACATTATATAATTTCTATTCTTTTCAATTTGTTAAAGAAAGTGTGTTTTATGGCCTAGAATGTGCTCTATCATGGTAAATATTTCATGTGAACTTAGAAGAATGTATACTCTAAAGCTGCTGGATGAAGCAGTCTACAGATGTCAACTATATCCAGCTGTTTGCCAGTGCTATTGATTACGTCCTCACTCATTTTTTGCTACTTGATCTATTTCTGACAGAGAAGTGCTAGAGTCTCCATCTCTAACAGCTGACTCATCTATTTTCCCCTGCAGTTCAATCAGTTTTTCTCTCATATAGTTTGATCTCTTTTCTTAGGTGCATACATATAAGGGTTGTTATGTCTTCCCAAAGAATGGACCCTTTTATCCCTATATAAGGCCCTTCTTTATCCTTGATAACGATCCCTGCTTTGAAGTATATTGTGCCTGAAATTTATACAGCTACTCCTGCTTTGTCCTTTTTTTTAAATTGAAATATAGTGATTTATAACGTTCTGTTAATGTCTGCTGCACATCAAAGTAATTTCAGTTATATATATATATATATATATATATGAAGTGAGGTGTTAGTCACTCAGTTGTGTCCAACTCTTTGTGACCCCATGGACTATAGCCTGCCAGGCTCCTCTGCCCTTGGGATTCTTCAGGCAAGAATACTGGAGTGGGTTGCCATTTCCCTTTCCAGGGGATCGTCCCAATTTAGGAATAGAACCCAGGTTTCCTGTGTTGTAGGGAGATTCTTTACCGTCTGAGCTATAATATATGTATATTATATATGTATACACACACACACACATATACACACACACACATTCTTTTTAGTGCTCTTTTCCATTATGTTTATCTCAGGACACTGAGTACAGTTCCCTGTGCTGTACAGTAGGACTTTGTTGTTTATCCATTCTATATATAATAATTTGCATCTGTTAAGCCCAAACTTCCAGTCTATCCCTCTTCTATCCACTCTCCTCCTGGACAACCACAAGTCTGTTTCTCTATGCCTGTGAGTCTGTTTATGTTTTGTGGATATGTTCATTTATGTCAGGTTTTAGATTCCATATATAAGTGGTATCATATGGTATTTGTCTGACTTACTTCACTTAGTATGATCATATCTAGATTCAACCATGTTGCTGTAAACGGCATTATTTCATTCTTTTTTTTATGGCTGAGTGGTATTCAGTTGCATATTTGAGCCACATTTTCTTTATTCATTATCTGTTGATGAACAACAAGGTTGTGTACATGTCTTGGTTACTGTGAATAGTGCTATGAACACAGGGGTGCATATATCTTTATGAGTTGTAGTTTTGTCTGGGTATATGCCCAGAAGTGGGATTGCTGGATCATATGGGGTAACTGTTTTTAGTTTTTTGAGGTACTGGCATAATGTTTCCACAGTGGCTGTACCAACTTACATTCCCATGTGTCTGCTTTCTTTTGATCAGTGTTAGCATGGTACTTTTTTTCTTCATCCATTTACTTTTATTTGTATGTGTCTTTCTGTTTAAAGTGGGTTTCCTATACACAACATATTGCTGTTCTTCAATACTTAGTCATGTCAAACTCTTTGCAACCCCATGGACTGCAGCATGCCAGGCTTCCCTGTCCTTCACTGTCTCCCAGAGCTTGCTCAAACTCATGTCTGATGAATTGGTGAGGGCATCTAACCATCTCAACCTCTGTAGCCCCCTTCTCCTGCCTTTGATCCTTCCCAGCATCAGGGTCTTTTTGAATGAGTTGGATCTTCACATCAGGTGGCCAAAGTACTGGAGCTTCATCTACAGCATCAGTCCTTTCAATGAATATTCAGGGTTGATTTCCTTTAGGATTGAATGGTTTGATCTCCTTGCTGTCCAAGGAACTCTCAAGAGTCTTCTCCAGTACCACAGTTTGAAAGCAACTTTCAATTGGCTCATTTAGAGCACTGACTACTGATACACTTGGATTAATATTTACTATATTCATTACACTTTCCTATTTGTTTCCCTCCTTCTTTATTTCTATTTTTATCTTCAACTCTTTTCCTGCCTTTTGCAGTTTTACTTGAGCATGAATTTAATAAAAATCCATTTTCTCTACATTCTTAGCCTACCAGTTACACTTTAAAAAAATTTTAATGGTTGGACTAGAGATTACTGTGCACATTTCCAGCTGATCTATCTACTTTCATAGGTACTGTCAGTTCTGTTAGAAACAAAATAACCCTGATTCCTCAGTCCTGTCCCTTATTGTCACTGTCACCCAGACAAAGTCAGACCTCTGACCATCAGAAGGAGGGGGAAAATTAATGAACACTAAGTAAGAAGCCAAAGTCTCTGCTACTTTGAGTTTGCTAGACAATGTGGTATGAGGAAAATATCAGAAGAAGCAAGACACCCATTAGAGAAGAAAGTCAAAGCAATTTTGTTACAACCCACTGAAAAGACAAATGGAATGAAAGAAAAAGGAATCACTAGCTGTGTTATGAGCTAGAATCTGGCGGAGCATCCTGCTGTCACCCCTAAAATCACTGTGAAATAACCCAGTCTTAAGTGGTATATTATAATCCACAGAGCAAGTACACAGTTCACAGAGCTGCCACCACTGCAGACAAAAGAAGCCTCCAAGGTCACCTAGTTCAACTGCTTTATTCTACAAATGAGAAAAACAGGGTTCAGAGAGGCTGAACCTTGGAAGAGCACACAGGCTAGAACCTGGTTTGTCTGACTTAGAAGCCAAGGTTCCTCTTGCTAGTACTTTCTGGATCTCTTTACCTTCTTACAGTTTAATAAGGTAACAGCACCAGTGTGGTAGCTAGCATTCTTTATATCCATGTGTGTAGCTGTAAATATCTGCACATATTTGGATTTTAGAAAATAATATATTTTAAAAATCAAAGCAGTGGACTTTCCTGGTGGTACGGTAGGTAAGAATCTGGTACATGGGCTTGACTCCTGGTCCAGGAAGACTCCACATGACGTGGAGCAACTTAAGCCTGTGGGCCACAAGTACTGAAGCATGAAGGCTTAGAGCCTGTGCTCTGCGTCCAGAGAAGCCACCACAATGAGAAGCCCATGCACCACAACCAAGAGTAGCCCCTGCTCACCCAAGGAGAGAAAAGCTCAAACGGCAATGAAAACCCAGCGAGTCAAAAACAAATAAATACATAATTTTTTAAAGCAGTAACAAAGGACTCATTACTATCCTATAACTGTAGAAATATGGTCGCACTTTAGAAAAAATTTCCATATAGCATGACAACCTTAATGTTCTTTTTTATAGCCCTCTATCTGTGGTAATTACAATTATAAAGTGAAACTCACAGTACAAACTCTAGGAATAAGAGACACTTTCAGTTCTTAGAAAAGAATCACATAAAACAGGAGACTCAATCATTAGATAATTTAAACACAAAATATCACATTGCCTACTAGAAAATACATGTAACTGAAAGTTACATTAACATTTATTAAAATTTATTAAATTAATGCTTATTAAAACATTTATTAACATTATTAACAGTTTTTTATGGTTAGTAAACAAGGAAGGGGCTTTCCTGGTGGCTAAGCTGGTAAAAAATCCTACTGCAATGTGGGAGACCTGGATTCGACCCCTCAGTTGGGAAGATCCCCTGGATAAGGGAATGGCTACCCACTCCAGCATCCTGGCCTGGAGAAGTTCATGGACTGTATAGTTCATGGCGTGGGAAAGAGTCGGACACGACTGAGCGACTTTCACTTTCACACAGTGCCGGGGACCAGCCCCAGCTGATCCAGGGTATTCGAAGGAGAGACGGCATAGGCGAGGGTCAGGGAACAACTGCTTAATTAAACGTTAATTAAGGATATAAAGAGTAATGGAATAAGGATAGCTCAGTAGGAAAATTCAGTGGAGAAAAGAGGCTGAGTAGCTTGGTTTACGCGGGGGACCAATAAAACTTCAAGACAAGAAGCTTGCACCACTTACGTAGGCCGCAGGCGTCCTTCCGTTCTCCCGAAGGAGAGGAGACACTGAGGCCTCCCCGGTCGGATCTTAGAAGCCCAGGCATAATTAGTAAGCATGGTGGGTTCCGCGCTCCAGATGGAGACTCAACCAGAGTGAGAGAGAGAGAGACATGGGGAGACCAGTCTTTCGAGGAACTGATCCCAATTCTTTATTTTCCATGGTCTACTTTTATACACTGAGATGTTATGCAAAAGTCACGTGGGGTCAGCAGTCCTGACTTTTATCAAAGTCAGGTGCTTCATACAAATGTATACAGAGGTCTTAGGGGTGTTACATCATCTTCTGGCCAGGGGGCCTGCTGACAATTTATGACCCTCTCCTTGTGACAGTGGTCAGTCAACCAGGACATTT
Source organism: Bubalus kerabau (assembly GCF_029407905.1). Taxonomy (NCBI): domain Eukaryota; kingdom Metazoa; phylum Chordata; class Mammalia; order Artiodactyla; family Bovidae; genus Bubalus; species Bubalus kerabau. The sequence goes on from NC_073625.1 coordinate 199,114,921, forward strand.
ATTTCTCCAGGGGTGATTATTCTTAAAACAGACGCCACCCAAATAAAGTTACATTCCTATAGGGTGAGGGTGTAGTGGGTTTTAGTTAAGAAAAGAATTTACTTAGCCTAAGGTCTAACGTGATTTATATCAAAGGTTAATACTTATTTCTTCTATATATTCATTAATGTGTGTAAGGGCAGGGGATGTGGAGACTTAGCAGTAAACATCAGCTCAACAAATGAAAAACCCTTCACCAATACAATTTCTAATCAGCCCATTATACTTATACTAATAATTTTCTAACTTCTCTAAGGAACCTGTTTTTAGAAGGTTTAAAGCATCTCGTGCCTCTCACAGTTGGGAGGCTGTGAGCAATCACATGTGGCCGGACAAGCCTGTCAGGCAGGCTAGAGAACCTTCAGAGGAGTTTGTAGGTTAAAACATTCCTATCACACCCAGGAATTATTATTAACTGGAGCTCTAAGTTAACTCCTTCTCCGAAAGAGGTGGTGGGGGACAGCCCCCCGTAAAGCCAGAGGTGTAGGTGAGAGCACAAAGTAGTAAGGTAGGCAGGCTCTGGTTATGGGGGTAGATGCTCGAGGATTTCCAGGGGGACTCCTGAGGCTCGATCCCGCCTTTGCGTATGTCAAGCCTCCTTCCTCATGACCTTTGCCATGGGCGGAGTGCCTCACGCCGGCCCCCAACAACACAGGAAGATACACACAACAATTCATCGTATTTCTTGGTGAAGCTTATTTTGAACAGTCTCCATTTATAAACAAATATTTTAAATAAGGCTAACTCAAACATGCCCTCACTCAACTATAAATGTTAATCTTCAGCACAAGATAACATTTTATATTATCAGCAGCTTGAAAAAAAGAAATCTAGTCACAAATATATGCATATGTCCTAAGGTCATGATATTTAACTATTTAATCAAACATACATTCTCAATTAACAGATAATCTAAATATGCTCCACCAGCAAATTACATGTATTATATATAACCTTAAACATTAATTCAGAATAGGGCTAAAAAAATCAAGTAAGAATCAGATGTCACAGCTACTATTGGGGGGGTGGGTCTTCATCCTGATTTGAAATATACCAGTTAAAATCATTAGATACACTAGAAAGATTTGATCTTATCTCGAAAATCCTATGCTTGAACTCTAACATGGTGAGTAAATACAAACATGGCTTTTTGTGGTGGGTAGGAATCAATTCTCCCAGCCAGGCTTCAGCAATACGTGAACCGTGAATTTCCAGTTGTTCAAGCTGGTTTTAGAAAAGGCAGAGGAACCAGAGACCAAATTGCCAACATCTGCTGGATCATCGAAAAAGCAAGAGAGTTCCAGAAAAACATCTATTTCTGCTTTATTGACTATGCCAAAGCCTTTAACTGTGGATCACAATAAACTGTGGAAAATTCTTCAAGAGATGGGAATACCAGACCACCTGACCTACCTCTTGAGAAATTTGTATGCAGGTCAGGAAGCAACAGTTAGAATTGGACATGGAACAACAGACTGGTTCCAAATAGGGAAAGGAGTACATCAAGGCTGAATACTGTCACCCTGCTTATTTAACTTACATGCAGGGTACATCATGAGAAACTCTGGGCTGGAAGAAGCACAAGCTGGAATCAAGATTGCCGGGAGAAATATCAATAACCTCAGATATGCAGATATTACCACTCTTATGGCAGAAAGTGAAGAGGAACTAAAAGGCCTCTTGATGAAAGTGAAAGAAGAGAGTGAAAAAGTTGGCTTAAAACTCAACATTCAGAAAACTAAGATGATGGCATCTGGTCCCATCACTTCCTGGGAAACAGATGGGGAAACAGCGGAAACAGTGTCAGACTTTATTTTTGGGGGCTCCAAAATCACTGCAGATGGTGACTGCAGCCATGAAATTAAAAGACGCTTACTCCTTGGAAGGAAAGCTCTGACCAACCTAGATAGTATATTGAAAAGCAGAGACATTACTTTGCCAACAAAGGTCCATGGTTTTTCCTGTGGTCATGTATGGATGTGAGAGTTGGACTGTGAAGAAAGCTGAGCACCGAAGAATTGATACTTTTGAACTGTGGTGTTGGAGAAGACTCTTGAGAGTCCCTTGGACTGCAAGGAGATCCAACCAGTCCATTCTGAAGGAGATCAGCCCTGGGATTTCTTTGGAAGGAATGATGCTAAAGCTGAAACTCTAGTACTTTGGCCACCTCATGCAAAGAGTTGACTCATTGGAAAAGACCCTGATGCTGGGAGGGATTGGGGGCAGGAGGAGAAGGGGACAACAGAGGATGAGATGGCTGGATGGCATCACTGACTCGATGGACGTGAGTCTGAGTGAACTCTGGGAGTTGGTGATGGACAGGGAGGCCTGGCGTGCTGCGATTCATGGGGTCGCAAGAGTCGGACACGAGTGAGCAACTAAACTGAACTGAACTGAGGAATCAATGTGGCTCTGTAAATATACTACATACAGAAACCTCTTTTGGGTGTGGGAAACAAAATGATCGACTTTATTAAATGGGTTTATGAAAATGTATTAAAGTCAAGTCTACGCGGCAGCATTTTACTTTTTAAGTGATTTTATGTTATTCTTTAAGTGATTTATATAATTAATATTTTTTTCCATTCAGCAGCTGAACCAAAAGGAAGACTTTCCCCAGTTACATAACAAGAGTTGTCGACACCTTTAAAGAAATTATCCTTGTATTCAGTAACATTTTCAGCATAAATATCTGTTGTAATACAATATCAATTTGGGAAAATATTAAAAAATTAACATTTGTGTCACTGGAGTCCTAGAAGGAGAGGAGAAAGAAACTAAGAAAAGAAAAAAATTCTGAAGAAATAACAGTTGGAAATTTTGCAATTTTTGGCAAAGATATAAATTTATACATTCAATACATTTAATGAACAACAAATAGGATAAATGGAAAGAAAACCATGCTGAGACATACCAGTATCAAACTGTTAAACCCAATGATAAAGAAAAATTGTTTTTCTCAGGCTGCTTTTACAGACAAGTTACATATAAAAGAAATACTCAAATACTGTGGATTTCTTATCAGAAACCAGGGAGTTCAGAAGACTGAAAAAAAATAAAAAAATAAAAACCTGTCAAACAAGAATTCTGTATGACATGAAAGGATCCTTTAGAAATGAAGGCAAAATAAAAACATTCTCAGATAAAAGAGAACTAAAGGAAATTAATTCCCAGCTGACTTGGTCTGTAAGAAATGCTAAAGGAAGTTTTTTTTCAGGCTGAAGGGAATGTTACCAGAGAGAAACAGATCTTCAAATATGAAGGAAGCAGGATTTATTGAAAGCAAAAAATTTTAACGTTATCTGGGAAGGAATTCAGTGTACTACATGTATTACATGGCAAATCTAACACAGAGTGGAGAGTAAGGACTTTTGGATTTTTTAAAATTTGAGGTGGTAAAATTGACTGAAAAGATATATATTTATGTTACAATCCCTAGAACAACTACTAAGAAAATAATAAAGATATGGTCAAAATGCCATTAGGTATGCAAAAATAGTATATCCAAATAATCCAAAAGAAGAAAAGAGGGAACAGAGGAGCAAAAATTAAAAGGGATGGACAAAATTAACAGAATCCAGCCATATCAATAAATACATTAAATGTAATGATCTGAACACAACAGGGTCAATTCATGAAAAAACACAACAAAAACAAAAAACCATTGACACCATTAATGTATTTATACCTAATAACAGCTTCAAAGTACATGGAAGCAAAAAATGATTTTATCAGGAAGGGAAAGACAGATAATCCACAATTATAAAAAACTTTAGCATGTCTCTCCCAGTATCGGAAAGAACAAGCACCAAAAAGAACAAGTAAATAGAAAAATTAGCAGAGATACAGATGACCTAAACAATGCTATTAATCAATTAAGCCAGTGTTTACAGAATGCTACAGAACATCTCACCTAAGAACAAAAGAATATACATTATTTTTAACTGCACTTAACACATTCAGCAATGCAGACCATATTCTGGGCCAAAAACCATAACTTAACACAATAAAATAAAATGAAATCATACAAAGGATGTACTCTGGCCATGATAGAACTAAACCAGAAATCAGTAAGAGACAGACACTTGGAAAAACCCCAAGTATTTGGAAATCAAAGTATATTCTTTAATAGTAAAGCATATTGAATAAAAGGGGAAAACTAATTCTAAATATCCCATCTAAAGAGGAAATCTCAAAGGACATTAGAAAGTATTTTGAACTGAATGAAAATGAAAATATATCAAAATTAAAGCAGTATTCAGAGGACAATTTAAATATTACATGTTTCTAGCACAAAAGAGAAGGCAATGGCAACCCACTCCAGTACTCTTGCCTAGAAAATCCCATGGATGGAAGAGCCTGGTAGGCTGCAGTCCATGGGGTCGCTAGTAGTCGGACACGACTGAGTGACTTCACTTTCACTTTTCACTTTCATGCATTGGAGAAGGAAATGGCAACCCACTCCAGCGTTCTTGCCTGGAGCATCCCAGGGATGGGGGAGCCTGGTGGGCTGCTGTCTCTGGGGCTGCACAGAGTCGGACACGACTGACACGACTTAGCAGCAGCCGCAGCAGCACAAAAGACGTTCTCACAACTTTATGGTTACCAAAAGGGTAAAGGGAGGGAGGGACAAATTAGGAGTTTGGGATGAACAGATACACATTACTATACATAAAACAGGTAACTAACTAAGGACCTACTATATAGCACAGATTTTATAATAACCTGTTACAGTTAAACTAGAAAAAGAATAGAAGAACCACAAAGCAAGCTGAAGAATAGAAATGATAAAGAATAGAAATTAATGAAGGTGCAAACAGAAAAAGAGAGAAAATTAATGAATCCTAAAGCTGCTTCTTTGGAAAAAATCATTAAAACTGATAATCCTCTAACAAAAATTACAAAAGAAGACACAAGCTTGCATCAGGAGTCAAAGAGGGGATTATCAATACCTTGGAGAAGGCAATGGCACCCCACTCCAGTAACTCTTGCCTGGAAAATCCCATGGATGGAGGAGCCTGGTAGGCTGCAGTCCAGCGAAGAGTTGGATACGACTGAGCGACTTCACTTTCACTTTTCACTTTCATGCACTGGAGAAGGAAATGGCAACCCACTCCAGTGTTCTTGCCTGGAGAATCCCAGGGATGATGGAGCCTGAAGGGCTGCCGTCTATGGGGTCACACAGAGTCAGACATGACTGAAGTGACTTAGCAGCAAGACATCAAAAAGATTAAAGGAGTACTATGAAAAATTTTATGCTCAAAAATCCCACAATTTGGGAGCGTCCTTGGTGGCTCAGTGGTAAAGAATCCACCTACCAATGCAGGAGACAAGGGTGTGATCCCTGAGTGGGGACGACCCTACATGTCACAGAGCAAGGAAACTTGTGTGCCACAGCTGCTGGCCTCTCGAGCCTGAGAGCCACAACGCTGAAGCCATGCGCCCAGAGCCCGTGCTCCACAATGAGAGAAGCCACAGCAACGAGAAGCCCACGGGCTGCAAGGGGGCGCTCCCCAAGTAGAGAAAAGCCCACACAGCAACAGACACCTAGTACAGCCAATAATATAAATAAACTTTTTTTTTTAATCCCACAATCTGGATGAAACAACCACTTCCTGAGACACATACAAATTACTCAAAGGAAAACAAACAGACAAAAAACAGTAACCCAAATAGTCCTACATTTATTTTAAAAAGTTGAATTCATAGGTAAAAACACATTCTAAGAAAGAAAACTTGAAACCCAGACAGTTTCAATGGCAAATTCTACTAAACATTTAAGGAAGAAATGATACAAATTTGAACATCATCTAGTAAGCAGAAGAGGAATGAAGGCTTTCCAATTTATGAAGCCAGTATGTTATTATCCTGATACTCAAAACAGGCAAAGATATTACAAGAAAACCACAGATTAATACCACTTATCAACATAGACACAAGTACCCTCAACTAAATATATATAGCAGACCGAATCCTGCAGCGTGTTAGAGGAATACTACGTCACAAACAAGTGGGGTTTATTTTGGGATCACAAGTCTCATTCAAACAGAACCAACATAATTCAACATATTTAGACTAAATAAGAAAAAAAAAATCATGATTATCACATTTAAAAAAAAGTATTTCTTCATGATTTTAAAAAACCCTCAGCACACTAGGAATAAAAAGGAACTTCTATAACTTGATAAAGAATATTTACGAAAATTAAAGCTAATATCCTAAGATCAGGAACAAGGCAAGTTTGTCTACTTTCATCACTTCTATTCATTCTCATACTAGAAGTTCTAGTTGGCAAAGTAAGTAAAGAAAAAGAAATAAAGGCATATAGATTAGGAAAGAAGAAATAAAACTGTCTCTATTCACAGATGGAGTATTATCTATAGAGAAAATCCCAAGGAATCTATTTAAAAAAATCCTAGAATGAGTTTAGAAAAATTGCTGAATGCAACATTAACATACAAAAAACAACTGTATTTCTGAATACTAGCAATTAACAACTACAAGTAAAAAATATTTTTTAAAAACTGTACATTTACAACATGAAAGAATGAAACAAAAATAAAATAGAAATGCTTAGATACGAATCTGACAAAAATTTTGCAAGATTTGTATGCTGAAAACCACAAAACATGAAAGAAATAAAGACAACCTAAATAGAGAGAGAAACCATTTTCACAGATTGGAAGACTCATTATTGCTGACATATTAATTTCATCTATTGATCTATAGATCCAATGCAAGCCTAATCAAAATCCCAGAAGGACTTATAGTAGATATAACCACCTCAAATTTATGAGGAAAGGCAAAGACGTTAAAATAGTCAAAGCAATTTTGATAGAACAGAACATAGCTGGGAGTCTCACACTGCGTGATTTCAAGGATTACTGCAAAGCTGCAATAATCAAGGCAGTATGGTATCAAAAGGGAGGGCCATAAGCAGAATAAAGAGCTCAGAAATCAACTCACACAAATATAATCAACTGATTTTTGGCAAAAGTACAAAATCAATTGAATGGATGTATAATCTTTTAAACAAATGGTTCTGGATATCTGCATGCCAAAAACATTAACATTAATCTATACTTAATACCTAACACAGATATTAGCTCAAAAATATCGTAGACCTAACTGCCATATCCAACATTTTAAAACGTCTAGGAAAAAAAGACATGAGAAAACATGTAGGTTAGGCAGAGTTCTTGGATATGAAACCAAAAGCACAGTCCATGACACTGATATTTTAAACTTGATCAAAATGAAAAACTTTTGTTTAAAGGAAGATATCAGTTAAGAGGATAAAGACAAGACATACACTGGCAGAAAACATCTGTAAATCACATATCTGACAGAGAACTTGCATTTGCAATATATAAAGTACTTTCAAAATTCAAAAATAAGAAAAGAGTCCAACAAAATGGGGCTAATTAAATTGTGTCGGGATAGGGGAACACATGTATACCTGTGGCGGATTCATTTTGATATTTGGCAAAACTAATACAATTATGTAAAGTTTAAAAATAAAATAAAATTAAAAAAAAAGAAAACAAAACAAAACAAAAATAAATAAATTGTGTTGGGATAATGTAGTATCCATTTGGAAAAGAAAAAGAAAAAAATCCACTAACTTATGTTACATGACTAATTTAACTACAAGTGTATCATAAAGCTAAATTTAAAGAGTATAATGATAAAGCTATCAGAAACAAATATATTACCTTTGTGACTTAGGTTAAGGAAAGACTTCTTGTAACAAAAACTCAAAATCATTAACAATAAAGGAAAATGCTGAAAAACTTGACTACATTAAAATTAAGACCTCATGTTCAATGACACAATAAAGAATGAAAAGGCAAACTGGAATGGGAGATGGTATCTGTAAAACACACGGTTCACAAAGGGTTCACATCCAGAACATATTAAGGGCTGCCACAAATTAGTACGGAGAGAGAAGTAAAAAGAACAGGCAAGTGTTTAACAGGCACTTCATCCGTGTGTGCGCTCAGTCATGTCTCTGTCTTTGTGTGACCCCATGGGCTGTAGCCCACCAGGCTCCTCCGTCCATGGGATTTCCCAGGCAGGAATACTGCAGTGGTGTGCCATTTCCTTCTCCAGGGCATCTTCCTGAGCCAGAGATTGAATCTGCATCCCCTGCATAGGCAGGTGGGTTCTTTACCATTGAGCCACCTGGGAAGCCCCAAGAGACTATACAGATGTCCAATGAACATATGAAAAGGTACCTGACACTATTACCAAAAAAATAATAAGATACTACCACATACCACAGAATGGCTAAATAAGGAAGTATGACAAAATCCAAGAACATGGTTCCACAATGTGGACCAATAAGAATTATCATACAGTGCTAATGGGAGTGCAGACTATTTAAGAATATGACATTCTCTATTGAGTTGAATATATGCATAGCCTTAAATATCAGGAATTCTATGCCTACATATATACCTTATAGAAATGCATGGTTATGGACAAGCTTATGAACAGCTGCATTGTTTACAAAAGGCAAAAATTGGAAACAACCCAACTATCCACCAACAGAAGAATACGGATAAACTGTGTTGCAAGCATTCAGTGGAATATTATGAACAATCTTTAGCAACACATAACACAGGCAAATTTTTAAAATGAGATAGTTTCTGCAAAAGAATCCAGATCCAGAAGAATACATATGGTATGACTCATTTAATTAAACATGCAAAATTAAATTATATTGCTTAGGAAAGAATAATTAGGTGGCAAAATTATAAAAGAACACTAAGAAAGAGACTATAATAAAGTCAGGCTACTGGTCACACTGTGGTGTGGGAGGAGACAGCTCTAGTCACTAAGGGGGCACCAAGGACCCTTGTGAGGTGTCAGCATGTTCTGTTTCTTGATCTGGGTAGAGGTTACATTTAAATAATTCATTATATTCTCTACTTGTTTACACGTTTTAAGTGAGCTATATTTCATAATTTTAAAGAGATTAAAAGGAGAAAAATTTAGATATGAGTGCTTCAACATTCTTTCAAAATATCAATTAAAACACATTTGAACTAAGAGGAAACATACATCAAAAAATTGGCAGAAGACACAGACTCTGAAATGATATTTCAGCTTCAGAAAAGTAGCTTCTTTTGTCGGTTTGTCAAGTTTCACTCTCCTGAACTAATGTTTGAAATGAAAATGAAAGTCACCTGAGTATTGGAAAAGAAAGCTACTCACCCTTACACCCATGCCTTTCCCCCAACTATCATTTGGATCTACAAGGGAATTAAGAATAAAAATAGAAATTTTATTACCAGAAATTTGCTCAAGGCAATCTGAAAAAACTCAAATAAAAGAATTAATGTAATACAGTTTCTATGTAAACAAAATCCCCAAATCCTCACTGTACATATCTATCTTCCAAACTAATGATAAAAGCTTGACATATAGAATTTTGTAACTGTTTTCTTATATACAAAGACAAATATATTTTAAAATGAATAGATAATTATTTTTTGAGCTTGTACAAAGGAACATGCTTCATTATCACTTAGGTAAGAAATATTCAAATCACTGAGTCTCTAGAAAAACTACTGAGGGAAAAAAATGATACATTAATAAAATATTTATGTAATTTACATGTTTTCCTCCAAAAGTAATTATACTAAGATATGAAAAAATATCTCAAGGTTTCATCATTGTAATTTAATGAAAATGTGTATTTGTTTAATTGACTCAAATCATTCACTTTCACGGTAGATATTCTAAAATTATCATCTAAAATATTTTATTTGTGAATACATAATTTGGGATGGGATGGAACACCAGAAGTTTCCTTCCCCAAATCTGACTCTGGCTAGTACAGGTTCTTCGGTTTACCAATGTATTAGGTAGCTAGACTTGTTTTTGTGTGCTGTTCTGGCAGCATGACCTGAATGAAAACTGAAGCCCATATTATCAAGAAATGGTTTTATTACACAGTTCTTGGCTTTATTAGGCAGTTCTTAAAACAGAGTAACGTCCATGAATCCCCTCTTCACCTGTGACCTTTCTATTGTTTCCTGTGCTGCTTGTGAGCTTTGCTCAGCAATCCTGCAAACTTTACTTTTATTTACTGATTATGAGTTAGACTTGTCATTCAACAGTAAAGTTTGGCTTTTGAGGGTTGTCAGGGAAATGCAATGTTAAAAACTTAATTAAATGCCTTCCTTAAGAACCAACATCCATCCCTCAGCACTGAGGGAGCCTTTGGCAGAGAACAAGGCAGAGCAAGCCCACCTCCCGCTGTCCCCTTTAAAGTCAGTATTCCTGACAGACCTCTAGCAGAATGGGGCATACGGTAAGATTACTCTTTATAAGAGCCTTTGCTTGCCTGCATTTCAAGTGCACGTATTTTCTGGTTTTGGTCCCCTCCTTTTTTTTTTTCTTTTTTAAAGAATTCACCCTTCCTATGTTAAAGTGATTTGAACTTTCTAAGCAAGTACTGATGGCAATACAAGAAAGGAAGCCAGTTTACCTCAAAGGACTTGGGCAACTGACAGTAGTAGGGGCTTCCCTGGTGGCTCAGTGGTAAAGCATCTGCCTGCCAACGCAGGAGATGAGGGTTCGATCCTTGGAGAAGGAAACGGCAACCCGCTCCAGCATTCTTGCCCAGGAAATCCCATGGACAGAGAAGCCTAGTGGCCTGGAGTTTATGGAGTCACAAAGAGTTTAACACGACGTAAGAGATTAAACAACAACTGACAGAAGATTGCTCCTGTCCTAAAATCAAAACCAACATACGCCTGACACAAAGGAAAACACCTACAACAACACAGCCAAACTCAAGGTTATAAACCTGCTGAAGTCGAAGATTATGTCTTAATATTCATTCATTTCTAACACTTTACAAATGGCTACACAGGACTGAAGAGGTCAGTTTTCATTCCAATACCAAAGAAAGGAAATGCCAAAGAATGTTCAAACTACCACATAACTGCACGCCTCTCACACACTAGCAAAGTAATGCTCAAAATTCTCCAAGCAAGGCTTCAATAGCACGTGACCCAAGAACTTCCAGATGTTCAAGCTGGATTTAGAAAAGGCAGAGGAAACAGAGATCAAATTGCCAACAGCCATCAGATGACAGAAAAAGCAAGAGAGTTCCAGAAAAACATCTACTTCTGCTTTATTCACTACGCCAAAGCCTTTGACTGTATTCAGTTCAGTTCAGTCGCATCCGACTCTTTGCGACCCCATGAATCGCAGCACGCCAGAACTCCCTGTCCATCACCAACTCCTGGAGTTCACTCAGACTCACGTCTATCGAGTCAGTGATGCCATCCAGCCACCTCATCCTCTGTCGTCCCCTTCTCCTCCTGCCCCCAATCCCTCCCAGCATCAGAGTCTTTTCCAATGAGTCAACTCTTCGCATGAGGTGGCCAAAGTACTGGAGTTTCAGCTTTAGCATCATTCCTTCCAAAGAAATCCCAGGGCTGATCTCCTTCAGAATGGACTGGTTGGATCTCCTTGCAGTCCAAGGGACTCTCAAGAGTCTTCTCCAACACCACAGTTCAAAAGCATCAATTCTTCGGCGCTCAGCTTTCTTCACAGTCCAACTCTCATATCCATACATGACCGCTGGAAAAACCACAGCCTTGACTAGACGGACCTTTGTTGGCAAAGTAATGTCTCTGCTTTTGAATATGCTATCTAGGTTGGTCATAACTTTCCTTCCAAGGAGTAAGCGTCTTTTAATTTCATGGCTGCAGTCACCATCTGCAGTGATTTGGGAGCCCCAAAAAATAAAGTCTGACACTACAACAAAGTGTGGAAAATTCTTTGATAAGAGATGGGAATACCAGATCACCTTACCTGCCTCCTGAGAAATCTGTATGCAGGTAAAGAAGCAATATTTAGAACCGGATATGGAACAACAGACTGCTTCCAAATTGGGAAAGGAGTGTATCAAGGCTGTATATTGTCACCTTGATTATTTAACTTATACGCAGAATACATCACGCAAAATGCTGGGCTGGATGAAGCACAAGTTGGAATCAAAACTGCTGGGAGAAATACCAATAACCTCAAATATGCAGATGACACCACCCTTATGGCAGAAAGCGAAGAGGAACTAAAGAGTCTCTTGATGAGAGTCAAAGAGGAGAGCTTGAAAAAGCTGGCTTAAAACTCAACACTCAAAAAACAAAGATCATGGCATCCATCCGGTCCCATTACTTCATGGCAAATAGAAGGTGAAAAAATGGAAACAGTGACAGATTTTATTTTCTTGGGCTCCAAAATCACTGCAGATGGTGACTGCAGCCATGAAATTAAAAGACGCTTACTCCTTGGAAGAAAAGCTAAGACCAACCTAGATGGCATATTAAAAAGCAGAGACATCACTTTGATGACAAAGGTCCATCTAGTCAAAGCTATGGTTTTTCCAGTAGTCATGTATGAATGTGAGAGTTGGACCATAAAGAAAGCTGAGCATCGAAGAACTGATGCTTTTGAACTGTGGTGTTAGGAGAAGACTCTTGAGAGTTCCTTGGACTGCAAGGAACCAGGGCATCCTAAAGGAAATCAGTCCTTAATATTCATTGGGAAGGACTGATGCTGAAGCTGAAGCTCCAATACTCTGGCCACCTGATGCAAAGAACTGATTCATCTGAAAAGACCCTGATGTTGGGAAAGATTGAAGGTGGGAGGAGAAGGGGAAGACAGAGGATGAGATGGTTGGATGGCATCACTGACTTGATGGGCATGAGTTCGAGCAAGCTCCAGGAGTTGGTGATGGACAGTGAAGCCTGGCGTGCTGCAGTCCATGGGGTCACAAAGAGTCAGACACGACTGAGCAACTGAACAGAATTGAACCTATAGTCAGTCCTTTGTATACCTGGATCATAAATACTTGAGAAAAAAAATTCCAGAAAGTTCCCTAAATCAAAACTTGAATTTGTCTCAGGCCAGCGGCTATACATAGCATTTACATTGTATTTACAACTATATACATAGTATTTATGCTGTATTAGATATTGTAAGTCATCTAGAGATGATTTAAAGTATATGGGAGAATGGGAGGGTATATATGGGTTATACAAATGGCATATACTACTATTTCATACAAGGGTCTTGTTGAGCATGCACAGATTTTGGCTATCTGGCAGATGAGATAGGGTAACAGTGGGGAGTTCCTAGAACCAACAGTCTACCGATGAGGGATGACTATACTGGGTGTAAATACAGAGATTTCAAACAAGGTGTCTATCTCCAGAGAGTTACTGAACATGACACAACTAAATTAAGATGTTACAAAGACGTTCAAAGCAATACAGCCATCTGATTGGGGTGACATAATACCACCCAGGGGGCCAGGAAAGGTGCTCCATAAAAAGAGACACTTACACCTTATATTCATTTTGTATTGCAGCATAAGAAATGACCATAAGTACAGCAGCTTAAAGCAATAATCATCTACTGGTTAGAGTTCTGTAGGGTAGAAGTCCAGGTATGGTGTTGGCTGGGTTCTCTGCTGAGGGTAGCTCGCAAAGCTGGAACCAAGGTGTCAATGGGCTGTGCTCACAAAAGGACGGCTGACTAAGGAAGAATTCACTTCCAAGGCTCATTCAGGCAAAATCTGGTTCCTGTGGTTGTGAGACTGAAGTTCCAATCTTCCTTCCTGACTACCAACCAGAAGGTTCCTTCCTTCTGCTCCCACAGATAATCGTTGACCTGTGGCCCCTCCATCTTCAAAACCAACAACAGAGAATCTGTCTCATATCACATTCCTTACTCCCTTTGTTTCTGACTCTAGACCCAGATTTAAACAGTTCACATCATTAGGTCAGGCCCACCCAGCTAATCTCACCTTTGGAAAGTCAACTGTGCCAGATGTCACAGACTCACACGAGTGCCATCCTATCATATTTACAGTACAGGGGATTCTACAGGATATGTACACCAGGAAAGGAGGACTTTGTGGACCACTGGAAGCACCCTGACTGCCACGAGCTGCAACTTGTAGAATGAACAGAAGTGGAAGGCGAGACAGAGAGAGCTGAGAGCAATGTGGGCACAGCTGACCCCCAGAGCCGGGACAGAGCATCAGCGACACGGGGAACAGCATGCATGATGGTCTCCCCGGGACCCGGCACAACTGACAGCACATTGTTGTTAAGGGAGTGAACCAGCACGCCAAATTCTATCAAGTCAGACTACTAAATATTTACCAAGGGCTTACACACTTACAGCTACAAGAGAAAAGCTAAGACATTTGTTCTAATCATAAGTCACTGGGCAGAAACAGGGGTGAGAAGCCAGTGGGGACAACACGGACAGAAAACGGAACTGGACATTAAGAAAATGAGGCTCGTAAGCTATCTCTGCTAAATGCAAGCGACCACATCAAACTCCAGGGCTCTCAGCTGAATGACATAACTACTATACCTCCAAAATCCCTTTCCAGTGCTATCCATCTTACACAATCGAAGGCTTGATTCTTGCCCTGGAGCAAATTCTATTTAAGAAGTTTTGAATCTAGTTTTAATTCATGTTGTAATCTAGATATTGCTCTATCAGTAGTAATATTAAAATGACAAGTCCACAGAGCATCCTAAACATTGAATTTACTCTCTGGTGTACACATTTAGCAGCAATCAGATATTCCTAGGCTAAGGCTTACTTGCTTTTCATTTAGAAAAAAAAAAAAGAAAGAAAAAAACACCAAAATTCCATATCAATAAGAGTAAGAGGAGGCAAAGGTGATGCCATCTATGAATGGGCAATTTTAATTATCAGATACAACACAATTGTTTTGAAAACTAATGTAGAAAAATTCTTTTTCAAAAAGACTGCTGGACTATCATAGAAAATTGCCATTCCACAAAACATGTAAGGTGCAAGTGTGAAAACACTCCCTGGAATGTCAGCTGCTTCAATCAGTAAAATGCTTCTCAATGGCTTTTACAGAGCTAAGTATATTTTTAATAGGCATATTTCCCTGAGCTGAAGAGACAGAGCTGGCAGTCTGGGGAGAAAACCAGGATAAGAATTCTCAGGGCAGAGTATCAGAGTGGAGAGATGATGCAAAAAGAGAATCCTAGAGACCTGCACAATATCCTTTGTGCTAAGAACTGAGCAGCACATGTGCAAGGGACTTGTAACGAGTGGAGACTTGTGAAAAGAACCACCCAAAATGATAAAAGCAGTGCTTTTCAATCTTTTTTTCTTTATCACTTGAACCCAAGAGACTTTTTAGACTACTCTTTCCTAATTGCCTTGAGGAAATTTTAATGACTGTGTACCTAATTTATGTTCTTTGGCCCTTGGGAGGGCCACGAATCATTGTAATATGAAAGATTTTTCACACACACTCATGCATCCCAACAAAAAACACAATTTGGAGGTGATAAGGAAATGGCAACCCACTCCAGTATTCTTGCTTGGAGAACCCCATGGACAGTGGAGCCTGGCGGGCTATAGTCCATGAGTTCAGAGTTGGACACGAAGAAGTGACTTAACACAGCAGTGCATATCATTGCCAACGGGAACGCACGCATCAGAGGAGACAGTACTCAGTCCTCACACAGGGAACTGTGTACTGTTCCTACCAGCCAGGTTTGAGAAACTTACCACTCTCAGAGCCTTGGGCAATGTACTCAGGAAAAATTACCTCAGGAGTGGGGAAAAATTATTCTATTTTGAAATTAAACAACATTTATAGTAGGAACAAAATGTGTAAGATATGGACAAATCTGAAAAAAAAAAAGTAAAAGTGGAATTAAAAAATTTGCTGAGGGAAATTAAAAATGACCTAAATAGAGAAATATATAAGTTGCTCAAAGGTAAGGAGACTCAATACTGCTAAAATTTTAATTTTTGCCAAGCTGATCTATAGATTAACACAAGCCTGATTTCTTTCTTCCTCAAGAAACTGACAAGCTGATTCTAAAATTCACATAGAAATGCAATTGACCTAGAATAGCCAAAAGAATCTTGAAGGAGAAAAAAGCTGGTAATTTCAAGACTTACTATAAAACTCGGCTATCATAGCAGTGTGGTACTGGTGTGGAGCCAGACAAACATCAACGGGACATGACAGCGTCCATAGCAGATCCACACACACAGGCACGGCTGACTTTAATAAGATGAAAGGCAATTCAGTGAAGAAGCACAGAGTTTTCAAGATTTTGGGGGGAGGAGGGAGGGAACCATGCTGTGTGGTTCCCGATGAGGGACTGAGTGAACCTAGGCCACGTCACTACAAGTTTGGAATCCAAAACCACCAGGCTGCTGGGGAACTCTCATTTTCAACAAGTATGTTAACAACTGGATATATCCATATATTAAAAAAATGAACTTTGATGTATACCCTGTATCACATGCAATTATTAACTCAGACTATAGATCTAAATGTAAAATTTATCTACTTCTGCTTCACTGACTACACTAAAGTCTTTGACTGTGTGGATCACAACAAACTGTGGAGAACGCTTAAAGAGATGAGAATATCAGACCACCTTACCTGTCTCCTGAGAAACATGTACGCAGGTCAAGAAGCAACAGTTACAAGCAGACATGGAACAAATGACTGGTTCAAAACTGGGAAAGGGGTACAACAAAACTGTATATTGTCACTCTGCTTATTTAACTTATAAACAGAGTACATCACACAAAATGCTGGGCTGGATGAAGCACAAACTGGAATCAAGATTGCTGGGAAAAATATCAATAACCTCAGATATGCACATGATACTACTCTCATGGCAGAAAACGAAGCGGAACTAAAGACGCTCTTGATGAGAGTGAAAGAGGAGATGAAAAAGCTGGCTTAAAACTCAACACTCAATAAACGAAGATCATGGCATCAGGTCCCATCACTTCATGGCAAAAAGAAGGTAAAATAATGGAAACAGTGACAGATTTTATTTTCTTGGGCTCCAAAATCACTGCAGATGGTGACTGCAGCCATGAAATTAAAAAATGCTTGCTCCTTGGAAGTAAAGCTATGACAAAACTAGACAGCATATTAAAAAGCTGACACATTCCTTTGCCAACAAAGGTTCATACAGTCAAGCTATGGTTTTTCCAGTAGTCATGTACAGATGTTTGCGAGCTGGCCCATAAAGAAGGCTGAGCGCTGAAGAATTGATGCTTTCAAACTGTGGTGCTGGAGAAGACTCTTGAGAGTTCCTTGGACTGCAAGGAGATCACACTAGGCAATCTTGAAGGAAATCAACCCTGAATATTCATTGGAAGGACTCATGTTGAAGCTGGGAATCTAATACTCTGGTCACATGATGAGAAGGGCTGACTCACTGGAAAAGCCTTTGACACTAGGAATGACTGAAGGCAAAAGGAGAAGGGGGAGACAGAGGATGAGATGGTCAGCTAGCATCACCTACTCAATGGACATGAATTTAAGCAAACTCCGGGAGACAGTGAAGGACAGAGGAGCCTGGCGTGCTACAGCTCACAGAGTCGGACATGACTCGGTGAATGAACAACAACAACAACAAAACTTTTAGAAGATAGGAGAAAATCTATGTGACACTGAGATACAGATTTTTTTTTTTTACATATCACCAAAATGAAAATCCATAAAAGAATAAATTGATAAACTGGATATCATCAAATTTTTAAACCTCTGCTCTCCAAAAACACTCATAAGAGTGAAAATAAAGCCACAGATTGAGGATTTGTGTTCAGAACACATAAAGAGCTCTCAAAACTCAAGAGTAAGAAACCATCTAGTAAGACAAAATACTACCAAAAACATCTGAAAAGACATTTCTGAAAGGATATAAAGACTCCCTAGGAGCAATGAAAAGATGCTCAACATCATGAGTTATCTCAGAAATGTAAATCAAAGCTACAGTGAGATACTCATCTATTAGAATGTTTAAGATTAGAAAACACTAATCATACCAAACATTGGTAGGATGTGGAAAAAACTGGAATTCTCAGGTCCTGCTGGTGGGAATGTATAACGGTTGATCCAGTTTGGAAACAGTTGGCAGTTTCTTAAAAAGTGAAACATACACCTACCATATGGTCCAAACATTCTGCCACTAGATATTTACCCAAGAGAAAGGAAAGCATATGTTCATACAAAGACTTGTAGACATACCTTCAAAGCAGCTTTATTTGTAACAACAACAAAAAAATCCCTCAAACTCTATCAACAGGTGAGTGGATAAACAAACTGTGTATATCAATACAAATGAATACTATTAGCAACAGAAAGTAATGAACTATTAGCATACGCCTCAAGATGGATGAATTTCAGAATAGTTATGCTGAGTTAAAGGAGCTAGACAAAAGAAGGACCTACCGTATAAAGCATTCAAGTTAATATCTAGTGACACAAAGTAGATCAGAGGTCGGGGGCAAACAGAATCTTTTGAGAATAATAGGAATGTTAACTATCTTGACTGTGGTGATGGCTTCACAGGCGTACACCCATATCAAAACTTATAAAATTGTACACTTCAAATATATGTAACTTACTGCATGTCAACTATATCTCAATAAAATATAAAAAAAGACTGAGGCACTAATTGAGACTTATCAGAGCAATTAGCAAGTTCAGCTCAGTCTAAAATTCAGGACACAATCTATGACATTTTTGTTATATATTTACCATTATTTATCTACCATCAATTTACATAAACATGTCCATTAAAACTGCTTCAAATAAAGAACTTATAGAGCATTTAGTCTATTTGGGAAGCTGATAATATATTTATAATAACTCATAATAAATTCCAATATTATAAAAGTTTTGCTAGCATGTGCTCATCTTCTGAGTCAGCCTACACTCTGTCTATGAAGTGTGTGTGCATATGTGCTCAGTCATGTCCGACTTTGCAGCCCCACGGACTGTAGCCTACAAGGCTTCTCTGCCCATGGGACTTTCTAGGCAAGAATACTGGAATGCGTTGTCATTTCCTCCTCCAGATGATCTTCCTGACCCAGGAACTGAACCCACGTCTCCCGCACTGCAGGCAGATTCTTTACCACTAAGTCACCAGGGAAGCCCCATCTATGGATTATGTATTTCCCTAAATAAACCTTTCACTTAAAAAAAATTATTAATTAAATAAAAATTCTGCTTGCTCATTAGAATTTTTCTTTACTTGGTGAATTTATCTCATTTACTACCAATCAGCAAGACTAAAAATAACTCAAATGTCCTCTAAGAGGGGGACTGATTAAATAAATTCTTATAAACACATAAGGGCAGAACTATGTGAATATAAGGAATAAGGAAGCTCTCTCTAGGCTGCTGCTGCTGCCAAGTCGCTTCAGTCGTGTCTGACTCTGTGTGACCCCATAGACGGCAGCCCACCAGGCTCCCCCATCCCTGGGATTCTCCAGGCAAGAACACTGGAGTGGGTTGCCATTTCCTTCTCCAACGCATGAAAGTGAAGAGTGAAAGTGAAGTCACTCAGTCATGTCCGACTCTTAGCGACTCCATGGACTGCAGCCTACCAGGCTCCTCCATCCATGGGATTTTCCAGGCAAGAGTACTAGAGTGGGCTAGTATGGACTAATTCTCCAAATACATTGTGGATAAAAAAAAAGGAAAAACGGGGGAAAATATATGTTAAATAAAAAGTAGTTAGTGGAATACAGAGATAAGTCACCATCAGAGATGAGTCACCATCAGTTTCTAGCTGCAAAAACTGCTGGTTTCATTGGACAAAACTTTCTTTGTTTCAGGACTATCATAATAAGACATTCACAGGCAACGACACGGAACATAGGCTCATTTATGGATCCTGGAGGAAAGCTGGACGCTGGTAAAGAAACTTTGAAAGTCTGAGGCTGAAACCTAGAAGCACTAGCAAGAACAAAAGAGAGGTGCAGTATTTCGGGATGGAGAAACTACAGGTGACCCTCTCAAGGGTGGGAGCTAAGATGGCTCTTCTCTCTCCAATCCTTCCCTGCTTTACCACATGCTCAGTGGAGGCCAGCTGGGAACTGTGTGGGTGCACGTGAGGTGGGCTGGGGGTTTGTGGGCTCCAATACCAATTACTGTGAAAAGCTGCAAAAGATTAGGCACACACATACGTTCTGGGGACAGAGAGTACCCGTAGTAACCTCAAGCAAACTGAGAGAAGAGGCTGTTAAAGACCTCTTCCAGAACATGAACAGCTTGGTGTGCTGACAGCCAGCAGAAGCAGCGTGTGGTCACCAGAAAGATTTGTTAAAGATTAGGGTTTTTCTTAGTAATTTCTAGAAAAGGCTAGAGAACACTGAAGAATGAGGGTGGGTGGAGTTCAGGCAATTTGTGTAAACTTATGGTTTACTACTTTGTGTGAACTGCCAACAATCTTATTACAATAATACTGAAAACAAATGATCTGCTTGTGTGATGTACACACACACACATATGCACACGTATGTATTTGCCAAACAACTTCATCTGAGAGAGTAAAGCAACCTCATTTCCATGATCCCAGAAAGTATTTTTGAAAGCTTAACAGACGTCAGTATTTTTAAGACTACTTTGGCAAAATCAATTCTAAAAAATTTTCAATAAAAAAGTACATCTAAATTTAGAAACCAATATGCAAAATATACAAGGTAGCATTTTCAAAATTATCAAGCTTATATGATACAGGCAAGATCTACTGACTAGTTCTTAAATCAACTCTTCTGAGTTTAAAAAGGGTCACAGTCACAGAATTCATAATCTAAGACTTCCTCTGATTTAAACACTGAAAGCACTGTTGGCTGGATTATAATTACCCCTGGTTTGATACTACTTTGAATGACATTTTTATCCAGCCCAAAACTATGGCACTAAGGGAGGCTTGTTTATTCACTTATTTGCAATGCTAAAATTTACCAGTATTTGATTATGAAATTTAGGATTACATTTGTATACAGAATGTGGACGTTAACTTTTAGGGGGAAAAAATCCATTTTTTTTAAAACCATTACTGTTTTATGGCACTATTTGGCAAAAGAAACAAATATCTCGAATTTACTTTTTAACTTCCCCAGGTTCTGTCAAATCCACATAGGTTCAAATTCTGTTCTGCCAAACACTTCCTGAGTTTTATTTTTGTCACCTATTGCTGGAATGGAAATGTCAACCTACCAACTTTACAAGATTGTTGTGTGAGTTACAGCAAGTAACCATAAAAAGGTTTAGGCACACTGCTGCCTCTGAAATACAAACTCAATAATTAACACCAATTTATATTACTCTGGATAGAAAAAAACAATTCCTGCTTGTGGAAAATTTTCTAATAAAGTCATACCTTTCCTCTGAAATGTGTAATTAATATTTCAAATTATTTGGGCTCCATAATATGGCATTAAATTCTGATAATACTAGGGAAAGGTATTATTATTATTGCCATATAAATCTGAAAACACAAATGAAAACTTCTGGACAAAAGCAGATCATTCGTCTGACATTTTTAGTGCCTTTAAGTTTAGGGCGTGAAAAAAACCATGAGGGCCGTTAATGTAAACCTACACATTTTACAACAAAAGTGAGTCCTAAAGAGTAAAATGGATTTGTGGCTCAGCTGGTAAAGAGTCTGCCTGCAATGAGGGAGACCTGGGTTTGATTCCTGGCTTGGGATGATCCCCTGGAGAAGAGGAAAGGCTACCCACTCCAATATTCTGGCCTGGAGAATTCCATGGACTATATAGTCTATGAGGTCACAAAGAGTCAGACACAACTGAGCAACTTTCACTTTCACAATAAGGTCTAAGAAGCACTTAGACCTTTCAAATTATATTCCTGTTCAAATATCTTGTAAACTGTTCTTTACATTGTTGCTGTTCAGTTGTTCAGTCATATTCAACTCTTTGCGACCCCATGGATTGCAGCACACCAGGCTTCCCTGTCCTTCATTGTCTCCCAGTTTGCTCAAACTTACAGCCATTGAGTCAATATGCCATCCAACCATCTCATCCTCTGTCACCCCTTTCTCCTTCTGCCCTCAATCTTTCCAGCATTAAGGTCTTTTCCAATGCATCAGCTCTTTGCATCAGCTGGCCTGTCCAGAGTACTGAAGCTTCAGCTTCAGCATCAGTCTCTTCCAGTGAATATTCAGGGTTGATTTCCTTTAGGATGGACTGGTTGGATCTCCTTGCTGTCCAAGGGACTGTAAAGAGCCTTCTCCAGCACTACAGTTCAAAAGCATCAATTCTTTAGCGCTCAGCCTTCTTTATGGTCCAACTCTCACATATGTACATCACTAATGGAAGAACCATACCGACCTCTGCCAGCAAAGTGATGACTCTGCTTTTTAATAGGCTGTCTAGGTCTGCCATAGCTTTTCTTCCAAGGAGTAAGCGTCTTTTCATTTCATGGCTGCAGTCACGATCTACAGTGATTTTAGAGCCCAAGAAAATAAAGTCTCTCACTGTTTCCACTGTTTCCCCATCTATTTGCCATGAAAGGGATGGGACTAGATGCAATGATCTTTGTTTTTTCGAGTTTTAAGCCAGCTTTTCACTCTCCTCTTTCACTTTCATCAAGAGGCTCTTTACTTTCTCTTCACTTTCTGCCATTAGGGTAGTGTCATCTGCATATCTGAGGTTACTGTTATTTTTCCTGGTGATCCTGATTCTAGCCTGCGTTTCATCCAGCCCTGCACTTGGCATATAACAAGCAGGGTGACGATATACAGCCTTCATGTACTCCTTTCCGAATTTTGAACCAGTTCACTGTTCCATGACTAATTCTAACTGTTATTTCTTGATCTGCATACAGATTTCACAGGAGGCAGGTATGATGGTTTGGTATTTCCATCTTTTAAGAAAATTTTCCAGTTTGTTGTGATCCACAGAGTCAAAGGCTTTAGCATAGTCAATGAAACAGGTTTTTTTCTGGAATCCTTTTGCTTTTTCTATGATCCAGCGGATGTTGGCAATTTGATCTCTGGTTCCCCTGCCTTTTCTAAATCCAGCTGGTACATCTGGAAGTTTTTTGTTCACATACTGTTGAAACCTAGCTTAAAGGATTCTGAGCATTACCTTGCTAGCATGTGAGATGAGTGCAATTGTGTGGTAGTTTGAACAGTCTTTGGCATTGCCTTTCTTTGGGATTGGAATGAAAACTGACCTTTTCCAGTTCTGTGGCCACTGCTAAGTTTTCCAAATTTGCTGGCATATTGAGTGCAGCACTTTCACAGCATCATCTTTTAGGATTGGAAATGGCTCAGCTGGAATTCTACCATCTCCACTAGCTTTGTTCGTAGATGAGCTTCCTAAGGCCCACTAGACTTCGCACTCCAAGATGTTTGGCTCTAGGCGAGTGATCACACCATGTTGGTTATCCGGGTCATTAAGATCTGTTTTGTACAGTTCTTCTGTGTATTCTTCCCACCTCTTCTTAATCTTTTCTGCCTCTGTTAGGTCCATACTGCTTCTGTCCTTTAGTGTACCCATCTTTGCATGAAATGTTCCCTTGGTATCTCAAATTTTCTTGGAGAGTTCTCTAGTCTTTCCCATTCTATTGTTTCCCTCTTTCTTTGCATTGTTCACTGCAGAACATTCACTTGAGAAGAGACGCAAAAAGCAACAGAGGAAAGGAAAGATACACCCATCTGAATGCAGAGTTCCAAAGAACAGCAAGCAGAGATAAGAAAGCCTTCTTAAATTCTTTAAATTATGAATATCAACCTTCCTTTGAATTTTTTTTTTTTAACTTTTCCACCTATTTGGCATACAGTGCTTCTTCCACATCTGAGTGACCTATTTTTCTAAAAGTTTGCTATTTCAACTGTTTTTAGGCAATCAAAAATCTTCTACTAGGTTACCTATCCAAACAACTATTTCCCTTTATTCCTTCCTGAAAATGCTGATTTTCTCCAGATAGAGTTCAATATAATCACTGAGGATAAGCTGCTATTCTCATGCCACAGGATGAACCTGGTGATGAACAATGACTTTTCTAAGCAAAAAGCTAATCCCATTCTACCTCTGCTGGTGGACTGGTTTACAGTGGGCTTGTAACCAAGGAATCTCAGGGAGTTTTGTAGGGATTCTGAAAAAGAGCTTTTGCTTGATTAAAGAAGAAAAAAAGGAAATTTACAGAGAGTTTCCTTTCCAGTTTTTCTGGTTGTTTGTCTTAAGTGCAGGATGCAGCAGTTATCTCTTTACCAGGAGGAGAAAGCCAAGAGTCTCAGAGAGAAGCTCACCCAGGGCCATGATATTATTGTCTTAACCAAGCCCCAAACACCCTGTTCCGGACTAAATTCCTGTATAAGCAACAAATTCCTGTATTTACTTAGATAGTCAACCACTTGTGGGCCAAAGTCTCCAAAAAGAAAACTCCCATATTTTCTAGTGAAATCATCTCAGGTAGCTTCTATAATAAAAGACTTCCTTCTCAGACCAAAGTATATGAACGCATAATATTTATATCAGTTTTTAAAAAATCAGATACGTTACTAAGAAAGATGCTATTTAGTGGTCCATAGTATTCAATACTTCAGGATATGACTCAAGAAGCTAACCTAAATTAATAACAATGCTTATTTAACAGTATAGAGACAAATCTGAACTCTTATACCCACTCTAAGAACAAAAATAACTTAAAAAAATGTAAGTTTCAAAAAGATGTCATTCTCAAATATTCATTTGAATAAATTATTTTAGAAAACACCACTGCTGCACTGACATAAAGCTTAAAAATATTTTATTACCTATCCAGAATGAGTAGGTTTTATGTTATAGAACAGTGTAAGTTTTATTACAAACATACACTTGCCTCTTAAAATCCTATGCAATTCCTTATCATGGAGGATAAAAATAAGGGGAAAAAATTGCCACCCTAAATTACAAGAATGGCCAAAGACTTAACAAATATGATGATGACAATACTGTCAATTATCAAGAGTCACAAGAAGAAAGGAACCATTAAAAAATTGTCAAAACCCCATGAATCATTAAAGACAAAGTCACCCTCAAGAAGGGTCTACTGATTTGAAACACTAACCAAGCTTTTAGTTCTAAGCGTGGGTCTATGTTTCAGACAAGCGATCAAGCTAGCAGATGTTAACAAACAATATTTTAAAAGTAAGCAAAGAAAGGAATCTGTAAGGAGAAAAGCAAAGACGAAAAGTCATAAAAGTTAAGAGGTCACACACTACAGACACAGAACAGTTTCTAAGGATATCACAGTGGAATAAACTGATTCTCAAAAACAATCTTTTGAGCATAAAACTTTTAAAATTTAAGATAAGTTGATTATTATAGCAGAAAAGCAGTTGGCTATATTGAGGCTTTATAATGATAGAGATATTAACCATGGTTAGTAGGATTATACACCAAACTTCCTCAATAAGATAAGATTTGTTAGTTCTGTTTAAAACAAACAAAAAACAGTATGTTAAATAGAACAGAATGCCTTTTTCTCCTTTTCCTAAGTGTATACCCCTACAATTATTTTGTCTTGAGTATACTCTCCAGGGAGAAGGCAATGGCACCCCACTCCAGGACACCCCAATTATATAAAGTAACCAGCACTTCATTTAAAATAAATCCTGAATGAGGTAAATGTTTCCAGTAAATATAAACTTAAACACAATGATTAAGGGAAAAATGTAACGATAGCATTTTGGTTACATTTTAGAATGTAAGGATGAATCATTTTAACTAACGATTCGAATTTACTCAGTTAATTCAACCTTAAAAAATAAGATACTTCTTATATCTACTTAACATCAAGTGGTCACGATAGCACGGTCCAAAAGAACAGGGGAAAGATGAGAGCTGGAGATGAGCTGGCAGAACACGGCTTTCTTAGAACTGGCCAATCAATTCCAGGTCATCTGTTTTGCTGTTGCTATAGGGACCTTATGAATCACGACTTCTCCCTACTCTCCATCATTTAGAGAAGTGAATAACGTATGAAAAAGATACTGAAAACATTAACTTCCAGTAAAAATATATACACTAAAAATTTTGATTTTATTACAGTTAATTATATATTTTCACCCAGCTCAGCTTAGTAAATTAAAAAGTTTTGCCACTGGAGAAACATACACAGAATTATCTACATACCCACTCTTTCCAAAACTGTCCCTCACGTCAGTCCTGAATGTTAAATCCACTGTATCTTTAAAAGTCTGAAGAACTTTCAAACAATGTTTTTATTTACTGTGATACCCAAACAGATGCATCTTTGTGTATAATGTTTACCATGATTGCTTACAGAAAGCAAATTTGACCTCAGAACCAAGTTAGATATATTATAAATTTAAGATATGTCTCTTATTTTAAGTTCACAAAAAAGAATCGTCATCTGAATATTTAACAGTGAAGTGTCATGACGTCTGTAACTTACTTTCAAATGGGATTCAGAAAAAGAATAAATATATGTGTAGTATAAAAATAACTTGTGTAAATATTGGAGAGAAAGCAAATACGGCAAATGTTATCAATGATGGAGATTATATGGGTATTCAAAGAAGTTTTTCAACTTTTCTGTGAAAAATTTCAAAGTAAAAGGTTGGGGGAACAAAATTCCTTCACTGACTCCTAGTTGTCCTAGGTTTTAGTAATTACCCTGAATATACACGTCCAGTCCTTTCCTTTTTGCCTCAAGACCTTTCTACCTTTGCTTAGACAAACTTACAGAATTGTGTTAGGTCTTTTAAAAAAATCATCAACTCTAGCAAAGTACGCTTCAAGGCTGGTATCAGTGAAACTGTTTTACCTGAAAGTTAACATCTTCTTTCTTAAATATTAGTGCTCGAACTTCATCAGGATCTCCATTAAATATAGCTTGCACCAGTGAGGGCTAAAATACAAGAGAGTAATAAAAACATTAATCATACCACATGGATGATTCTAAAGCTATTTCCACATAACTTTTAAATCTAAAATTTTTCTTCCCTATCACAACAAAAATCACTTGGCTTTTGACATGAACCAAGTTTCATGAAGTCAAATTATATGAAAGTACAAGATTCCTCTTTGGAAAAAAGAGTAGGCCTAATTAAAAAACAATCAATTCCATATGACCAAAATTAGGTAGTATAATACCATAATTAGATTTTATATGAGTGGAAACCTTTTTTTATACAGATGGTAAGAAGAAAGTATCTTCCAAATAAATACAAGTGAGACATCTCAACACATACTTGCAGGACACAGCTCGTCAAACAGGCATTTGACAAGGAGCCCACAGAGGAAGCCTCCTCGAGCAGCTCTGTTTCGGGCACCCGAATAATTTGCATGAGTTAGCATTCCATGTGTAAAGATAAAAATCCAAAGAAAACCTGACAGCTGATGAAAATCACTGCTATTCAAAGACCAAAAATTACTGTAAATCTGAGTAACATGAAGAGGCAGACACATGCATGTCTAAATATAACAAGTTCTTAATCAACGATATAGCTTCTCTGATAAGGTATCACATTATACTCTCAAACAAAAAGTTAATTGACAAAGCTTTAAAAATAAAATTAAAGATGAAGCCTGATTCTTTTTCTGTAACAGCCCTGCATGTACATATATAAAATTCACTACAGAGAAGGCTGTGCCTCGGTGCTGCTGGCAACAGCCAACTTTCCTAAAACACACAGTTCCTCATACTTGCCACATCAGTTTCTAAAACCACAAGTAAAAACTGAAACATGGGTGCTGTAGCCTACTATCCTCAAATTATTTTTTAAACTCATTTTAACAGATTAAGAGATAAAGTCTGAAATGTTATCTAAACATCTGAAAAAGTGAAAATAGGAAATGTGTGCATTTATACACAAGTAATATTACATCACACTCACACACCTATATTGCTTTCACTTGGGTTTTTAATGTAACTAGTGGAAATTAACTTGCATTTATTCTTAAAAAATAAAATTTACCCTGCTAGTTCAGTAAAAGATAGTAAACATATAAACTCTTGTATCTTACCAATACATTTCCCGAAGGTGCAGAATGTAGGGATTTATTTTCCTGTGGCAATTTACAAATGAATGCAGGAGACTCATCTTCTACCTCCTCCAAAACAACAATACACACTCGACTCATTCGTTCTTTTAAAAAGCTGAATTCTAAGCTATGTGATAAAAGTCACAGATGGAAGAGCACAAGTAGCTTTTCCTCCTCTTCTGTACAGCACTTAGAATCATCCTTGAAATAGCACAGCTGGTGTTTTTAAAGTTAATAAGTACTATCAGAAAAACTAAAGCTTAAAATTATAACTACATAACTTCCTAAAAAAAAAAAAAACAAACAACCCCAAATTCTATTATTTTGTCGGGTTACTGTAAAACTTAAAAGAAATTTCACATCAACATGTCAAGAACTAAAACTGAATCCAGAACAAGCTCATTTAAGACTATTTTTCCGCTACCAAAATAGTCATATTACTACTCTGTTTTACAGAAATTCACTTGCATAAAAAGATCACTGTCTGGGTGATAGCACCACACACAACAGAATAAGATGAGGAGCAAGTGCTGAGACAGACGATCACAGCTATACCCACTCCTGCCTGCAAGGTCATAGTTACCAGCAGCTGGCTTGCTTATCATTGAAAATAAAATATAAAATCTCACTATTCGGTTTCCACTTCTAATTTGTCTCCACTTCTTCAGCTTCGCTGGTTTAATATAGATACTATCCAGAAAAAAAAAAAAAAAAAAAATACAGCTAGAGCTCTCAAAATGTTGCTCAGAGGTTGACAATTCTTTCTGTGTTTGAAAAAGAAAAAAAAAACAACACTCTGCATTAATAGCAAAGCTGCAGTACATTTACATGCAATGAGTCAGACCACAAGAGACAATAGGACTCTTGGTACTAGAATACGGCTTGATTAATCCAGATATTCCATATAAGAGAAGAAACAGTTAGCTTTATTCCCATCGACAGCACAGGAAAAGCAGAGTGTTCATTCTTCCTCCATCAGGCAGTGGTCTGTGGCTGCTCCAGCAAAAGGGCACAGGCACCAAGCAGAAACGGTGTTAGCGGAGAATCCTAATGGAACAGGCAGGCTGCGAAGGAATTAGAAGGCATTTGAGCTCAAATTACGGCTTCAGGCTTTTCATTTTTAAAAAAGAGAGGGAGAAAACTCCAGTAGTTTATCATTCCAGTGTTTTCTTTGATCTCCACATGAATGCAGCTTCCATCAAAGAGTCTTCATTCAGAGGAAAAAACAGCAGACTGTGCATCTTCTCTGAGCCAACTACTTTATTCAATCATCTGCCTCTGTGCCAATATAGTTTCCTTCCACTGTGAAAACCGCTACAGTTTTCCTTTTCAGTCGATTTCAGATGCCTTCCTGTTCCTCATATGATCTTGCAAACCGCCACTGACACCTCCAAATGAGTAGTAGGTCCTTAAAAAATAGAGAACCTCAGGATCGGCCCCATAGAAGCATTCCAACTGAGCAACAGTCTGAAGAGCAAGGACTGCAGAACTGCAGGGTGAAATGCCTAGTAATGCTCACATGTTTCACTTACCAGAGAGCTGAGCTACTGCTCCGGATGTGACTTCCTCCAGCAGGAGAAAAAAACAGTGCGTTTGGGCAGCCTTCACAATTAGAAGGTTCATGCCAGTTCTGTGACTAATCCAGATCAAACTAAAAAATTCTATAACCGAAAAATGAGTGCGCTTTTAACATTTTCCACTAAAAGCCACAAGGAAATCTGGTGTACTGCCTCTGCTGACTAACACTGGTTTTAGCAAGTAAACAATTCCAAACAGTTTAACTGCTTTCGTATGTTACAATACAGCAAATGTTTAACCCTATAGTGACAGCTGCAGTGAGAATGTCTGCAGTGAACCCATGAAAGAGAACTAGAGACGGAGGAGCATTTTATGAGAACATAAACACCATAAACCCACGGTTTTCTTCCTATTTCCTCAAGACCATTTTTAGATGTATGTTATTTTCAAGAATGTAAACAAGTTTAAACAAAAGAAATTTAAGATTTATTAACAATTTCTGAGTTGTTAAATTTAGTCAACCAAATCATGTTTTGAAAGAGAAAAATGATAATCCCATATTGGAGAAATTCTAATTGTAAAATTCTACTAATCACTTGGATTTCACAAAAGAAATAATACTGTCTTCCCATCTGGATGTGGAACAAAGCCTTAAAATCTGTTGAGTAGCTACATAAATCTATTGTTTCAAGTCCTTGGTAGTGAATTATCTATATGCCAAAAAGGTAAAGGGTTAACACAAAGCAAAGAATCTTCTCCCTTCCTATAAAAGTAATTATCCTGGAGCTACAAATAAGTGTTAAAAACAACCAATTTATAGTTGGCTTTCTCCGTTTCCTCCCCATTTCTTGGTTTACTAATGACGGGGTTATTTTCCCACAGAAAAATGACAAGAAAATACTATGATTCCGCCTCAATCTTTGTTTTCATCTGTCAACCAGCATTTTTATTAATAAACATAATAGCTATTCCTGAACATTTGTGATGTGCTAGATGTTACATTCTCATTTAATATTCACAGTGGCCTTGCTACATTCCCATATGTAGAGAGAAAAAACAGACTTAGAAATTACTATATCCATAGTTGGCAAATTAGTAAAGCTGTACCTAATTGTAAACACATGCTCTTTCTAATCTACTCTGCTTCCACTGACTGTACGCATACACTCTCGTCAAAGAGTTCTGTAATCTATAATACCAGACTGTAAAAGTGATCTTAGAAGACAAATCATCTAAATGATTGTGAAAAGTTTAGGTAACAAAGTAACATACTATTTACTGCAATAATATTCCCAAACAAGTTATTTTTAAATAGGTACTTCAGGGCTAATGTTACCTCACACACTTAAGTCAGTTGATTTATCAGAACACTAAAAAAAAAAAAGGAAAAAAAATCCAGCATAATATAAACAAGAAAGCCAGAATTTAACAACAAAACGCATTATCAATTTATGAAAAAACCTATAACCCTAACATAACTGTACTAAAATACTAAAGTGTGCTAAAAATTCAGTTATTTTTAAAAATACAAACGGTTTTAAGTCAAAATAAAGACAGGCAAGTATTCTGTGCATGAAGCCAGTACAGTAACAATATACTGTCACTGTCGGGGGCCTCGCCCCCAGACAAAATCTCTGTTTATACGGATAATTTTAGCTTGTTCTAAAGTCTCCAGTACATAACTTCACCTGCTTAGACCTAGGCAGGTACATCCTGTTTTCTTGCTCTAGGTCAAATTCTATACTTTGGTTTTTCCCAAACAGAAAGCAAGCTCCTTGAAGGTAGGGGCTATGTTACATACATATTGTTTCCTCCAATATCTCCATCTGTAAATAATTTCACTGAAATAAATTCTATTATGTCACAAGACTCAGGAATAGAGTGGAAAAAATATAAAAGACAGTGGGGGCAGGATTCATGTATTTTAACCAGTAAACATGGGGGTATTAAAGTGCAGCACAATGAATTCCGTGCCTCTAGGGGGAGAGCAACTTAAACGTGTAAAATGACAGTATATAAAATGATACTGATGACGGTTCAAACTACGGGCTCGGCAGTCATCCTGCCTGGAGTTCAGATCCCAAGACAAAGCTGTGTCTTTGAGCAAGCTGCTTTAGTCCTTGAGTCTAAGACTTAGACTTCTGAGAATAATAATCTCCAGAGATGTTCACCTTGGAGACACACTGTAACAGAACACTGATTGAGAAGACAGGCTCTGTAACCAAACTAATCTAATCCGGCTTCCTACTAGGAAACATAACTGTGTGACCTTGAGCAAGTTACTTAACATTTCCGTGAATCATTTCAGTATCTATTAAAGAGCTGACAGAATCTACTTTGTGGTGTTATTAAGAGTAAAGTTTAAAATAAAGATAATAGTATTATTACAGATACTTAGGATAGTTAAAAGATATTCCTTGTGAAACCCTGGATACTGACAACCTGCCCCTACTGGGGAGGTGATTCCGTTTGGGGGTCTGGAGATTCCATCCTGTTACTAAGTCCCCACCCTTTTCAGGCCTCTAGAGAGCCTGCTAGAAACTTTACACTCCTGTAACCAGACTAGTGCTTACCAAGTGTTACTGGGGAAGAGAGCAATAAACTTAGGCAAGAGGTGTTTGTATTCCTCCGCATTCATTGTATTTCACAGCCTAGGGAAAGAGCAAGAATAAAAAGTATTGGCCCATAATACATTAAGTTATAAAAAAAATACTGAAACATTGTATGTTAACAGTGTCATACAGCACTGTTTTACATTTCCTACTGAATATGACAGGCCCCCTAATTTCAAGGCATTCACATCTTAAAGGACATGGGTAAGTGAGTACTGAAAACACTGCTGTGGCTTAGTCGCTAAGCCCTGTCCCAACATTTAGCGACCCTGTGGACTGTAGCCCAACTAGGCTCCTCTGTCCATCCTGGACAAGAACACTGGAGAGAGTTGTCCTTTCCTCTTCCAGGGCATCTTCCTGACCCAGGGATGGCGCCCAGGTCTGCTGCACTGGCATGAGGAGTCTATCGCTGAGCCATCAAGGGAAGCCACTGAAGAAATCAGGAATGGAGAAAATGGCTAGGAGGAAAAATGGACAATAACTGCAGATTTAATTCAACAATGGGGTTTTTGCCGTTATCAGTTGAACAATGCAAGAAAATGTTTTTTTTGTGTGTGTGTGAGGCATTTAATTTTTAGGCCATATCAGATTAACTTTTTAATAGGCCAACAATTTCAATGACAACTTCATAATCCTTCCATTCTTTAGACTAAAATGTATCCTCTCAAAAGCTTACTCCCTACTTTTCACAGAGAGTCAATTCATGGAAAAGCTGGCTCAAAATTCTCATTTTACTGATAAAAAGTTTAACATCCTGGAAGATTATTTTTAGGTTCCCCATATTGTTACAACAGAATTTCTTTTCTTGATACAAATGATTTTTCCTTTCTAAACAGTCAACCCAAAGCTCATCTTATCTCTTAAAAATCCATAAACTCCAGATTGATTATTACAGAATAAAATATTTTATCGAGGGTATGCCAAATGATTACTCTGCACCAAATTAGTCTGAGTATTAAAAAATAAAAGCTTGTGGTAAAAAATGGTGGGTGCAAATTATGTTTCAGAAACAGTTCTCACAGTTCAAGAATCCTGAACAATCCTCTTGAGCTATATGCCTCCCCAGTCCATATACTTTGGAAAAAGTCTGTGAACAGATTTAAAAGCAAGCAGGGTACGAGGAAGCAGGGTGGGGGGCGGGGGTGAGGTGCAAAGAATAAAGAAACAGTTGCTCTCTAGTCTACTGGTCAGATTTCCATGTGATTAGCACAGCCACTGCAAAACTGGCACTATATATTTTTTAAATGATGAATTCAAAATCCTTGAAAGAGATCAGATTTAATTCTCCATCTGTAATGTATTTCTCAGCTAGGAAAAGGTCAGTTTTCATTCCAATCCCAAAGAAACGAAATGCCAAAGAATGCTCAAACTACCGCACAACTGCACTCATCTCACACACTAGTAAAGTAATGCTCAAAATTCTCCAAGCCAGGCTTCAGCAAAACATGAACCGGGAACTTCCAGATGTTCAAGCTGGTTTTAGAAAAGGCAGAGGAACCAGAGATCAAATTGCCAACATCCGCTGGATCATCGAAAAAGCTAGAGAGTTCCACAAGAACATCTATTTCTGCTTTCTTGACTATGCCAAAGCCTTTGTGTGGATCACAATAAACTGTGGAAAATTCTGAAAGAGATGGGACCTGCCTCTTGAGAAACCTATATGCAGGTCAGGAAGCAAGTTAGAACTGGACATGGAACAACAGATTGGTTCCAAATAGGAAAAGGAGTACGTCAAGGCTGTATATTGTCACCCTGCTTATTTAACTTATATGCAGAGTACATCATGAGAAACGCTGGGCTGGATGAAGCACAAGCTGGAATCAAGATTGCTGGGAGAAATATCAATAACCTCAGATATGCAGATGACACCACCCTTATGGCAGAAAGTGAAGAAGGACTAAAAAGCCTCTTGATGAAAGTGAAAGAGGAGAGTGAAAAGCTGGCTTAAAGCTCAACATTCAGAAAACTAAGATCATGGCATCCAGTCCCATCACTTCATGGCAAATAGATGGGGAAACAGTGGGGAAACTATGAAATAAAAAGACACTTGCTCCTTGGAAGGAAAGTTATGACCAACCGAGACAGCATATTAAAAAGCAGAGACATTGTCAACAAAGGTCCATCTAGTCAAGGCTATGGTTTTTCCAGTGGTCATGTGTGGATGTGAGAGTTGGACTGTGAAGAAAGCTGAGTGTCGAAGAATTGATGCTTTGGAACTGTGGTGCTGGAGAAGACTCTTGAGAGTCCCTTGAACTGCAAGGAGATCCAACCAGTCCATCCTAAAGGAGATCAGTCCTGGGTGTCCAATGGAAGGACTGATGTTGAAGCTGAAACTCCAATATTTTGGCCATCTGATGCAAAGAGCTGACTCATTTGAAAAGATCCTGATGCTGGGAGGGATTGGGGGCAGGAGGAGAAGGGGACAACAGAGGATGAGATGGCTGGATGGCATCATCGACTTGATAGACATGAGTTTGGGTGAACTCCGGGAGTTGGTGATGGACAGGGACGCCCAGCATGTTGCAGTTCATGGGATCGCAAAGAGTTGGACACGACTGAGCTAGTGAACTGAACTGAACCAATTTTCTAAATGTTTACCCAACCATACTTCTAAAATAGCCAATGTTATCTGAAGACCTCAAGTGGTTTCAACCTACCAGTACTGTATAATGATAAATAATGAACTATTAACCCTTTCATCTTTAATATTACTATATACTTCACAGTGCTAACAGATTCATTTCCGTTGCTCAGTCGTGTCCAACTCTTTGCAACCCCATGGACTGTAGCCCACCAGACTTCCCTGTCCATCACCAACTCCTGGAGCTTTGCTCAAGCTCATGTCCATCAAGTTGGTGATGCCATCCAACCATCTTACCTTCTCTCTGTTTCCTTCTCCTACATTCAATCCTTCCCACAATCCAGGTCTTTTCCAAGGCGTTCTTTGCAAAGAACGCATTTTGCACCCGTTTTTGCCATTTTTCATTCAACTAAAACATACAAGTTTTCAGTTAAGTATACTCACACGACAAAGACAATACCTCCCAGTTTCCCTTTAGCGAGGAGCCACAAGACAAACTTCTAACAAGTATTTTGAGTAGAGGTGTCATGTGGCTTCCAGAAAACTTTCTAGAAGAACAAATGACATATCCATCCTGCTTCCTGGAACATGAAAGATTGGCCACCATCTTAAACCAAATAAGGACCAGAGTCTAGCATAGTGGAAAAGCAAGCTGAATGGGATCTGGGTTCCTGAGGACTCCGTGGGACAGAACTGCCATAAAAGTCCTGGACTGCCTACTTTCTGAAAAGTGGAAGTGTTAGTTGCTCAGTCATATCCCACTCTTAGCAACCCCATGGACTGTAGTCCACCAGGCTCCTCTTTCCATGGAATTCTCCAGGCAAGAATACTGGAGTGGATGTCTAATTCTTTTCCAGGGAATCTTCCTGATCTGGGATCAAACCTGGGTGCTCTGCAGACAGATTCTTTACTGTCTGAGCCACCAGGGAAGTCCACTTACTTCCTGACTTTTATGTTAGAGAGAAATAGTTCTGCCTTGTTTTAAGCCACTGTGATTCTCAGTCTCTTTTCACATGGAGCTGAACCTAACTCCAAATGAGACTCTTATTCTTTCTTTAATCACCAGTCATACCTGTCCAGCCCTGCTCTTCTACCATTCATACTCCAGTACACGTTATAGCCACTTATATTTTCAATAAATGAAATGCACTATAAACATAAGCCATAGCAAATTTAACAGAAACAATCAC
This sequence comes from Bubalus kerabau, assembly GCF_029407905.1. Lineage (NCBI taxonomy): Eukaryota > Metazoa > Chordata > Mammalia > Artiodactyla > Bovidae > Bubalus > Bubalus kerabau. The sequence goes on from NC_073625.1 coordinate 199,150,737, forward strand.
TTATATACAATAACTTATAAACACAAGCCACAAAAAATTTAACAGAAACAATAAGTGACCAGAAAACAGCTTGAAGAACAACCCACTACATTACGCTGTATAAGCAAAGGAGAATCAACAGAGGGAAAATGAAACAAATGCTTATCACACATATTCTTGCTGAATCCTCCACCACCATCCGTGGGTACTATTTTACAATTTATATACTGAATATACAATTGTATATACAATTTATATATTGTAAATGGGGGCTCAATAACATCCAGTCAGTCAGAGACTCATCCATTCATCTGTATTTATTCCTCATCTACTATGTGTTGGGCTTTCTGCTAGGTCAAGAAAACAAAATTATGAATAAAAAGTCAATCTGTGTTCTAACGAAGCTTACCCACAAATAAATATTACAAAACTAGAAACTGTGACCAACTGTAGAAGGAAAGCAATTCTGGAAGGGAAGGATCTAAAGGAAGGCCCATGTGGTTGGAGCAGCAATCATGAGGGACAAGGGCAGACGCAGCTGGAGAAACAGCAAACTCAGCTTACCCAGGGCTTGGTAAACCAAGTTATAAAGTCTGTGTTTTTTAAAAAAGAATTTCATTTATTTGCTCAGGCTTTTCTCCAGTTGCAGTGAGGGGGGCTACTCTCTAGTGGTGTGTGGGCTTCTCACTGCAGTGCCTCCTTCTGTTGCAGAGTATGGACTCCAGGGAGCTCGGGCTTCAGGAGCTGCGGCACAAAGGCTCAGCAAGTGTGGCTCCCAGGTTCCAGGGTGCAGGCTTAACAGCTGTGGCACACAGGCCGAATGGCTCAGAGGCATGTGGGGTCTTTATCAAACTTAGCAGGTGGACTCTTTATCAAACTTTTACAACTAAAGTTTGTGGTTTTGATTAAGTGACTGAAAAGTTATTAAAACTTTTACAGCAAGGTTTGCTTTAAAAAGATCATCATGGTTTGCTTTAAAAACATTAAGTGGCTTCAGTGTAGAGAGGACTGGAGTAGAAGAAAGGAAGCCAAAACCCAGTTAGGAGACCCCTGCAGTGATCCAGAAGATGAGTGATCTGATCGAGGGTGCTGGGCATGTAAATGGAGAGACATACATTTTAGAAGTGGGACTTACTGGCCATGCTAACAAACTGGATGCAGGAGGGAGGAATCAGGTGGTTTCTCACTTGGGAGACTAGAGCTTGCTAGAGGTCAAGCAGTTTGGGTCTTCTTCAGTTTCTGAATTTACAAAATGGGGACTATGATTTGTTTTATCTTATCTATAGTTCCTTCAAGCTCTCAGTTGGTTTCAAATATTAATCCAAAGTCTCTTAGTATATACTTTCATGATTTGAAAATGAAGTGTTAACAATCCCAAAGCAGCCTAATTCTGCTGCTGCTGCTGCTGCTAAGTCGCTTCAGTCGTGTCCGACTCTGTGCGACCCCAGAGATGGTAGCCTACCAGGCTCTTCTGTCCCTGGGATTCTCCAGGCAAGAACACTGGAGTGAGTTGCCATTTCCTTCTCCAAAGCATGAGAGTGAAAAGTAAAAGTGAAGTCACTCAGCCTAATTCTAGGTGGGTATAAAAACATTCCTAAACAAGGCTAAGATTTGGTTCAATCCTTCTCAAAGTCCAGTACATTGAAATAATCTAAAACCGTTTGGCAAGAATACTTTATTCCTAAAGCATTCACCGAAATAACAATACCAAATAATTCAACAAATACCTAAATATTAATATTTCCACCCCACTCTGTATACCACACCAAAGGATCACAAAATGTCATATATCATCATCACCTTCAAAGACCTCAAACAACCTAGTGATTTTTTGGATATGACACCCAAAACACAGACAACAAAAGCAAATATAAACAAATGGGACTGCACCAAACTAAGACGCTTCGAGACAGCAAAGGAAACCACCAACAAATTGAAAAGACAACCTATGTAATGAGAGGAAATATTTGCAGTCCATGTATCTGTTAAGGGGTTAACATGCAAGATATACAAGGAACACATGCAACTCAACAGCAAAACAAACAAACAAACAAAACCCCACAAAAAAACAAAAACCAAATAACCTGATTTTTAAAATGGGCAAAAGACCCATGTAGGTAGTTTTTCTCCTTCTTTTTTTAAAGTATATATTTTTCTAAAGAAAACATATAAATGACCAATGGGTACATGATGTTCTCATGACATAAGGGTGCATGACATAAGGTGTTCAACATCATTAATAACTAGGGTTATTCAAAGCAAAACCAAAATGAGATTTCATTTCACACCTGTTAGGACAGCTAGTACCATAAAGATGAGACAAGTGTTGGTGAGAACACGGGGAAAAGGAAACCCTTTGTACACTGTTGGTGGGAATGTAGACTGGAACAGCTAGTATGAAAACCAGAGGGAGGTTCCTGAAAAAATTAAATATAAAACTACCACAAGATCCCATGATCTCACTTCTAGGTACACATTCAAGGGAAATTAAGCCAGTATCTCAAAGAGTTATCTCTACCAATGCAGATACAATGCAGAGAGCATCATACTCCTGTGCTCACTGCACCATTATTCACAAAGCCAAGAAATGTAAACAGCCTAAGTGTCTACTGACAGATGAACGGATCAATAAAATGCAGTATATGTGCATGCAATGGAATAGTATTCAGCTATAAAAATGAAGGAAACTGTGCCATTTCCAACAACATGGATGAATCGGAAGGATATTACGATGAGTGAAATAAGCCAGACACAGAAAAATACTGTGATTCCATTTATACGTGAAATCTTAAAAAGCTGAACTCATAGAAGCAGAGGGTAGAATGGAGGAAATGAGGATGGTAGTCTAAGGGTACAAACCTTCAGTTATAAGGTGAATAAATTCTGGGGACCTAACATACAGCTTACTCCTTGGAAGGAAAGTTATGACCAACCTAGATAGCATATCGAAAAGCAGAGACATTACTTTGCTAACAAAGGTCCGTCTAGTCAAGGCTATGGTTTTTCCTGTGGTCATGTATGGATGTGAGAGTTGGACTGTGAAGAAAGCTGAGCGCTGAAGAATTGATGCTTTTGAACTGTGGTGTTGGAGAAGACTCTTGAGAGTCCCTTGGACTGCAAGGAGATCCAACCAGTCCATTCTGAAGGAGATCAGCCCTGGGATTTCTTTAGAAGGAATGATGCTAAAGCTGAAACTCCAGTACTTTGGCCACCTCATGAGAAGACCTGACTCATTGGAAAAGACTCTGATGCTGGGAGGGATTGGGGGCAGAAGAAGAAGGGGACGGCAGTGGATGAGATGGCTGGATGGCATCACCGACTCAATGGACGTGAGTCTGAGTGAACTCTGGGAGTTGGTGATGGACAGGGAGGCCCGGAGTGCTGCGATTCATGGGGTCGCAAAGAGTCGGACACGACTGAGCGACTAAACTGAACTGAACATACAGCACGGTGATGATAATTAACTACTGTATGAAAGCTTTGGATTTGCTGAGAGTAGATCTTGTGTTATTACAAAAGCAAAAAAACAGATAACTATATGAAATGAGAGACTTGCTAGTTAACATGTTCAGCTTGATTGTAGTAACCATTTCATAATATATATTTTATTGTCATGTCATAAACCTTAAACAAACACAGTCTTTACTTGTCAATTATACCTAAATAAAGTTGGAGGAAAAAAGACCTCCTGCAGCCTAAATGAGGTACTACATCATACATGAAAAAAATTAACATGTACAAGGTAAGAACGCAAGATAGTAAAAAGCAATATATATAGAAGACTTAAGTAAGAGGTATAGACTATACCTGTCACTAATGCAGTCACTGGTAAGGAGGATAGTATATGAACTTATGAACTGTAATTGGTATGTAAAGATATATTCTAACTGCCCACCTTCTTTAAAAACTGCTGTCCTTTATAAAGCTATCTATTAGATTGGCGCAAAAGTGACTGGTTTTGCACTGCTGAACTTTGCCATTTGATACCAGAATACATTCTTAAATAAATAAATGTGGTTATGTTATATGTCATTTTAATGCACATTTCTCACTTTATCTTTTTTTGCTCATGACTTATTACTTGCTATTTATTTTATATTTATTTTAGACTAGGGAAATGATGTTACACAAAAAGTAAATTTGAGCAATTTTCTTACTGGAATTCAAAATGGGTTGTAAAGCAGCGGAGACAACTCACAACAATGCATCTGGCCCAGGAACTGCTAACGGATGTATGGTGCGGCAGTGGTTCAAGAAGCTTTGCAAAGGAGACGAGAGCCTTGAAGATGAGGAGTGCAGGGGCAGGCCATCAGAAGCTGACAACAACCAACTGAGAGGATCATCAAAGCTGATCCTCTTGTAACTACAGGAGAAGCTGCTGAAGAGCCTCAACGCTGATCATTCTATGGTCGTTCGGCATTTGAAGCAAACTGGAAAGGTGAAAAAGCTCAGAGTGAATGCCTCACGTGCTGTGTGCTAAGTCACTTCAGTTGTGTCCGACTCTTTGAAATCCAAAGGACACTAGCCCACCAGACTCTTCATGGGATTCGTGCCTCAGGCAAAAAAATCATTTTGAAATATCATCTCCTCTTATTCTACACAACAGTGAACCATTTCTTGATCGGATTGTGATATGTGACCAGAAGTAGATTTTATATGACAACCGGTCATGACCAGCTCAGTACAAAGACAAATTTGCCCCAAAAAGAGGTCACGGTCACTGTTTGGTGGTCTGCTGCCTGTCTGATCCACTACAGCTTTCTGAATCCCAGCAAAACCATGACATCTGAAAAGCATGCTCAGCAAATTAATGAGATGCATCAAAAACTGCAACAGCTGCAGCCTGCACTGGTCAACAGAAACAGCTCAATTCTTCACAACAATGGCCGGATGGATGCATGTCGCATACCAATACTTCAGAAGTTGAATGAATTGGGCTACGAAGTTTGTCTCATCTGCCATATTCACCTGACTTCTCACCAACTAACTACCACTTCTTCCGGCACCTCAACAACTTTTTGCAGGGAAAATGCTTCCACAGCCAGCAGGAAACATATAATTCTTTCCAAGAGTTCGTTGAATCATGAGGCACCGATTTTTATGCTAAAGGAAAAAAAAATCATTGACAAAAATGTGTTGATTGTAGTGGTTCTTATTTTGATTAATAAAGATGGATTTGAGCCTAGGTATGTTCCAGAAAAACATCTATTTCTGCTTTATTGACTATGCCAAAGCCTTTGACTGTGTGGATCACAATAAACTGTGGAAAATTCTGAAAGAGATGGGAATACCAGACCACCTGATCTGCCTCTTGAGAAATTTGTATGCAGGTCAGGTAGCAACAGTTAGAACTGGACATGGAACAACAGACTGGTTCCAAATAGGAAAAGGAGTATGTCAAGGCTGTATATTGTCACCCTGCTTATTTAACTTCTATGCAGAGTACATCATGAGAAACGCTGGACTGGAAGAAGCACAAGCTGGAATCAAGATTGCCGGGAGAAATATCAATCACCTCAGATACGCAGATGACACCACCCTTATGGCAGAAAGTGAAGAGGAACTAAAAAGCCTCTTGATGAAAGTGAAAGTGGAGAGTGAAAAAGTTGGCTTAAAGCTCAACATTCAGAAAACTAAGATCATGGCATCCAGTCCCATCACTTCATGGCAAATAGATGGGGAAACAGTGTCAGACTTTCCTTTTTTGGGCTCCAAAATCACTGCAGATGGTGACTGCAGCCATGAAATTAAAAGACACTTACTCCTTGGAAGGAAAGTTATGACCAACCTAGATAGCATATTCAAAAGCAGAAACATTAATTTGCTAACAAAGGTTCGTCTAGTCAAGGCTATGGTTTTTCCTGTGGTCATGTATGGATGTGAGAGTTGGACTGTGAAGAAGGCTGAGCGCTGAAGAATTGATGCTTTTGAACTGTGGTGTTGGAGCAGACTCTTGAGAGTCCTTTGGACTGCAAGGAGATGCAACCAGTCCATTCTGAAGGAGATCAGCCCTGGGATTTCTTTGGAAGGAATGATGCTAAAGCTGAAACTCCAGTACTTTGGCCACCTCATGAGAAGACCTGACTCATTGGAAAAGACTCTGATGCTGGGAGGGATTGGGGGCAGGAGGAGAAGGGGACGACAGAGGATGAGATGGCTGGATGGCATCACTGACTCGATGGACGTGAGTCTGGGTGAACTCCGGGAGTTGGTGATGGACAGGGAGGCCTGGCGTGCTGTGATTCATGGGGTTGCAAAGAGTCGGACAAGACTGAGTGACTGAACTGAACTGAACTGATGATCATTTAAATTCACAGTCTGAAACGGCAATTACTTTTTTACCAACCTAAATAAATTTCAGTGATGATAATTTTTCTTCCTTTAATTTACCAGAAAGGTGCCTTCTCAAAGAAACCAACAGTCTTCTAGCTCGAACATTTAATATCAAAACCCATTCTTCATCATATTTCAGAGAAAAACATGTTGAAACACTAAAACTATTTCAGGCTAAAACTATTTATAATGCAACAACAGCAGTCAGCTACGCAACATGTAGGTAAGTACCATCTACTAGAAATATAAAGTGAGCCACATACGTAAATTAAAAATTTCAAGCAAACACATCCTAAAATGGTGAGGCATGTAAAATTAATTATAATACTGTGTTATTGAATATCCAAAATACTGCATTAACTTGTAGTCAATATAGTCATCAGATACTTTACTATTAAAACTGTCTTTAAAATTTCCTGTAGAGTTTAGAGTTAAAGCCTACCTCAATGAAAACAGCAAATTGTCATTGGAAATAACTACTCTCTATTCAGATCACGTAAGTTTACAATACATGTGCTCAAGTTGTTCCAAGCATACTTAAAAGTTTTCCAATAACTAAGACAATTAAACACAATTAAGAATTTAGTTCCTCAGTTACAGTAGCCAGCCATTTGGCTGGTGACAATCAGGTTGTACAACACTGACTTAAATCTACAAGAACCAACTTCAATATGCTATCTACATGACTGTCTAAAGACAAAGATCATAGTTTAGATTTTTATGGCAGCTCAGAGTCACTGATGCTAATATGCACTGTTCTACAGTAAAATAAACACCTCAGGAGATAACTGCCTTAGCTGATATTTCCTAAATATTTCTGTCTTAATTTGAATAGCTCACCAGTTCTTTCTTTTTTCTTTGTCTCTTATCTCAAAACATAAAAACATCTAATTTTATCATGGTACAAATCTTGGCTTGAAGACAATAACATACTTTCTTATGAAACAAACTACATGAACTTTATAGGTGCCGTTTTCTATATTCAGAGGCCTCTTCACATATATTAGTATTCCACATAGAGTTCATACACATAACTTAACAAAAACTGGCTAGTCATCGGTCAGCACAGTATTTCTTTGGGTACCTTCGTTCTGGCAAAACGCTGTCCACTGGAGAAGAGAATGGCAAATCACTTCAATATTTTTGCCTTGAGAATCCCATGAAGAGTATGAAAACACAAAAGGATATGACACTGAAACATGAACTCCCCAGGTTGGTAGGTGCCCAATATGCTACTGCAGAGAGCGGCGAAAGCGCTCAGAAAGAATGAGGAGGTTGAACCAAAGTGAAAACAACGCCCAACTGTGGATGTGACTGGTGATGGAACTAAAGTTCGAAAGAAAAATATTGCATAGGAACCAGGAATGTTAGGTCCATGAAAGTTAGGCCCATGGAACGTTAGGTAAATTGGAAGTGGTCAAATAGGAGATGGCCAGAGTGAACATTGACATTTTAGGAATCAGTGAACTAACATGGATCAGAATGGGCAAATTTCATTCAGATGACTATTACATCTACTACTGTGGGCAAGAATCCCTTAGAAGAAATAGAGCAGCCCTCATATGCAACAAAGGAGTTTGAAATGCAGTACTTGGGTTCAATTTCAAAAATAGCAGAATGGTCTCTGTTCATTTCCAAGGCAAACCATTCAACATCACAGTAATCCAAGTCTATGCCCCAATCACTAATGCTGAAGAAGCTGAGCAGTTCTATGAAGAACTACAAGATCTTCTAGAACTAACACTCAAAAAAAAGTCCTTTTCATCATAGGGGACTGGAATGCAAAAGTAGAAAGTCAAGAGATACCTGGAATAACAGGCAAGTTTGGCCTTGGAGTACAAAATGAAGCAGATAAAAGGCTAACAGAATATTGCCAAGAGAACGCACTGGTCATAGTAAACACAAGAGACGACTCTACACATGGACATCACCAGATGGTCAATACCAAAACCAGATGATTACATTCTTTGCAACTGAAAATGGAGAAGCTCTACAGAGTCAGCAAAAACATGACCAAGAGCTGACTGTGGCTTATCATGAACTTCTTATTGCCAAATTTAGACTTAAATTGAAAAAAGTAGGGAAAAACACTAGACCATTCAGGTATGACCTAAATCAAATCCCTTATGATTATTCAGTGGAAGTGCCAAATAGATTCAAGGGATTAGATCTGATAAACAGAGTGCCTGAATAACTATGTGCGGAGCTTTGTGACATTGTACAGGAGGCAGGGATCAAGACCATCCCCACGGAAAAAAAAGGCAAAATAGTTGTCTGAGGAGGCCTTACAAATAGCTGAGAAAAGAAAAGAAGCAAAAGGCAAAGGAGAAAAGGAAAGATACATCCATCTGAATGCAGGGTCCAAAGAAGAGCAAGGAGAAATAAGAAAGGCTTCTTCAGTGTTCAATGCAAAGAAATAGAGGGAAATAATAGAATGGGAAAGACTAGAGATCTCATCAAGAAAATTAGAGCTACCAAGGGAGTATTTCATGCAAAGATGGGCACAACAAAGGAAAGAAATGGTATGGACCTAACAGAAGCAGAAGATATTAAGAAGAGGTGGCAAGAATACACAGAAGAACTATACAACAAAGATCTTCACGACCAAGATAATCACGATGGCATGATCACTCATCTAGAGCCAGACATCCTGTAATGCAAAATCAAGTGGGCTTTAGGAGGCATCATTATGAACAAAGCTAGTGGAGGTGATGGAATTCCAGTTGAACTATTTCAAATCCTAAAAGATGATGCTGTGAAAGTGCTGCATTTGATATACCAGCAAATTTGGAAAACTCAACAGTGGCCACAGGACTGGAAAAGGTGAGTTTTCATTCCAATTCCAAAGAATGCTCAAATTATTGCACAACTGCACTCATGTCACACACTAGCAAACTAATGCTCAAAATTCTCCAAGCCAGGCTTCAACAGTACGTGAACCATGAACTTCTAGATGTTCAAACTGGATTTAGAAAAGGCAGAGGAACCAGAGACCAAATTGCTAGCATCTGTTGGATCATCCAAAAAGCAAGAGAATTTCAGAAAAACATCTATTTCTGCTTTATTGACTATGCCAAAGCCTTTGAGTGGATCACCACAACACTGGGAAATTCTTTGAGAGATACCAGACCACCTGACCTGCCTCCTGAGAAATCTGTATGCAGGTCAAGAAGCAACAGTTAGAACTGAACATGGAACAACAGACTGGTTCCAAATCGGGAAAGGAGTCAGTCAAGGCTGTATATTGTCACCCTGTTTATTTTAACTTATATGCAGAGTACATCATGCGAAATGGATGAAGCACACGCTGGAATCAAGATTGCCGGGAGAAATATAAATAGATATGCAGATGACACCACCGTTATGGCAGAAAGCAAAGAAGAACTAAACAGCTTCTTGATGAAAAGTGAAAGAGAAGAGTGAAAAAGTTTGTTTAAAACTCAACATTCAGAAAACTAAGATCATGGCATCCAGTCCCACACTTCATGGCAAATAGATGGGGAAGTAAAGCAAACAGTGACAGACTTTATTTTTTTGGGCTCCAAAATCACTGCAGATGGTGACTGCAGCCATGAAATTAAAAGACACTTGCTCCTTGGAAGGAAAGTTATGACCAACCTAGACAGCATATTCAAAGGCAGAGACATTACTTTGCCAACAAAGGTCCGTCTAGTCAAGGCTATGGTTTTTCCAGTAGTCACTTATGGATGTGAGAGTTGGACCATAAAAACGCTGAGTGCCGAAGAACTGATGCTGTTGAACTGTGATGTTGGAGAAGACTCTTGAGAGTCCCATGGACTGCAAGGAGATCAAACCAGTCAATCCTGAAGGATGTGAGTCCTGAATATTTATTAGAAGGACTGATGCTAAAGCTGAAACTCCAATACTTTGCCCACCTGATGGGAAGAACTGACTCACTGGAAAAGACCCTGATGCTGGAAAAGATTGAAGGCAGGAGGAGAAGGGGACAACAGAGGATGAGATGGTTGGATGGCATCCCCGACTCAACGGACATGAGTTTGAGTAAACTCCGGGAGTTGGTGATGGACAGGGAAGCCTGGTGTGCTGCAGTCCATGGGGTTGCAAACAGTCGGACATGACTGAGCAACTGAACTGAACTGAAGGGAGAAAGTAGAAATATGACTGTATTTAAGTAGCATTTTTTAAAAATAATAATTTTGGATTATTTCTTTCATAATTTTGATTACCTCAACTAGTAGTTTAAAATTAAGCAGAAGTCTTATCATTCAGACTGGACTGAAGGCCAGACTGAATTAAAATTTTTTACATTATTTGGAAAAATATCCTATTTCATCTCTTATTTGTACAAGATTTGGCTGCAATTTATGTTAACTAGCATATGTCTGGAGAAGGCAATGGCACCCCACTCCAGTACTCTTGCCTGGAAACTCCCATGGATAGAGGAGCCTGGAAGGCTGCAGTCCATGGGGTCGCTGAGGGTTGGACACGACTGAGCGACTTCACTTTCACTTTTCACTTTCATGCATTGGAGAAGGAAATGGCAACCCATTCCAGTGTTCTTGCCTGGAGAATCCCAGGGATGTGGGATCCTGGTGGGCTGCCGTCTATGGGGTCGCGCAGAATCGGACACGAATGAAGTGACTCAGCAGCAGCAACATATGTCTGGCATACCACTTATGTTTACCAGATTCATGATAAACACATCCTCTAAAATATAATTAACATCATTTGCATAATTAATAATCTTTCAGCAACTGTTTCAAAGACAACTCTGTTGTTTTCGGTTGCTTAGTCATGTCTGACTCTTTGTGACCCTGTGGACTACAGCAAGCCTGGCTTCCCTGTCCTTCACCATCTCCCAGAGTTTGCTCAAATTCATGTCCATTAGGTCAGTGATATCATCTCATCCTCTGTCGAGAAGATGGATCAGAAATATGGGGCCTAAAGACAACTGAGGCCCAATATTTCAAAGAAGTAGAGTATAAAATTTTTACATTAAATAGTCTGAATTTCCACCTTTTCAAGAAAAGACTGAGGAAAAGTTATTTGCAATTCATTTTGGTTTCTGCGATGTGGTGACACTGGGGTGAATGCAGTGTTAAGTTACTGCACTTTACAGTCTGAAGGAAGAAAAATCCCAGTTTAAAAAGAAGTTGCTATGGTTACCCAATGTTTGCCTTTATAAGCAATAATTATGTGAGCCATTCAGGGATTTCCCACTAGTGCGGGAGAATCAGTAGCTGAAGTATACACTAGTCATTTCACACACAAATTGGGGCTGCATACGCCACTTCCATTTCAAAGTAGCTATCATTGGGAAATGCTAAAGATGACTCACATCTTTCTAAACCATAAAAGGGTGGAGACAAAAACACTAAGAGTAACTATTTTAAAATCCAAGTGATGACTCAGATCGTTTTCGACATTTTTCATATTCCTTCGTTTCCTTTAGTAAAAAGTGCTATCTAAAATTGTATAAAGCAGCTTCAATTGTTGAAAGAAGGAAAGGGCGTTTCTAAAGTGTTTCAGTCATGGAGTTTTTTTTTTTCTTCATAGATTTTCGTGCTCTTGATAAACCTACAAAAAGTCATGCTTATAACTTAGTATTACTTCAGAATTAAGTGTCAATTCCTTTAGATGTAGTCAATTTTTTAACTTCTTAAGTGAGAAGAAGGGGTTCCTGTCAGAATTGATGACTAGCTAGCTCATTCTTGAATAACTAGTAGTTAAATGTACTGTCAGTTATTATATTTCTAGAAGCTTTTTGTCTATCTTGCTCACAATTAGAACAGTCATTAATGCAAGAATATTTATGAAACTGTGACCCCCATACAGTTGCAATGTTATCTTAAAATTATGCAGCCTATTACATCTTAATGGGCATTCCACAAAGTATCTAGTTTTCTGCACAAGAGACTATTAAATATGCTTATTCTTTAATATTAGGGCTATTCTAAATTAAAACAGCATCTTACGCCAAACTATAGAGTCTTATCACCACAAACAAAGGGAAGTCAAAGAAGGGGGCTCCAGGGTGACTCACTTGGTTCCTCAATGTTATCACACAGGACACCTCGGCTCCTCCCAGCTTTTATGCCAGACTCAGCATGGACCTTAGAATAATTCCCTTCACAGCCACAAAATAATAATACACTGTTGTCCAGCAGGATGGGGAGTTTTCTTCTCTGTCTCCTTTTTTAGATACAAAGATATTCCCTGATATGGGACCAGACCTGGCTCACTAGTAGGCAGAACAGGACTGCCATGATTAGCTTACACAATTAGGGGTTTCTCCAAGTCATGTGGGGTACAGGTGGGCAAACACACAAAACTGGGGGCCTGTAGGGAAGGAAGTGGGCAACGGTCGGTGAGTAGGCAACTAATAGCATGCTATTTATGATACAAGAAATTAAATTTTGGCATTTTATTTCAAGAGTTTAGTTTTCTTCCCTTTATGAGATACTTTGAGAGTTCTGTAGATTTATTTTTAAAGGGGGAAAATATCAGTTATAAATAATTTATCTTGAGAAAGATTAAAGGTGATCATTTTATGAATGCTATTGAGAAAAGAGAACAGTATACTTTAGAATACAGAGCTGTAAAATTATACTTTACTTATGACCAATTAAAATGAAGGTTTTATATCAAAAATGTTTCCTGTTAAACTTAGTTTTCTCCTCTAGGAAAAGAAAGTCTAACTATTAGACACAGGTCAAACTGCACCAAGAGTAATAAGACCAGAAAACATTCAAAAAGGGCAGCCAGGAAGATCGTAGATCTAAGAACCATGTCCTAAGGGTCAGTGAAGCTGAGGGGTTCCATCTGAAAAGGAGTCACGGAGAATATGACAGCTTTAAACTGTGTGAAGCGCTGTCACTGCCAAGCGATACCAAACTGCACAGGTCTTGAAATAAGAACTAGCATCGATGAATAAACAAGCAGGAAGATAGAATCTGGTTCAATATAAGACTGTACTGTTTTCTTTTAATCTAGCATTTTATCTGAAAATGGAAGAGGCTGGAAGCTCGCATGGGGCAGGGATCAGCATCATACCTCCTTATGATGGTTCTAGGCACTTAATCTGTACTTAATTTGTAACAACATGCCTGCAAAATACACTCCATTTCACAGATGAATTCTGAGCTGTTGCTGCTGCTGCTGCTAAGTCGCTTCGGTCGTGTCCGACTCTGTGCGACCCCATGGACTGCAGCCCACCAGGCTCCCCCGTTCCTGGGATTCTCCAGGCAAGAACGCTGGAGTGGGCTGCCATTTCCTTCTCCAATGCATGAAAGTGCAAAGTGAAAGTGCAGTCGCTCAGTCATGTCCGACTCTTAGCGACCCCATGGACTGCAGCCTACCAGGCTCCTCCGTCCATGGGATTTTCCAGGCAAGAGTACTGAGCTAGACAAGTTAAAACTGGAAATCATACAGCTAAGAAGTGGAGAACACTGGATTGTTACCCAGGCCCATCTGTCTCCAAGGCCTGGCTCTTCCCACACATCACACACCTAAGAAAAGTTAAATCAGCAGCTAAGGAAGCAAATGGGATTTCTCTGTTGGTGAGAACTGAGTGTCATCTGACTAAAGTCCCTTTTAAAACTGAGATGCCAGAAATGACAAGAATTCCTCCCTTCCACTCGCACCAGCACTTCACACCTGCTCTCACATTAGCTCCTCACAGCACAGACACAGGGTAAGGAAGCTGGGGAAGCTTTCTCTCTTGGCGTTCTACTCAGAGAAGAGGACAACAAAGTTAGATTCCTTCAACGTCCTTCTGGTTTACCCTTAAAATACCTATTTTCCATTTTTTCCCCTCTCATCTTTCATTCCCTTAGTAGTAATTCACTAAATACCTCTTACATGCCAGGTACTGAATCTCAATGACTTTGCAATCTGACAGGAAGAACCTGTAGGCACAAAGGAGGAAAGAGTACATATTTTTTTGAAAATATTTCCATCTCCTTAACAGATTTTCCTTTATCAACTCCAAATCCTTTCTTATATCAGTTTGGTTTATTCCTCACCGCAGTCTCTATTCATTTTTCTTAGCCTAAAGGAAACGTTGGCTCCTTAACAAGCTACGACTTTTCGCTTGTTCTTCCCTACTTCAGCAGACTCCATTCTCAACCACTACTCAAGTGATACTGCTCCAAGGTCACCAATGATAATCAGCTGTTAAATCTTCATTTTTCTCAACTTACTATACAATACTGGACACCAATAATATTTATTAAACTCTCTTCTGGCTACTTTTATAAGATTTTCATCTATTTTTTAAGCCTTTTAAGTACCTTTCATTTGGCTTTTCTTCCACCCTCTAAACTTAAATACTGGCTTTCCTTTCAGCTCATTTTTCTTCCTCTTGGTTTTCAATCTCTTCTTGGACACTCTCATCTATTTCTATGAGTCATCAGTTATGTGATACTTCTAAGACTTTATTTCTAGTCCTAATCTCCAAGTACAACTTCCAAATGCTTGATGGGCCCTTTTACCTTCATTCAGTTCAGTTCAGTCGCTCAGTTGTGTTCAACTCTTTGAGACCCCATGAATCACAGCACACCAGGCATCCCTGTCCATCACCATCTCCTGGAGTTCACTCAAACTCACGTCCATCGAGTTGGTGATACCATCCAGCCATCTTATCCTCTGTCGTCCCCTTCTCCTCCTGCCCCCAATCCCTCCCAGCATCAGAATCTTTTCCAATGAGTCAACTCTTTGCATGACATGGTCAAAGTATTGGAGTTTCAGCTTTAGCATCAGTCCTTCCAAAGAACACCCAGGGCTGATCTCCTTTGACTGGTTGGATCTCCTTGCAGTCCAAGGGACTCTCAAGAGTCTTCTCCAACACCACAGTTCAAAAGCATCAATTCTTCGGCGCTCAGCTTTCTTCACAGTCCAACTCTCACATGCCGGGAGCCGGCATATCGCATATTGAGTGCAGCACTTTCCACAGCATCATCTTTCAGGATCTGGAATAGCTCAACTAGAATTCTATCACTGCTGGGAGCCAGCGTGAGGCACTCCGCCCGTGGCAAAGGTCATGAGGAAGGAGGCTCGGCATACGCAAAGGCGGGATCGAGCCTCAGGAGTCCCCCTGGAAATTCTCGAGCATCTACCCCCAAAACCAGAGTCTGCCTACTTTTTGCTTTGTGCTTTCACCTACACCTCTGACTTTATGGGGGCTGTCCCCCACTACCTTTCTCTGAAAAAGAGTTAGCTTACAGCTCCAGTTAATAATTCCTGGGTGTGACAGTGTTTCAACCTACAAACTCCTTTGGAAATCCTCTAGCCTGCCTGAATAGGTTTTTCCGGCCACATGTGATTGCTCAGAGCCTCCCAACTGTGAGAGGCATGAGATGTTCTAAACTGTCTAAACACAGATTCCTTTGAGCAGTTAAAAGATTGGTTAGAAATTGTACTGGTGAAGGGATTTTCACTTGTTGGGCCAATGTTTGCTGCTAAGTTTCCATATCCCTTACCTGCTGTGTCCCTGGCAGTGTATTGATTAATAAAATTGGTGTAAGTAGTAGCTTTAATGTTTGTAACCTGGGACCCTTGAGTTAATTCTTTTTCTTGTTATAGCCCACCACACCTTTGCTCTGTAGGAATGCAACTTTATCTAATGCTTTTGGAGGGTGGCTCCTGACCAATCACCTTTAGAGAAAAATAAGCTTTCTGAAGAAAGGGTCTTAAAATGTTAACAGGCCTCCGGGCCAGAAGATGATGCAAATCACCTAAGCTTTTGCATATGATAAGTTTGCAGGAAGAAAGCCTGGCTTGCTGCATGACTCTACCCCTTCCCCCATTATCCTCTATGCATAACTTAAGGTATAAAAACTACTTTGGAAAATAAAGTGCGGGCCTTGTTCACTGAAACTTGGTCTCCCCATGTCGCTCTCTCTCCCAAATTCTGGCTGAGTCTCCATCTGGAGCGCGGAACCCACCATGCTTGCTAATTATGCCTGGGCTTCTAAGATCCGACTGGGGAGGCCTCAGTGTCTCCTCTCCTTCGGGAGAACGGAAGGACGCCTGCGGCCTACGTAAGTGGTGCAGACTTCTTGTCTTGAAGTTTTATTGGTCTCCCGCGTAAACCAAGCTACTCAGCCTCTTTTCTCCACTGAATTTTCCTACTGAGCTATCCTCATTCTATTACTCTTTGTATCCTTAATTAACGTGTAATTAAGCAGTTGTTTCCTGACCCTCGCCTATGCCGTCTCTCCTTCGAAAACCCTGGATCAGCTGGGGCTGGACCCCGGCACTCACATCCATACATGACCACAGGAAAAACCATAGCCTTGACTAGATGGACCTTTGTTGGCAAAGTAATGTCTCTGCTTTTCAATATGCTATCTAGGTTGCTATCTAACTTTCCTTCCAAGGAGTAAGCAAACGTCTTTTAATTTCATGGCTGCAGTCACCATTCTGTATTATTTCATACTTGGCATGCCAAAATTCAACTTACCATCTCTAGCCCACTCCCTCAAAGGGCTCTTTTCTGAAATCCCCAGGTGGGTTAGCGGCACTGACACTGCTGTACACACAGTGGTCCAGAGCACAGAAAGGATTACCCAGAAGACCTCCCTTACTTGATCTCCCACTCTCAGTTGCGAAGTTCCGAGCATTCTACACAAAATCTTCCTGAACTCTTCACCCACAGGGACCTAGCTCACACCCACTTCAGTCCTCTCAAAACCCACCTCCTAACTGGTCTCTCAGCGCTTGGCTCTCCATCTCCAGTTCTATCCATCCTCATAGCAGACAAGTTCTTTCACAAGAGTCTCTTGCTTTAGGGAGTGCATCTAGTCCAAAGATAAACACAAGACCCAGGACTGGTCAGAGTACCACCTATTCCTTAGTTTAATTCAAGGATGAACATACAATCAAAGCCAGACAGGAATTTCCTCAAGATTTTAGTTTCCTGCCAAGGATATGAGGGAAAACACCCTTTTTCTTTTGGGATTGTAATGAAACGTACACTAAGCTGCCTTACAGGAGAGAAGAGGACAGAGCTTTGAAAGGGTAAGGGAGGAGGGAACTCCACACTGTTGCCAAGTCCTGGAACCAGCTCTGTCTGACCATGCCTACTGTCTGGCTAATCAGTTTTCTTTTGCCTTTAGCCACTTTCAGTTGGGATTTCTGCCATTTGTAACCAACAGTCCTGATTAACAATTTTCTATACCACTAGTCACTTCTCTAAATTACAATGTTATTTGCCTGCTTTTATTTAGTGAAATAAAATTTACAAAACACAACACTGAAGATACCCACCACTATTGTAACTTGTTACAATTTCAATATATCACATCATTTCATGTGGCTGCGCCACCATATACCATGTTCCCTCTGCCTAGAATGCTCCCTTTCTACCTAATTAGCCACAAAATATACAATAAGGTTGCATAAAATAAAGCTAGAAAATTAGGCAGGGGCCAAACCAGAAAAGGGCCTTATATGCCACATTGACATATATACATTTTAACTGCAGAAAGGTGGGGGAGACTACTAAAAAATTTTAGGTTCAAAAAATGACATAATCAGATTTGCATGTCAGAAGCCTCACTGTGAATATAGCATGAAGGACGATTTAAAAATGAAGTGATACTAAAGACAAAGAAAACAATAGCAGGCCACTGCAAGAGTCTAAGCCACGGGCCACAAGGAGTGGAAAGAGGAATAAATTAGGACATTTCTGGGGAAATAAATTTTGCCAACTGCTGTCAAATAGCATTGCTAAATCTTTCAAAGTCTTTAAACTAGCATTTCTATTTGCAAGAATGTAGACGTTGGGAAGATCTCCTGGAGGCATGGCAACCTACTCCAGTATTCTTGCCTGGAGAATCCCATGGACAGAGGAGCCTGAGGGGCTACAGTCCATGGGGCAGCGCAGAGTTGGACACAGCTGAAGCGACTTAGCACGGGACACAGCACAGACATAAGGAAGTAATGTGAAGCCTATAAAAATTTACATATCAGGAATTTGCTGAAGGATCATTGATAACAAAACATTAACAACAACCTAACTGTTAAATAAAAGTGATTTAAAATTTAGACTATATCATACAGTGAAACTGTATATTTACAAATTGAATTTTTCTTCTGTAATTAAATTTATTTATTTTTAATTGAAGAATAATTGCTTTACAGTATTGTGTTGGTTTCTGCCAAACATCAATATGAATCAGCCATATGTATACCTATACCCCCGCCTCTTGAACCTCTCTCCCACCTCCTGGCCTATCCCACCCCTCTAGGTTGTTACACAGCCCCGTTTGAGTTCCCTGAGTTACAGAGCAAACTCCACTGTCTATCTATTTTACATATGATAATGTTTGTTTCCATGTTACTCTCTCCATACATCCCACCCTCCCCTTCCTTCACTCTATATAGGCTATCGGCTCATCCACCTAATTAGAACTGATTCAAATGTGCTCCTTTTCATGGCTGAGTAGTATTCCACTGTATATGTGTACCACAGCTTCTTTATCCATGCATCTGTTGATGGACATCTTGGTTGCCTGGGTCTTAGCTATTGTAAACAGCGCTGCAATGAAACTGGGGTACATGTGTCTTTTTCAGTTTTGGTTTCTTCAGGGTATATGCCTAGTAGTGGAATTGCTGGGTCATATGACGGTTTTATTTCTAGTTTTTTAAGGGATCTCCATAGTGGCTCTATCAATTTACATTCCCACCAACAGGGCAAAAAGGTTCCCTTTTCTCCACACCCTATATGGCATTTATTGTTCACAGATTTTTTTTTTTTTGATGGCCATTCTGACTGGTGTGAGGTGATATCTCATTGTAGTTTTGATTTGCATTTCTCTAATAATGAGCAATGCTGAACATCTTTTCATATGTTTATTAGTCATCTATGTGTCTTCTGTGGAGAAATGTCTTAGAAACTGAATTCTTTAAAGCATGAGACAATACTCATAAAAATGTGCAACACATTACAACACACAATATGAGTCTAATTATGTTAATGAAGATCAGAAGTTCCGATTTGGTTTTTTAAAAAAAAATCTTTAATTTTTTGAAAAAGAACAATCAGTTCAGTTCAGTCACTCAGTCATGTCCGACTCTTTGTGACCCCGTGGACTGCAGCACACCAGGCTTCCCTGTCCATTACCAACTCCCAGAGCTTGCTCAAACTCAAGTGCATCAAGTCAGTGATGCCATCCAATCATCTCATCTTTGGTCGTCCCCTTCTCTTCCTGCCTTCAATCTTTCCCTGCATCAGGGTCTATTCCAGTGAGTTAGTTCTTCCCATCAGGTGGCCAAAGTGTTGGAGTTTCACTTCAGCATCAGTCCTTCCAATGAATATTCAGGACTGACTTCCTTTAGGATGGACTGGTTGGATCTCCTTGCAGTCTAAGGGACTCTCAACAGTCTTCTCCAACACCACAGTCTGAAAGCATCAATTCTTGCATCAATTCTTCGGTGCTCAGCTTTCTTTATGGTCCAACTCTCACATCCATACATGACTACAGGAAAAACCATTGCTTTGACTAGATTGACCTTTGTCAGCAAAGTAATGTCTCTGCTTTTTAATATGCTGTCTAGGTTATTCATAGCTTTTCTTCCAAGGAGCAAGCATCTTTTAAATTCATGGCTGCAGTCACCATCTGCAGTGATTTTGGAATCCAAGAAAATAAAGTCTGTCACTGTTTTCATTGTTGAGTGGTAGGATTATCGATAATTTGCTCTTTCCTTCAAATATTCGTATATTTAATTTTTTCTGAGTAACATTATTCCTTAGTCATCATTTGCTAAACTCAGTGACTATTTTAAAGAAAAATAAGTCCTAGAGGGGTTAATGACAAAAATTCACGTTAGTAAGAGCTAAGACCAATACCTGAACATGGTTAGAAGCTGCTCTGTTAAGCAGCAGGCTCATGAAGGCAGAGCCACTTACTTGCACCTCCAGAGAACCTGCAAAAGCTGACCACTGAGCACAGACCAAGGCTGTTGAGGCTTGAAGCTTGCGTCTAAATCCAACCTCAAAAGCATCAAATCACTAGTGAAAAGGAGACTATAAGAAGGTTTAAATACTTGTAACTTTACTTTTATATAAAAAAATCTTTCAAAGAACGGTAAAGGAAATAGTAATGACAAACTAGACTGGAGAAAGACAGCATCAAGGAAAAGTGGTTGGAGACACTGATGTTCTATTGTCTGTACTTACTTTGCTTTTTAAAACACAGGAATGCTTTTAACATGGGACTATTATTTCCTTCAAGTGAGACTTCCACAACCTTACTACAATCCCAAACAAACTCTACAGATCCCAAGTATTCAATTTATTCAAGTAAAATAATTATCAAAAAGTCCTTTGATAACCTTTGATTCTCAAAAAGAGAATCTGAATATAATATCTGTAAAATAAAAGGCTTCAGTAAAAGATGTTTGGATGGCTACTGGATAAGAGAAAAGACAAAATGATCAAGGACAATTTTCAAAGTCTGAGCTATCCGAATTTTTTTAACATTACAAATCAAGAACTGTGTTTTATTTAGATGCCATTTAAATTAAGGTACCACCTAGAAAATCGACATCTAAGACAGTAGACTCAAGATTATATTAAAAAACATAGTCAGTAGAGCTCTTAACCTGCTCATACACTTATATCTGTTTTTTAAAAAGATTAAACTGCATATTGGATCACAATGATGGCTTTGTTTCACTGGCTGTAACTTCCCTGTCTACGTGAGCAGCTATGTGCTGTGCTCAGTTGCGTCCAACTCTGCGACCCCATGGACTGTAGCCCGCCAGGCTCCTCTGCCCATGGGATGTCTCAGGCAAGAATACTGGGAGTGGGTTGCCATTCCCTTCGCCAAGGGATCTTCCCAACTCAGGGATAGAACCCGTGGCTCCTGCATTGGCAGGCAGATTCTTTACCATCTGCACCACCTGGGAAGCCATGAGCAGCCATACCACTATCTTAATTTCACTGCTCTTTATGAAGAATTTAAAAATGGTTTCTCATGTAAATTCAGAAAATTTGCAGAAACCAATGCAAAAGCACCATCCAGTGGTAGAAGATGAAAATTGCAACTTATTCAGGGATCACATTTTTGTGATTCTACAATGTCACTAATACACATTACCAGGAGACAAAAAGATAAATGGGCTAAATGATGTCGATGGTGTCTGCTATTTATTACCATTTTCCTAATCAAATCTTACTCTTACTATCTTAAGTTTGACATTTTTCCTTTTTCTGACTTGCCCACCTGTTACCCAAAAGCTTGACTAAATTAAGAAGGAGTATTTCAAGACTTCTCAGAGCCTTTATTGAGCCAGAGGTTAAAAAAAGTTACAAACAACAGAAATAAGGTGTGTGAGGGATGAATTTCTAGTGAAATTTTACTCAGCAAGGGCCACTCCCGGAACAAATGAGAGGCATCCTACGTTTCACTTTTGTTTTTTAAGTGATAAGCTGGTAGATAATCCTAAAAACCCAGGTAAAGATTCCCAATTGGTTAAGTCCTTCAGAATTCAGAATTCCTAAAGAGAATATGGATAATTAATGTCATCAAAATTATTTCAAGTTGGCAAATACAACATAATAATGCTTGCCAACAATCTGCTCCCCATCTACCAGAGTACAGATGAATAGAATTTTTCAGCTTCCATTAAGGCCTCTGGATCACCCTCATCTAAAAAATAAAGTTTAACAAAGAATTAATAACAACAAAAACCCAAAAGCTATTAAGGGTGATTTGTTTTTGAAACAATGTTGCATTAAGCCTACTTCATATCAAATGGTATTACCATTTGGATCATAAACTATCAAAAAGTACAGCAGGCTGCAGCTTGGTAAGGGAAAGAAGCTAGTGACTGGCCTTCAGTTTCTTCCTTTCCACAGTTTTCCAGAAATATGCTTGAATTTCAGATAAGAAGTGTCCCAAAGCACTGATATCAAGCCAGCTTATACTGTGTGCACTAGTGCCTTCAGTCTGACACTTGGAGACTTTTAAACTCTTTTCACTAACAAGGGCATCTCTCGCACGTGAGGCTCCCCAGGAATGGCTGAGTGGCTGACGTATCTACAGTGCATCACAAACACAGAACACAAAGGAAAAAGAGCTAGGAGCAGGGAGACACACCACTCAGACAAAAGAAGGAAGAACACTTCCAAAACAGCATTAAGTGTTTCAGGATAAAATAAAACTAACTGCAGCGTCACCGTATTTAATATTCTCTTCCCCAAACTCCAACAGCAAGAGCTTATTAGATTCTTAAGCCCCCTGCACTGAAAATCCATTTGCTATGCTCAAGTTTTCCACAAATACAGGGACCACCACACTTATAAACAAAATGCCTACAACACAGGATGGCACTAAGTATTTATTTACATACACTCATATATAAAAGAAAAATTTAAGTTAGGAGGCATCTCATTTCAGTTCAGTCGCTCAGTCGTGTCTGACTCTTTGCAACCCTGTGAATCGCAGCACGCCAGGCCTCCCTGTCCATCACCAACTTCCGGAGTTCACTCAGACTCACGTCCATCAAGTCAATGATGCCATGCAGCAATCTCATCCTCTGTCGTCCCCTTCTCCTCCTGCCCCCAATCCCTCCCAGCATCAAGGTCTTTTCCAATGAGTCAAGTCTTCACGTGAGGTGGCCGAAGTACTGGACTTTCAGCTTTAGCATCATTCCTTCCAAAGAACACCCAGGACCAATCTCCTTTAGAATGGACTGATTGGATCTCCTTGCAGTCCAAGGGACTCTCAAGAGTCTTCTCCAACAACACAGTTCAAAAGCATCAATTCTTTGGCACTCAGCTTTCTTCACAGTCCAACTCTCACATCCATACATGACCACTGGAAACACCATAGCCTTGACTACACGGACCTTTGTTGGCAAAGTAATGTCTCTGCTTTTGAATATGCTATCTAGGTTGGTCATAACTTTCCTTCCAAGGAGTAAGTGTCTTTTAATTTCATGGCTGCAATCACCATCTGCAGTGATTTTGGAGCCCCCAAAAATAAAGTCTGACACTGTTTCCACTGTTTCCCCATCTATTTCCCAGGAATTGACGGGACCAGATGATATGATCTTAGTTTTCTGAATGTTGAGCTTTAAGCCAACTTTTTCACTCCCCTCTTTCACTTTCATCAAGAGGCTTTTGAGTTCCTCTTCACTTTCTGCCATAAGGGTGGTGTCATCTGCATATCTGAGGTTATTGATATTTCCCCCGGCAATCTTGATTCCAGCTTGTGCTTCTTCCAGCCCAGCATTTCTCATGATGTACTCTGCAGATAAGTGAAATAAGCAGGGTGACAATATACAGCCTTGACGTACCCCTTTTCCTATTTGGAACCAATCTGTTGTTCCATGTCCAGTTCTAACTGTTGCTTCCTGACCTGTATATAGGTTTCTCAAGAGGCAGGTCAGGTGGTCTGGTATTCCCATCTCTTTCAGAATTTTCCACAGTTATTGTGATCCACACAGTCAAAGGCTTTGGCATAGTCAATAAAGCAGAAATAGATGTTTTTGTGGAACTCTCTTGCTTTTTCCATGATCCAGCGGATGTTGGCAATTTGATCTCTGGTTCCTCTGCCTTTTCTAAAACCAGCTTGAACATCTGGAGGCATAAACAGCAACAAACTAACAAATTACAAGAGCTGCCTCTATTACTGCAGAGAGACTAGGGGAGAAGCACCTACCATAATAGAAATTCCCACACTATTTCCTCTGTTGGAAGCAGTAGTGGTATTGTTTCAATTCCAACATCAGGCCTGTAGCAGAAAACAAATATCAAACGCAAAGATATGCTGACTCTAGAAATGAAGGGCTACATTATAAAGTAACTACTACTTTGAACTGTTAGATAATATTCAAAAATCTTAGTAGTTCAGAACTTAGTTTTACCCTTCTATCAAGAAAGAAAATTATTTTTAATAAAAGAGTGAAAGAAAAGTATTAATTAGTGTAATGAGACAGAGTTTTTTAAAGGTGTTCTTTACATATGAGCTGGATTCTCTAAAGAGACTCAAAATGTGGGGTTAGATTCTTAGGATCCCAGCAACAGGATAGTCTCATTAATTAAAAACATTAACACCTATCCAATGTATTTAACATTTCTCAAATAATTTCATGGGGATAGCTTAATCTAAGAAACTGTCTATAAGGTATAAAATAGTCAATCTACATATTGTCTGAATATTAAAAATATGTTCATTTTATATACACATAAACTTAAGAAATAATAATATTAACAAGGATAAACACTGAAAATTATTTTCTATATATGTACTAAAAAATCTGTGATAATGTACAGTCTAGGAACTTACCTGTCTCCATCTTCTTCCACTTAACAATGTGAGCATTACCCATGTTCTTGAATATTCGTTTACAACACCTTGAATAACTATATAATATTACATTCAAAAGTAATACCTCATTGTATTTAAGTAATTTCCTAAGACTGAACATTTAGATTACTCTTCTTCTTTTACTCATATATAATAATTTTTCCAGGCTCATATCTCAACAGTTATTTACAGTGAAATAGAAATTTCAAATAAATAAAATTAGGCCTAAAATATTCTGGACCCTTAATTCTCAGATGCAATGGCTTAGAAAGACCAAATGTTGGAATTAAATTCTCTGTATATAAGTATTCTGTCAACCATATTTATTATTAGTCTGAATCACCTGTGTTTATCATTGTTGTCATAGTGATTATTGCTAATGTTCTAATATGTCTTTCCAGTATGTTATGTTACAAGGAGACAGAAACCATCCACCTGGCAGAAAAAGTTTTAGCTACAGTTCTAAAGATATTAAAATTTGTTATGTATCCTCTTGCCAAAAATCTTTATGAACAAATTAACTGTCAAAAAATATTCAAGGAGCAGTACTTTTACTACTGTGCTGGAGAAGACTCTTGAGTCACCTGGACTGCAAGGAGATCAAACCAATCAATCCTAAAGGAAATCAACCCTGGAAGTTCATTAGAAGTACTGGTGCTGAAGCTGAAGCTCCAGTATTTGGTCACCTGATGCAAACAGATGACTCGTTGGAACAGACCCTAATGCTGGGAAAGACTGAAGGCAAAAGGAGAAGAGGGTGGCAGAGAATGAGATGTTTAGATAGTATTACCAACTCAGTGGACAGGAATTTGAGCAAACTCTGGGAGACAGTGAAGGACAGGGAAGGCTGGCGTGCTGCAGTCCATGGGGTTGCAAAGAGTAGGACACGACTTAGCAACCAAACCACCATATTATAATAATAAAACAGACAGTAATATTATTAACTTGCCATTTGGTGGCAGCAAACACAAAAGAAAGTACGTTTCCTGAGTGCTACTATCTATTGTATTATTACCAATTCAAAGGTAGTCTTCCCTGAATCTCAAATTTTAAACAAGAATTTCAAATGAAAGATGGTGCTTTACAGGTTTTAATAGTTATGTTTTAATCCTTTTGTGTTGACAATCAAGCTCAAAACAGTATTATAAGTGAATGTATGATTAATATTAATAGCCTTCTGTTACTATAGCATTTACAAATACAATTTAATTGCCTCACAAACTATGGGAATCTTTTGATGCTTATCAAGCAACAAGTAATTGCAATAACTTTCATTTGTACTAATATTTATATATCTCATGTAAAAATTACATTTTTTTACTCTAACTAAATCCAGCTAGCTTCCTATCATCATACTCATCCAAATAATCATTTGTTAACAACTTCACATGTACTAAGTACAAGGAGAAATTGTTTCATGTACAAGGCTTCATGAAATTTACACAAAATCTCTCATATATTTCTTTTCCAAGACTTGTGAAAGGAGGTAGCAAAAGGTCATCTTGAGAGTCTAAATCGTATACAAACACACATGTGTGTTCTGTGTTAAGTTGCCTCTGTCGTGTCCGACTCTTTGCGACCCTATGGACCATAGCATGTCAGGCTCCTGTGTCCATGGGATCCTCTAGGAAAGAATACTGGAGTGGGTTGCCATTACTTCTTCCAGGGGATTTCCCAACCCAGGGATTGAACCCCCATCTCTTAAGTCTGTCTCCTGCACTGGCAAGCTCTTTACCCCTAGAGCTACCTGGGAAACCCACAAATATACATAAAATAAGAAAATATTGTCTCCCTCTACATTTATTTTAACAGCACACAAAAAAAATTAGAGCAAGGAAATGCAACATAGTTTTATTTTTTGTATTACAATTCCCTTAACTTCTTCCAAAATATCAAGTTCTGTCCAAACGGAAAATGTGCAGCACTCTTAATTCACTACTCTATGGACTCAACTCACAAGATGCTAAGTGATTGAAATAATTAAGTTATAACAAACTGAAAAATGTATGGAGAGCATCTTTTCACATAAAATTCTCACACAGCAGAGTATATCACGCTTTGCAGTAACTGATTTGGAGAAAGCACTGCCGAAGTGTCTTATGATCCAAGACACAGAAGCATGATGCTGGAATCATGAGTGGACTCACACAGAGGCCTCATAAGGACCCAGGAGCCACAGTTTCATTCCCCCACCCTCACAGCACAGCAGCTCCTCTAGGGCGGGGCCGTACCCACTCACATGAGTCTACCCAGCTCTTTGGCTCTGCATACAACAGCCATGAGCAATCTGCTGTGTATGGACATTTATTTCTCATACTGATAACTGAATCTTGTCAGCAGAAGAGAAATTCCTTTTTTTTTTTTTTTCTGTACAAGATTTTACAGGTTAAAAATGAATATTGGCAATTTCATATGGGCTAACCAATTATTCACAACGTAAGTTCCTTGATGGGAGGCACCATTTCTTAAGCCCCTCAAAATGCTCATCTTCTAGTAAGGGCAAGAGATAAGTAAAAAGTAAACTACACAGCAGTGCAGTAAGTATTTTGATAGCTCAAACTTCTCTGTGAGTGTGTGTGCATGTGTGTGTGAGTGAGAGAGAGAAAGAGAGAGACGTACAAACATATAATGCATTAGGAATCACGAGATATACTAGTCAATGAAAGGTATCAGGAAAAGTGGAAACCAACTGAAAAATAAAATAGGACTCCACTGCTAAGTGATCACTATACTGAGCTATACATATTTATAGAAATATAAAAGTACTGGGGAGCTACTGACTGATTTATCTCTGAGAGGGGAAGCAAGTTCAGGGGTGCCTGCCCTCACCACTCCTAATTCAACTTATCAAAAAGAACTCCTAGCCACTATGACAGGACTGTAAGAAGAAATAAAGGGCAAACAGTTCGGAATGAAAGGAATAAAACTGTATTAGCAGACAAACTTGACTGTCTACGTAGAAAATCCATGAACAAACTAAAAAAGTTTCTAGAACTAAGGATTAAGTGTAGTAAAGTCACAGAATACAATTATATATCTACATACTACCAATGAACTAGAAATTTAAAATAAACTTTAAGCAGTACCATTTCTAACAGTACCTCAAACTTAAAGTACTAAGGCATAATTTAACAAGATATGTACAAAATCTGTATGCTAAAACTATAAAATACTGATGAAAGTGAAAGTCGCCTAGTCATGTCTGACTCTTTGGACCCCATGGACTATACAGTTCATGGGATTCTCTAGGACAGAATACTGGAGTGGGTAGCCTTGCCCTTCTCCAGGGGGTCTTCCCAACCCAGGGATCGAACCCAGGTCTCCCGCATTGCAGGTGGATTCTTTACCAGCTGAGCCACAAGGGATAGAGGAAACCAAATAAGTGAAGATACCACATCTGTGTACTGCAAGACTCATTGAGATGTCAGTTTTTCCTTATGTAATCTATAATTCAATCCAATCCCAACCAAAGTCCCAGTAGTATTTGTAGAAATGAATAAGCAGACTGAAAAATTTATATGTAAAGACAATGGATCTAGAAGAGCCAAAACTATTTTTAAGAAGAATGAAATTGCAGTCATATAGATCTAATGGGATGGAATGGAAAAGTCCAGAAATATATCCGTACATACATGGTCAACTGATTTTTGACAAAGGTGCAAAATGCAGTTCAACAGGAAAAAAAAAAAAAAAAGTCTTTCCAACAAACGGTCTTGAATAACCAGATAATTCATTTGCCAAAACTACAACAGCAAAACCTTAGAACGCTATCTAATACTGCTGCTGCTACTGCTGCTAAGTCACTTCAGTCGTGTCTGACTCTGTGAGATCCCATAGACGGCAGCCCACCAGGCTCCCCTGTCCCTGGGATTCTCCAGGCAAGAACACTGGAGTGGGTTGCCATTTCCTTCTCCAATGCATGAAAGTGAAAAGTGAAGTCACTCAGTCGTGTTCGACTCTTAGCGACCCCATGGACTGCGGCCCACCAGGCTCCTCCGTCCATGGGATTTTCCAGGCAAGAGCACTATAATTAACTTACAGTGCATCATAGAACTAAATGTATGGTCTGAAATTATAAAGTTAAAAAAGAAACAGAGGAGGAAATCTTTGTGATGATGATGAAAGCAAAGATTTCTTAGAGATGATATAAAAAATACAGCCCATATATAAAAATTAAAATTCATCAAAACAAAGAATCTCTGCTCTTTGAAAGACACCACTAAAAGAATACAAACACAGGCCACAGATTTGCAAATTAGATATATGATAAATTATATCCAAAATAAATGAAGAACTTCTATAACTCAATTTTTTAAATGTAAACATTTTGACACTTCACCAAAGAAGATATATAGACATTAATAATTAGAAAACTGCAAAATAAAAACATGGAATCCTATTACACACCTACTAAAATGACTTTTCTGTGTGTGTATAAAACTGATAATACCAAATGCATTATGCTAAGTGAAAGGCTATATACTGAATGATTCTGTTTCTTATGACCTTCTGCAAAAGCTAAAACCTTAAGGACAGAAAGGCTTCCCAGTTGGCTCAGTGGTAAAGAATATGCCTGTCAACGCAGGAGATATGCATTCGATCCCTGGGTCAGGAAGATTCCCTGGAGAAGGAAGGAAATGGCAATTTCCTTCTTGCCTGGGAAACTCTTCTGGTAGTCAAGTACTCTGGCCTGGGAAATCCCATGGACAGAGGAGCCTGGTAGGCTACAGTCCATGGGTCGCATGAGAGTCAGACATGACTTAGTAAATAAAAAACAAAGTTGCTAGCAGCTGGGGACCTGGGGAAGGGACGAACACAAAGAGGCAAAAAGGAATTTTTAGGGATGATGGACTTGTTCTATATCTTGATTGCAGTGGTCATTACATGACTATGCATTTGTATAAACTCACAAAATTGTATACTAGAAAGGGTAAATTTTACTATAAATTAAACCTTAGTAAAAAATAGAAAAAACTATAAAAATACTAGAAGCCACAGAACAGCTTTAAAAAATAATCTCCTAATAGGAGAAGACACAAAAATTTAGAAGACATAATTCATAAATTTAAACAGTTAAAATTATTACATTTCTGCATTTAAAAATGTAACCAAGAGGTGAAATAAATGGCAAACATTGGCAGGGGGGTGGGCGGGGAACCACTATTAAAATAGGCAAAGAATAGGAACAATTCATAGGAAAGGAAACATAAATGTCTCAAACATACAAAGAGATGCTCGACCTCATAAAAGAAAATCAAATTAAATTATATGGATGTATCATTGTTTATCTCTCAAATTGGCAAAAATCAAGAAGCCTAAAACTATTGAGGTCCTATAGTGAATGAAGTATTAATATAATCTCTGTGGGAAAGTGATTTATTAATAGCTAGCAAAACTTTGAACACATTCTAAACTGATATGGAAATACATTTCTAGGACGTTTTTAAGCGAAAAGAACAAGTTACACTGGGTCTATAAAGTGTGATACCTGGTGTGTAAGAAAGAGTGCCAGCTGAAGACTGTTTTTAAGGACCAAGTCACTGTAGTCGTTGACCTTTAACACCGTCCGAAAGGAGCTCAGGGCAGAGATCGGCGGGTTGGGGGAGACAGACACTCTGTGCTCTGGGAAAAACTGGCAGAACAGGCCTTCACATGGTTAGGTCTTTTTAGGAGAAAACTCTCTGAACCCCAAGCTCTTGCATCTTCTCATACACAGAAAAGCACTAAATCCATTAACTAAGATACCCGCTCCTCACGACCAGCCGCGCCTCCTACCAAGATGCGTGCCTGGCTGCACATACCCACTTGGCCAAACTCACAAATAGTCTGACCTCTCCCCTCACCTCCTTGGAACAGTTTTTCAGAGCTCTCTGGGAAGGTGTCTCCCAGTCTGAATAAACCTGACTCACAGTTTCTGCATTGTGAGTTTTTAACTCGACGAGAAAAAGATTTATCTGTATTTGCTTTTCTCTGCATAGAGAAACACTAAAGATACACGGGAAGCAAACATGGCTATTCATTTAAAATGAGCTGTACAAGTTTAATACAGGAGACACAAAATGGGAGAGACTTCTCAAATATAGCTTTACCTGGTTTTGATTATTATATCACATGAAGGTAGGAAAAAAGAGGAGAAAGAAGAATTTACTCCACAGTTGACATATTTGCACATGAGCAAAGTGATATACATAGGTGTTACACTGAAAATAAAAAAGAATTTGGTCTTTCTTTGTCCTGGGCACCTGAGAGCATGGGTACCCTTGGAATTTCCCAAGTGTCTTTGTTATTCATGGGAAGCTCCAAGGACCACACATTAGTTTATGCTAATCAAGTGATTCTAGGCAGGTCCCTAGATTGTTCCAGACTGGGGTTGATCAGGCTGAAGGAACCACTGTGTGATAAAAGCATTGAGGTTGTGAGTCACACGATATTAGTTTGACCTCCTGAACTCCAGGGAGAGGATGAGGCTAGAGACTGAATTCAATCATGTGGCCAATGATTCAACCCATTGTACCTATAAACTGAGTAATCTTGACGCTGAGCTATCAATATGCTAGAAGGGTGATCTGTCTGAGACAGGCTGGGACCTGGGACCTTTGCTGCAATGCTTATACTTGGACAAACATCTCCTCAGGCAAGAGAATACAAAGAAAACTATAAGGGACTAAAATAACTGCATGCATGCACAGTTGGGGCAAATTATGAACAAAAAGACTAAAAAATCCAACAGCCACTTCGGAGGTGTTCAGAGAAAAAAAGCAGGGCCCCATGCGTGAAGCCTGTGCATGGCGCAACCAATGGGGTGGGCAGGCCGCCTGCATCACTTCTCTGTCCCTACCTACCAATCTGCCCCTGCTGTTTTTGTTCAGTCGCTAAGTCCTGTCCAACTCTGTGCAACCTCGTGGGCCTCAGCACGCCAGACTCCTCTGGCCTCCACTATCTCCCAGAGTTTGCTCCAATTCACGTCATTGAATCAGTGTTGCTATCTAACCACCTTATCCTCTGCTTCACTTCACATCCTCACTTCACTTCTCCTTTTACCTTCAATCTTTTCCAGGATCAGGCTCTTTTCCAATGAGTTGGATCTTCCCATCAAGTGGCTTCAGCTTCATCATTAGTCCTGCCAATGAATACTCAAGGTTGATTTCTTTTAGGATTCACTGGTTGATCCCCTTTGCAGTCCAAAGGACTCTCAAAGAGTCTTCTCCAGCACCACCATTCAAAAGCATCAATTTTTTGGCACTCAGCCCACTTTATGGTCCAACTCTCATATCTGTACATGATTACTGGAAAAACCACAGCTTTTGTTGGCAAAGCGATGTCTCTGCTTTTTAATAAGCTGTCTAGGTTTGTCATAGCTTTCCTTCCAAGGAGCAAGCATCTTTGAATTTCATGGCTACAGTCACTATCCCCAGTGATTTTGGAGCTCAAGAAAATTAAGTCTGTTACTGTTTCCACTTTTTTCCATTCTATTTTGCCAGGAAGTGATGGGACTAGATGCCATGATCTTAGTTTTTTGTATATTGAGTTTAAGCCAGCCTTTTCACTCTCCTCTTTCACCCTTGTCAAGAGGCTCTTCAGTTCCTCTTCACTTTCTGTCATTAGGGTGGTACCATCTGCGTATCTGAAAAGTGAAAGTGTCAGCCGCTTCAATCATGTTTGACTCTTTGCAACCCATGGACTCTAGCCCGCCAGGCTCCTCTGTCCATGGGATTTCCCAGGTAAGAATACTGGAGTGAGTTGGGATTGAACCTGGGTCTCCTGCATTGCAGGCAAATTTGTTACCATCTGAGCAACTGAGCTTGTTGATATATCTCCCAGCCATCTTGATTCCTTCTTGTGATTCATCCAGTCCGACATTTCACATGATGTGCTCTGCACAGACATTAAATAAGCAAAGTGACAAGATACAGTCTTGTCGTACTCCTTTCCCAATTGTGAACCAGTCAGCTGTTCCATGTCTGCTGGAAACTGTTGCTTCTCAACCTGCATACAGGTTTCCCAGGGGACATGTAAGCTGGTCTGGTACTCCTGTCTCTTTAAGGATTTTCCACAGTTTGCTGTGATCCAACAGCCAAAGAGATGAGTACAATTGTGCTGAACATTCTTTGGCATTGCCTTTCTTTGAAACTGGAATGGAAACTGACCTATTCCAGTCCTGTGGCCACTGCTGAGTTTTCCAAATTTGCTGGCATATTAAGTGCAGCACTTTAACAGCACCATCTTTTAGGATTGGAAATAGCTCAGCTGGAATTCCATAACCTCCACTAGCTTTGTTTGTAGTGATGCTTCCTAAGGCCCACTTGACTTCACACTCCAAAATGTCTGGCTCTAGGTGAGTGACCATCCGTCGTGGTTATCTCAGGTCATTAAGATCTTTCTTGTATAGTTCTTCTGTGTATTCTTGCCACCTCTTCTTAATATCATCTGCTTCTACTACATCTTTACTGTTTCTATCCTTTAGTGTGCATATCTTTGCATGAAACGTTCCCTTGGTATCTCCAATTTTCTTGAAAACATTTCTACTCTTTCCCATTTTGTTTTCTTCTATTTTTTTGCATTGTTCATTGAAGAAGGTCTTATCTCTCCTTGCTATTCTCTGGAACTCTGCATTCAGTTGGGTATAATCTTTCCCTCTTTTCCTTGCCTTTCGCTTCTCTTCTTTCCTCAGCCATTTGTAAGGCCTCCTCAGACAACCACACTGCCTTCTTGCATTTCCTTTTCTTGTGGATGATTTTGGTCATTGCTTCCTGTACAATGTTACAAGCCTCCATCCATAGTTCTTCAGGTTCTGTGTCTACCAAATCTAATCCCTTGAATCTATATGCCACTTCCACTGTATAATCAATCATAAGGGATTTGATTTAGGTCATACCTGAATGGCCTAGTGGTTTTTTCCTACTTTCTTCAATGTAATTCTGAATTTTGCAATAAGGAGCTCATGATCTGAGCCACAGTCAGCTCCAGGTCTTGTTTCTGCTGACGGTATAGAGCTTTTCCATCTTTGGCTGCAAAGAATACAATCAATCTGATTTCGCTATTGACCATCCGGTGATGTCCATGTGTAGAGTCATCTCTTGTGTTGTTGGAAGAGGGTGTTTGCTATGACCAGTGTGTTCTCTTGACAAAACTCTGTTAGCCTTTGCTTTGCTTTATTTTTTATTCCAAGGCCAAACTTGCCTGTTACTCTAGGTCTGTTTTGACTTCCTACTTTTGCATTCCAGTCCCCTATGACGGTGCTTCCCAGGTGGCATTAATGGTAAACCTGATTGCCAATGCAGGACATGTAAGAAACGAGGGTTCTATCCCTGGGTTGGGAAGATCTCCTGGGAGGCAAGGCAACCCACTCCAGAGTTGGACACAACTGAAGCGACTTAGCACAAACACCCCTATGATGAAAAGGACACCTTTTTTGGTGTTAGCTCCAGAAGGTCTTATAGGTCACGTCTGGCTCTTTGCAGCCCTATGGACTATAGCCCACCAGGCTGTTCTGTCCATGGGATTTCCAAGACAAAAATACTGGAGTTGGTTGCCATTTCCTTCTCTAGGGGATCTTCACAACCCAGGGATTGAACTCACGTCTCCTTGGATCCTGCAGTGGCAGGTGGATTCTCTACCACTGCATCACCTGGGAAGCCCGAGGGCAATCTTGCCGAGACCAAACTCTTAACCAGTGACATCTTCAGAACTGCACTGTGGCAGGCGGGTATTCATTGCAGCCTTGTTTGCATTAGCAAAAGAACAACCTAGATATCAATAGGGAATTGGGGTTACATAATAAGAAAATTGGGTTTCCTTGGTGGCCCAGACAGTAAAGAATCCACCTGCAATGCTGGAGACCTGAGTTTGATCGCTGGGTTGGGAAGATCCCTGGGAGAAGGCAATCGTTACTCACTCCAATATTCTGGACTGGAGAATCCCATAGACAGAGGAGCTTGGCAGGCTAAAGTTCATAGAGTCCCAAAAGTCGGACACTACTGAAGTGACTTAGCATGCATGCATACAACAAGAAAATACTAAGCAGCCATGAGTATTAATAATAATAATAGAACTCTTTAAGTATTGATAGGTAATGAACTCAAGATCCTGGAGGCAGAGAGAGGAGGTAAGACGCACCATAGTGTATGATACACTATCTACCATGTAAAAGGCAGTAGTAACAGGTATGTGTTTATACAATAAAATCTCTAGGCATAAACAAGAAAATAATATTGGTTGGCTATAGTAAGAGGAACTAGACAACTTAGGGATGAGTAGATTTGAACGAGAAAATATTTTTACATTCAGTTCAGTTCAGCCGCTCAGTCATGTCCTACTCTTTGCAACCCCATGAATCGCAGCACGCCAGGCCTCCCTGTCCATCACCAACTCCCGGAGTTCACTCAGACTCACGTCCATCAAGTCAGTGATGCCATCCAGCCATCTCATCCTCTGTCATCCCCTTCTCCTCCTGCCCCCAATCCCTCCCACCATCAGAGTCTTTTCCAATGAGTCAACTCTTTGCATGAGGTGGCCAAAGTACTGGAGTTTCAACTTTAGCATCATTCTTCCAAAGAACACCCAGGACTGATCTCCTTTAGAATAGACTGGTTGTATCTCCTTGCAGTCCAAGGGACTCTCAAGAGTCTTCTCCAACACCACAGTTCAAAAGCATCAATTCTTCGGCACTTAGCTTTCTTCACAGTCCAACTCTCACATCCATACATGACTACTGGGAAAACCATAGCCTTGACTAGATGGATCTTTGTTGGCAAAGTAATGTCTCTGCTTTTGAATATGCTGTCTAGGTTGGTCATAACTTTCCTTCCAAGGAGTAAGCGTCTTTTAATTTCATGGCTGCAGTCACCATCTGCAGTGATTTTGGAGCCCCCAAAAATAAAGTCTGACACTGTTTTTCCATCTATTTCCCATGAAGTGATGGGACCAGATGCCATGATCTTAGTTTTCTGAATGTTGAGCTTTAAGCCAACTTTTTCACTCTCCTCTTTCACTTTCATCAAGAGGCTTTTTAGTTCCTCTTCACTTTCTGCCATAAGGGTGTTGTCGTCTGCATATCTGAGGTTATTGATATTTCTCCCGGCAATCTTGATTCCAGCTTGTGCTTCTTTCAGCCCAGCATTTCTCATGATGTACTCTGCAGATAAGTGAAATAAGCAGGGTGACAATATACAGCCTTGATGTACTCCTTTTCCTATTTGGAACCAGTCTGTTGTTCCATGTCCAGTTACATTACATTCTTTCTATTCCTTTAAAATGATGAACCATACAACTGCCTGATAAATTTTAAAAGCTTCACAGATGAATCAGATGCATACCAATGGTAAGAATTATTTAGAACAATATTTTGTTCAATACTGGAAATGCAATATATCCTTTGAAGAATAATTCAGATTACTTAAATATCTAAAGGGCAGAATGATAAATCAACTTGATGCTATATGATGCAACCATTAAAAGTCATAATTAGGAAGATTATGTAGCAACTAGGTGAAGTGTGACACTAAAATGAGATGAAGCTGAGTGTCAATCCAAATTAAATATAAAAGTCCCATAATTAATGTGTTCTTGACAAAACATTTTTCATGAACTAAACAGAGCTGCCATGATATATATAGCATGTAGTGCAATGTATTTATTTAAATAAAAAGGTTATAAAGCTGCATATTCCCTCTGTTTACAATTATGCATCACTCACTCATTGCAACACTGAGCTGTTACTATGTGCTAAATAAGCATTGGTAACAAAGAGCATAGTATTGTTCTGAAGGAGTTAAACAGTTTAGTAAAGGAGACAAGCACACACACAATGTACTTATGACAGAAAGATACATACTGAAAACCAAGAAAGCCCAGGCCTAAAAAGGGGCAGAAAAAAAAATGCTTAAGTACTAAATTAATGAAATACATTATACAGTCATACCGAGAGTGAGATTAATCCAATCTTGAGAAGCAGGAGAATTGAGTGTGTGTGCATGCACGTGTCAGGCATCACTTCTGCCAGAATGACTCGGACTAAACAAGATGACCAAATAAAGGTTAAAAAGTCATTTATAATAAAGAGGGCAGGGTGCAAAAATAGAAAGCAACATACTACAGGTAGAAATATAAATTAATATATCCTCTGTGGAGGGCAACTGACAATACCTAGCAAAATTATAAATGTACATCCCACTGGAAAAAACTTCCAAACTATATCAGCTGGGAGAAGAATGTACACAACAATCTAGTAAGCCACCTTACGCATTAAAAGGAGGAGGAAAATAAGAACAGATACGCATCGACGTGGCTTGTCTACTGTAAAATCTGCATCACTGATACCCACTTCTATAGTTTCCTCTGCCTCACAGGCGGAAGTCTGGAACTGCATTTCCCAGAATCCCTTTCCCTCAAATGATTCAAAGATAGCATTTCTCTGCCAGTGAGGGAGATTACAGGATTTTAAGAAGAGAAGGTGGAGCCATTGTTGTCTGATGGCAACTGTGAGTAAATGCATGGGCAGGCAACAGGCATGAGATCCGAAAGGGCCGCTGCACAACAATCATCTGTTTTTTTCCAGACTCAATATTGTACAATGTCAATTTTCTAAATTAAACCCATAAATTCAATAGAATAATCATTAAATTTGAGTTTCCATGGCAATTTGAAATTTATAATGTACACAGAAAAAAAAATCAAAGGGTAAGGAAGAGTTCATTTTGAAGAAAAATGTGAACTTCTCAGCATATACAAAAATAAAATTCCAGATGAATCAAAAAACTAAGTAGGTAAAGAAACTGCAAATTTTTAGAACAAACAGGATATTTTTAAGAGCTTGACTGCTTCTCACACAAGGAAGGAAAAAACCCCAAAAGACTGGGAAATCTGATTACACTACAATTTAAAATGTTCATAAATAAAGTGAAAAGACTTGTAACATACTGAGATGTATACAACAAAACCAACAACAAAAAACATAGCATGTATGCACACGCGCGCGCACACACACACACACAACACAGTCTCAAAACTGCACTGCAAGGAGGAAAAAACAAACAGGCAACTCACCCAGAGAGCTCCAATTGGTCCAAACACACAAAAGTATATTCTATCTCAGTATAATCTGGGAAATACAAATTAAAACAAGACACTACTTCGTACCTATCAGATTGTAAAGGCTGAAATCAAATGAAAACAATTACCAACAAGTTTGAGAGTAGA
The DNA here is from genome assembly GCF_029407905.1 of Bubalus kerabau. Lineage (NCBI taxonomy): Eukaryota > Metazoa > Chordata > Mammalia > Artiodactyla > Bovidae > Bubalus > Bubalus kerabau. The sequence continues at coordinate 199,188,548 of NC_073625.1, forward strand.
GGCAATACAGCTGGCACAACCACTTTGGAGAAAAGTAAAATCACATTGTAAAAGTGAATGTGTATATATGTTATGACCCAGAGAGACTACTTTCACATGTCAACCTCAGGAAACGTGTGCATGTACACAGAGAGATGCCAAGATATCAACTGCAGCACCATCTGTAATCGCTCAACACTAGAAACTACCTAAGCACAGTGTGTTAGGGGAATAAACTGCATTTATCTGTATGAGATACAGAACAATTATAACAAATGTCTCACGATGAATAAAATTTAAAAACAATGTTGCAAAAGACATATCATTTCCAAGTTTAGAAAACACAAAAATGATAGTACATATTGTTTACAGTACTATTTATGGGGATATAAACACAGTGTAAGTGCAAAAAACTGAATGGTGCAAGTCAACTTTCAAGGCTGGAAAGGATGGGAATGGGGCTCTAGTTGTCTATATAACTATTTTATTCCTTTTTAAGAGACAACACAAATACGGCAAGTATTAATATCTGTTTATTCCTGGTAACAGGTGAGTAGGTTTCTATTGAATTTTATTTTATCCTGTGTGTCTGAAAATCTCAATCTGATTTAAAAGTATTTTTGAAGATAGATCATTCTGCTTTGCTTCAGCACAGAAAACAAACTGCAATGGGCAAGCCTGGGGAGGGCAGACTGGGGCGAGGCTGCACTGACCCCAGCAGGAGGCAGAGCAGCATAAAGACACACCAAGCAGGCAGGGAGAGACCTGCTGCTTCCACTCTCTGGTCAGGGCTACAGAGCTCTCCACACACTCATGCGAGCCTTGGATGCCTGTCAGCTATTCCCTTTTAGGATCTGCTTTATTGGTGAGACGTTGTTACATATATGATAATTCAAAAAACCAAAGGTCCTCCAATGTCAGCTTGATTTGGGGGCTGTCATAAAATTCAAGTTCAGTTGTATCAGCTTCTAGACAGTGAACTTCGGCTGCCTTTCCACAGAACCACTTAGTAAAAATCAAAGCTTGAGGAGCCATAAACTCTACACTACTATTATTAAATCTGATTCACAGTATTATCATCACATCTGTATTACTAGCACAATGTCAGACACATCCTTGTCAATCTGCACCAAAACTTGTCACTTTCACTATTTGTGTATCACATAAAAGATGGCAGCTTCTAAAGAAAATCTAAAGTTCATCATCTGTAATCATCACCTGCAAATAATTCTACAGACATAGGCCTCAAGAGTCATTAACATCAGATTCCAACCGAATTATTGGCAAAGACACTGAAAATTCCAAAAAGACACACAAGAACACCTAGATAATGAGTCAGTCCCTACTGATGTCTTGATTCATAAGTACAGTTTGAAACCAACAGCACGCTTTGATCAACACTACTATTTCAGATAACCTAATCAAAGTGTGTATGCACGTTCACACACGCACAAGAATGACACGGTGATCCAAACGGCCCAGCTCTAGTGAAGATGAACGCAGGCCCAGAGGTCCCCCAGGTCACCACTCCTATCACAAAGCACTGCAGCAGGACCCTAGGACCCTCATGAAAAGTACTGTTTATCAGACAACTCCCCAACATGCTAAGCCCCGGAAACCACTGTGTTGTTTTTCCTGTTTAAATACTGAGGTAATGCAACTTTTAGAACTGAATGCTAGTTTCTTTCATGGCTGTCTGCTTATCAGCATGAACTGCTTAAGAGAGAAGGGACGGGACACGCACTCTTTCCCTTACACACAGCTGTTTCTCAGCTTATAACGCCAAGGTCATATCACCCTTCGGGCACGCCACATGTGTATTCTTATTTCTCTTGCAAAAAGGAAAAATAATTTGTTTCTTTTAACTCAGAAGTAGACCAAAACACCCTTGTCTTTTGAGACTCATTTTTAAAGGCAAAGATAGAAGTGCTATACCTTGGGCTGTCTGACGCACCTCTATTCAGTGTGACCGATGCACTTCTGGGCCCTGGGACCACAATACAGTTCATTCGGCTATCACTACTGACCTATCATCATTTTTGTGTTTCTTCTCCTTTTAGTCCTTTATTGAACCGCTTTCTTCTTTTGTTTCTTCTCTGAACCTTTGTCCTGCCTCTTTTATTAGATGAAGTCAGATGCAACTAACTCTGATCTCTGACTGACACATATGAACTATTGCACACTCTCTAGCAGTTACATGAAATGATGCTTAGAGTCAGATCTGTTACCTTGAATAAAGTCACTTAACTTCTCTGAGTCTGAACCTCCCTAACTTTAATAAGAATAATGCTGCTTACCTTAAACTCATAAAAAGTACTCCATGCCCTGCAGTGACTCAATGAACGTAAGCCACGCGCCCGTTTTCCTCCTCCTCTCCTCCATCTACCCCCGGAGCAGCTGTCCTGTCTCTCATCTTTACAGACCCATACAGGAGACAAGGTGAAGTGAAAGTCACTCGGTCATGTCCGACTCTTTCCGACCCCATGGACTATACAGTCCATGGAATTCTCTAGGCCAGAATACTGGAGTGGGCAGCCTTGTCCTTCTCCAGGGGATCATCTTCCCAACCCAGGGATCGAACCCAGATCTCCCGCACTGCAGGCAGATTCTTCACCAGCTGAGCCACAGGGAAGCCCTCATATAGGAGAGGAGGGGGAAAAAGTCTCTATCACATGAGGGTGCCTCAGACAGTAACTAACAAGGAGACAGAAAGCGGGTAGGAAGAAGGGGCCAGAGCTCCAAACACTGCTCTGCCTCTGTCCTAAGATACTGGAACACACCACAGGCCAATTCGGTAAGATGGATCCAACGGTTTTTAAAGAATGCATTCTGAAAGTCACCAGAGCTGCTGTCCCATCTTTCCTCAGTACAAACACATAAACACAAAAACTGTGCCTTTCCCAGCCAGTGAGGCGACTGTCTTCTTTAGGGATTCATTTCTTCCCTGTCAGGGGGTTTGCCCAGCCCATATCTCCTCTCTCAAAAATGACTAGTACCATTCAAAGCCCATCACTTCAAGCTTCTGCCAAAAGAAAGGGAATTAAGGGAAATACTGGAGCAGGATGGGGGCGGCAGTCTCACATAGGAGAAGGGTAGAATAACTGAATCGCAGCAATGGTGGGAGTGCAGCTGAGTGCCAGGAGCCACTGGAACCAGGCACTTACAATCAGCGTCACTCCTGTCAAAGCAGACCGCTTCCTTCAAGGAGTGGCAAACACAGACAGCTCTTACATACTGCATCCGACCACACCCATATCCACAAAGGGATGTCTCCTTCCTGGTTTCACCTTAAAACATCCAGGGAATTCTGACTGGTCCACGTAAAGCAAGGCAGGCAATAGACCAAGCAGTGAGGACTCTGGGAAGTCCCAACAGAACCGTGTGGTAAGGGACCGAGATGGACAGACAGAACCCCAAGATAAGAGGGTGCTGTCCCCAGGAGACAAAACACGGAAGGCAGGCGATACAGGTTACTACTATAGTGAGAAAGCAGAAAAAGCAGTTTCTGGAACAGAAGAGACCTTGGTTAAAATCTGCTTATTTCAGTTAATCAGAATAAACCTTGGGCAAGCCATATATCATCTCTGAATTAATCTCCTCATGTATAAAATGAGATTAAAGTAAGATTTAGAAAAGAAAAATCATAAAGTTACTAGCAGAATTCTACTACCTAATAGGCATAAAGACAGAAATATTTTATTAAACCACTAATTCATTACATTTTACTTTTTTCCACCAGTGAAGTTAGAAATAATCACATAAATGTTTAAATACTTGATTGTTTCTGAAAGTTAACATATAACAGGCCTTCTTCTGTCATTCAAAGTCATAAAATTTCATGGGAATCAACCCAATGCTTGATATTTCCAGCTAGAAGTATACTATTCCACCTCTAAACTGGCAGCTTGCTTTCACTGAGCTTAAGTCACTTCCTGTAGCTTTCATCCACCAGCCACTAGTGTGACATATGGTGAAAGTCCACTCCTGCTTCCGGATGGCAGGCCTCCAAATATCTGAGGCAGCCATGATGCCTCCCACCCCCCTGCCCAGGTTAGTTTCCCAGCTACACATTCCTATTTGCCTCAGTCATCCACATCACACGATTTCAAGTATACCTCCCATCTGAGAATGCATCTATAGCCAGAAACGTGGTAATTTCAGGCCTGGAGTAAGCCAGGATCGAGGCCCCTGTGCCATCTCCGTGCACCAACCAGACACTTCCTTGCGTCGCATGTGCTGATGGAGCTAGCAAGCTGCACCCCTCAGCCTTTATCAAAAAGGATTAGTTTGGGGAACAAAGGACAAGATCTTCCACTCCTCTCTGTTCATTTTCCCTTTGTCAGATTCAGCGGATCACATCAGTCTATCAAGCTCAATCCTCTTGGGTCCTTTAACCTGTCATCCAAAGTCCTCACTATCTCAGAGTCAACACTGATGTGCAGTAACATTTCTGGGTCTCCTCCTTCCAGATTATGGAAGGAATATACTTTCCTATCCCACAAATGCCCCAGCTAGGTGTGGTCACAGAACCTGCTTGATCAGTTAACTGTGAGCTGAAATGATGGATGGAGCCTCTGAAGGCTGATGTGCCATCCATCATGTTCTGTCTCTTGTACCACAAGTAAAATCAATATTCCAGAAGGCAGAAACTCCAGAGGTTCCTCTGTGAGGACAACACAAAACAGAGAACCCTGCTGACCTAAGAACAGACATGCAATATAAGCAATAAATAAATCTCTTCTCCTTGTCAGTCACTGAGATTTGAAAATTATTGCTACAGCAAAACCTAACCTGTACCACCCCTCCTGTATCTGTGCCAGCTGCAAATGTGATGAGTGATCTGTACACCTCAGGCAACTCACTGAAGACAGGAGGCTGCCCCCACAAAAAGAGAAGTTAGACTGTTTTAGTTTGTTCTTAATGAATTAAGGCTAATTCTTAATGTTAAGTACTTCACCTCCCCTGGAAACAAGTAATTCTTTTAAATAATCTACTCTAGAATCTCACCTGAGGGCCACATCAAACTCTGTAATCTTGCTTCTTTCCCTTTCTAATAAGCAGGCAACCTTTTTCCGTCTGAAATCATCAGGTACCTCTCTCCTGAACCCCACCAGACCTGAAAACATAAAAAGTTATTTAGAAAATTCATTTTCAAGTTCCTACAATCCAAAGATACAATTAATTTAAGTCAAGAACAAGTAGTTGCTATCTTTAATCATCTCTCTGAACTTCATTTCCCTCATTCGTTAACCTCTCCCTACTCTGCTTTAACCCAAAGACTGACCTTTTCTGAGCATGGCCAGTCAGAGGAATCTTTTCTTTGAGGTGTAATATTCGTGTCTTCCCACATTCAGCTAGTCTCACTATTCTGTACCATTCATAAGCTCATTACTTAAAATGTATTCAGTTCAGTTTAGTTTAGCTGCTCAGTCGTGTCCGAAGCTTTGCGACCCTATGAATCGCAGCACTCCAGGCCTCCCTGTCCATCACCAATTCCTGGAGTTCACTCAGACTCATGTCCATCGAGTCAGTGATGCCATCCAGCCATCTCATCCTCTGTTGTCCCCTTCTCCTCCTGCCCGCAATCCCTCCCAGCATCAGAGTCTTTTCCTTTGAGTCAACTCTTCACATGAGGTGGCCAAAGTACCGGACTTTCAGCTTTAGCATCATTCCTTCCAAAGAAATCCCAGGGCTGATCTCTTTCAGAATGGACTGGTTGGATCTCCTTGAAGTCCAAGGGACTCTCAAGAGTCTTCTCCAACACCACAGTTCAAAAGCATCAATTGTTCGGTGCTCAGCCTTCTTCACAGTCCAACTCTCACATCCATACATGACCACAGGAAAAACCATAGCCTTGGCTAGACGGACCTTCGTTGGCAAAGTAATGTCTCTGCTTTTCAATATGCTATCTAGGTTGGTCATAACTTTCCTTCCAAGGAGTAAGGGTCTTTTAATTTCATGGCTGCAATCACCATCTGCAGTGATTTTGGAGCCCAAAAAAAAAAGTCTGACACTGTTTCCACTGTTTCCCCATCTATTTCCCATGAAGTGATGGGACCGGATGCCATGATCTTCGTTTTCTGAATACTGAGCTTTAAGCCAACTTTTTCACTCTCCACTTTCACTTTCATCAAGAGGCTTTTTAGTTCCTCTTCACTTTCTGCCATAAAGGTGGTGTCATCTGCATATCTGAGGTTACTGATATTTCTCCCGGCAATCTTGATTCCAGCTTGTGTTTCTTCCAGTCCAGCGCTTCTCATGATGTACTCTGCAGATTAGTTAAATAAGCAGGGTGACAATATACAGCCTTGACGTACCCCTTTTCCTATTTGGAACCAGTCTGTTGTTCCATGTCCAGTTCTAACTGTTGCTTCCTGACCTGCATACAGATTTCTCAAGAGGCAGGTCAGGTGGTCTGATATTCCTATCTCTTTCAGAATTTTCCACAGTTTATTGTGATCCACACAGTCAAAGGCTTTGGCATAGTCAATAAAGCAGAAATAGATGTTTTTCTGGAACTCTCTTGCTTTTTCCATGATGCAGTGGATGTTGGCAATTTGATCTCTGGTTCCTCTGCCTTTTCTAAAACCAACTTGAACATCAGGAAATTCACGGTTCACGTATTGCTGAAGCCTGGCTTGGAGAATTTTGAGCATTACTTTACTAGCATGTGAGATGAGTGCAACTGTGTGGTAGTTTGAGCATTCTTTGGCATTGCCTTTCTTTGGGATTGGAATGAAAACTGACCTTTTTCAGTCCTGTGGCCACTGCTGAGTTTTCCAAATGTGCTGGCATATTGAGTGCAGCACTTTCACAGCATCATCTTTCAGGATTTGAAAGTGCTCAACTGGAATTCCATCACCTCCACTAGCTTTGTTCGTAGTGATGCTTTCTAAGGCCCACTTGACTTCACATTCCAGGATGTCTGGCTGTAGGTGAGTGATCACACCATCGTGATTATCTGGGTCGTGAAGATCTTTTTTGTACAGTTCTTCTGTGTATTCTTGCCACCTCTTCTTAATATCTTCTGCTTCTGTTAGGTCCCTACCATTTCTGTCCTTTATCGAGCCCATCTTTGCATGAAATATTCCCTTGGTATCTCTAATTTTCTTGAAGAGATCTCGAGTCTTTCCCATTCTGTTATTTTCCTCTATTTCTTTGCAGTGATCGCGGAGGAAGGCTTTCTTATCTCTTCTTGCTATTCTTTGGAGCTCTGCATTCAGATGCTTATATCTTTCCTTTTCTCCTTTGCTTTTCACTTCTCTTCTTTTCACAACTATTTGTAAGGCCTCCCCAGACAGCCATTTTGCTTTTTTGCATTTCATTTCCATGGGGATAGTCTTGATCCCTATCTCCTGTACAATGTCACGAACCTCAGTCCACAGTTCATCAGGCACTCTATTTATCAGATCTAGGCCCTTAAATCTATTTCTCACTCCCACTGTATGATCATAAGGGATTTGATTTAGGTCATACCTGAATGGTCTAGTGGTTTTCCCTACTTTCTTCAATTTAAGTCTGAATTTGGCAATAAGGAGTTCATGATCTGAGCCACAGTCAGCTCCTGGTCTTGTTTTTGTTGACTGTATAGAGCTTCTCCATCTTTGGTTGCAAAGAATATAATCAATCTGATTTCGGTGTTGACCATCTTGTGATGTCCATGTGTAGAGTCTTCTCTTGTATTGTTGGAAGAGGGTGTTTGCTATGACCAGTGCATTTTCTTGGCAAAACTCTATTAGTCTTTGCCCTGCTTCATTCCGTATTCCATGTATTAGGCAACAGCTTGGTCTCAGCCATATCTGTCTTCAAGGAATTTATAGTTAAAAATGAAAACTGAATACAACAGAAGTGGGTAAGAGCAACAATGCAAGGAGTCTTGAATGCCTCACTTGGGTAGTGTAATATAGTGCCTAGGAACATGAACTTTGAAAGCAGACAGTCCTGGTCTTAATTTCCTCACCTGTAAGACAGAGATAATTAATAGCAAAGAACTGTTTTGAAGAATTAAATCAGACAACACAAGGGGCTTAGCTATATTTAATGCTAGTGTTACCCTGAAGCGAACGGCAAAGGAGAAAAGGAAACAAATATCCATCTGAATACAGAGTTCCAAAGAATAGCAAGGAGAGATAAGAAAGCCTTCCTCAGGGATCAATGCAAAGAAATTGAGGAAAACAATAGGATGGGAAAGTCTAGAGATCTCTTCAAGAAAATTAGAGATACCAAGGGAACATTTTATGCAAAGATGGGCTCGATAAAGGACAGAAATGGTAGGGACCTAACAGAAGCAGAAGATATTAAGAAGAGGTGGCAAGAATACATAGAAGAACTGCACAAAACAGATCTTCACGACCCAGATAATCACGAAGGTGTGATCACTCACCTACAGCCAGACATCCTGCAATGTGAAGACAAGTGGGCCTTAGAAAGCATCACTACAAACAAAGTTAGTGGAGGTGATGGAATTCCAGTTGAGCACTTTCAAATCCTAAAAGATGATGCTGTGAAAGTGCTGTACCAAATACGCCAGCATTTTGGAAAACTCAGCAGTGGCCACAGGACTAAAAAAGGTCAGTTTTCATTCCAATCACAAAGAAAGGCAATGCCAAAGAATGCTCAAACTGCTGCACAATTGCATGCTAGCAAAGTAATGCTCAAAATTCTCCAAGCCAGGTTTCAACAGTATGTGAACCAAGAACTTCCAGATGTTCAAGTTGGATTTAGAAAAGGCAGAGGAACCAGATATTAAATTGCCAACATCCGTTGGATCATCGAAAAAGCAAAAGAGTTCTAGAAAAACATTCACTTCTGCTTTATTGACTACGTCAAAGCCTTTAACTGTGTGGATTACAACAAACTGGAAAATTCTTCAAGAGATGGGAATGCCAGACCACCTGACCTGCTTCCTGAGAAATCTGTATGCAGGTCAAGAAACAGAACCAGACATGAAAAAACAGACTGGGTCCAAATCAGGAAAGGAGTCCTTCAAGGCTGTATACTGTCATCCTGCTTATTTAACTTATATGCAGAGTATATCATGAGAAATGCCGGGCTGGATGAAACACAAGATGGAATTAAGATTGCTGGGAGAAATATCAATAACCTCAGATATGCAGATGATACCACCCTTATGGCAAAAAGCAGAGGAATTGAAGAGCCTCTTGATGAAAGTGAAAGAAAAGAGTGAAAAAGCTGACTTAAAACTCAACATTCAGAAAACTAAGATCGTGACATCCAGTCCCATCACTTTATGGCAAATACATGAGGAAACAATGGAAACAGTGAGACACTTTATTTATGGGGGCTCCAAAATCACTGCAGATTTTGACTGCAGTCATGAAATTAAAAGACGCTTGCTCCTTGGAAGAAAGTTATGACCAACCTAGACAACATATTAAAAAGCAGAGACATTACTTTGCCAACAAAGGTCCATCTAGTCAAGACGGCTATGGTTTTTCCAGTAGTCATGTATGGATGTGAGTGTTGGAAGCTGAAGAATTGATGCTTTTGAATTGTGGTGTCAGAGAAAACTCTTGAGAGTCCCTTGAACAGCAAGGAGATCCAACCAGTCCATCCTAAAGGAGATCAGTCCTGAATATTCATTGGAAGGACTGATGTTGAAGCTGAAACTCTAATACTTTGGCCACCTGATGCAAAGAGCTGACTCATTTGAAAAGACCCTGATGCTGGGAAAGATTGAAGGCAGGAGAAGAAGGGGATGACAGAGGATGAGATGGTTAGATGGCATCACTGACTCAATGGACACGCGTTTGGGTAAACTCTGGGAGTTGGTGATGGACAAGGAGGCCTGGTGTGCTGCAGTCCATGGGGTCACAAAGAGTCAGACATGATTGAGCGACTGAATTGAACTGAATGGTTAATAACTGAAAAAACTGACACACTGATATGACTAATCATAATCATATTTTAGAAGTATTATGCTTTGGACCCAGTAGCAAGAATAGACTGAAGAGTAGGTCTAAAGTCCAGGTGAGGTGTGTGAATCCATGCTCTGTCATGTCTGACTCTGCAACCCCATGGACTACAGCCTGCCATGCTATGTCCATGGGATTTTAATTGGGTTAATAGGCTGTTGCAGTAATCGACAGTGCAGTTAGACAGAAAAGAATGAGAGAAAAATCATCAAAGATTTTTGGCTGATAATAACTATCATCAGCCAAGACTATTTAGTCTTGGCTCTGATAATAACTATATAATCTTGCACAAGGCCTCAGTTCTCTCATCATTAGATCTGACCTATTTGATCAAAGTCTATTTCCAGAGTACTACCTGTTTTTACTTCCCTGTAAAAACTTCCCTGGTGGCTCAGATGGTAAAGAATCTGCCTGCAATGTGGAGACCCAGGTTTGATCCCTGGGTTGGGAAGATTTCCTGGAAAAGGGCATGGCAACCCACTCCATTATTCTTGCCTAGAGAATTCCATGGACAGAGGAGCCTGGTGGGCTACAGTCCATGGGGTCACAACAAGTGAGACACAACTAAGTGACTAACACTTTCACCTGTTTTTACAACTTTTACAGTTTATATATCTATAATGTCAGTTACAGGCATCTCTTATACAAATATCTGCAGCAAAACCCCAAAAACTCAAAAGCATAATTGAATGTTAACAATTTTCTTCAAAAGCAAGCAGAAAAAACAAAAAGCATGCACAATGTCAAGAGCTAAAAGAAAACTGTATCTGTGATTAGACTTTCTCAGAAAGGGCAAAAAAAAAAAAAAAAAACCCCACCAAAAACCCACCTATTATAAACCTAGAAACTGCGAGTTAAATTTTCTGTGCAATGCAGACTGTCTTTATCACTTAAATTCCCCAATTCATGGAATACCATGAAAAACTTTTAAGATAAGCTTTCCACAGTGAAGCTTCAGAAAAACAAATTTCTAAATCATCTAATACCATTTCTCCATCTATTAATATTAAAACTAATAGACAAGAAAAAGAAAAGACATCCAAACTGGAAAGGAAGAAGTAAAAATATCCTTGTCCACAGACAATATAATCTTCTATGTAGAAAACCCTAAAAAGTCCACAAACAAAAAAGAATATTAGAACTAATAAATGAATTCAAAGTTGCAGGATACAAAATCAACACACAAAAATCAGGTTTTTTTTTTGTTTTTTTTTTGTTTTTTTTAATATACTAACAAGAAACAGAAAAGAAAATTAAGAAGACAATTCCATTTACAGTAGCATAAAGAATGAAATACCTGGGAATAAACTCAACCAAGGAGGCAAAAGACTTTTACACTGAAAACTATAAAACACTGCTGAAAGAAATTAAAAAAGACAAACAAATGGAAAGATGTGGAAGACTTAATAATATTAAAACATTCATACTACATAGGGTAATCTATAGATTCAATATAACCCCTATCAAAATTCCAATCGTTTTTTACAGATTAAAATTTCACCCTAAAATTCATATGGAATCTTAAGGAATTCTGAATAACCAAAGCAATCTTTGGGGGAAAAAAAACTTGGGAGATTTCACATTTCTTGATTTCAAACTACAAAGCTACAGAAACCAAAACTGTGTGTAACTGGTATAAAGACAGACATGTAGACCAGTGCAAAAGAACAAAGCCCAGAAATAAAGCCTTGCATACATATGGTTCACAGACTTCAACAAGGGTGCCAAGATCATTCAATGGGAGAAAGGACAGTCTTTTCAACAAATGGTGTTGGAAAAACTGGATATCCTTGTACAAAAAATGACGTTGGACCCTTACCATATACCATATACAAAAATCAGCTCAAAATGGATTAAAGACCTAAATGCAAGAGCTGAAATTTTTTAAACTCTTAGAAGAAAATGGGGAAAGCTTCATGGCACTGAACTGGGCAAAGATTTCTTGGATATGCCCAAATCACCAGCAACGACAACAAAAAAAAAGACAAAGTGAACTTTATCAAAATTAAAAGCTTTGTGTATGAAAGTGCTTTCTCTCTTGAATGTAAAGTCACTCAGCCATGTCTGACTCTTTATGACCCCATGGACCGTATAGCCCACCAGGCTCCTCTGTCCATGGAATTTTTCAGACAAGAGTACTGCAGTGGGTTGCCATTTCCTTTTCCAGGAGACCTTCCCAACCCAGGGATCGAACCTGGGTCTCCTGCATCGCAGGCAGAGGCTTTACTATCTGAGCCACCGAAAGGATGCAATGAAAAGGCAACCTACAGAATGGGAGAAAGTACTTCCAAATCATGTATCTGAGGAAGGATTAATATCCAGAATATATAAAGGACTACAAAACAGTAACAAATGAAAACAACCCAATTAAAAGATGAATATTTCTCCAAAGATACACAAATGGCAATACACACATGAAAAGATACTCAATATCATTAATCACTGGGAAAATACAAATCAAAACCACAAAATACCACTTAACAAATATCACAATGGCTATTATAAAGAAAACAGAAGGTAACAAATGTAGGTGCAGTGCACACAAATTAAAACTCTTAAGCACTGCTGGTGAGAAGGTAAAATAGTACAGCCAATGGTACAACACAATTACAATATGCCAATTCCTCAAAAAATTAAACACAGAATTACCATATGATCCAACAATTTCACTTCTGGTGATACATCCAGAAGAACTGAATGTAGTGACTCAAACAGGTATGTATACACCGACGTTCGTAGCATCATTACTCACAAGAGCCTAAAGGACACTTAGAAAGCAATCGAACTGTCCACGATGGATTAACAAATTTTTTTTAATGTGGCAGATACATACAATGGAATGTTAGTCAACTTTAGAAAAGATATTTTGATATATGCTTCAACATGGATGAGCCTTGAAGACACTATGCTAAGTGAAATAAGCCAATCACAAAAGGATCAATATTGTATGATACACTTAAACAAAGCAGAATGGTGTTCGTCAGAGGTTGGAGGGTGAAGGGTACAGGAAGTTAATATTTAATGGATACAGAGTTTAATGTCACTTAATTGCACATCTTAAGATGATTAAAGTGATAAATGTTATGTATGTTCATTTCACAACCATGAAAAACAAATAGAAAAATATTTTTTTGTTTTTATATAAACGAATAGTTTAGAGTAATTTGTATTTTTGTTTAATTTTAGAATGAGAATTTTTTTAACATCAGAGGTAAAATAATATTCTGATGAATCCTATCACACACACAAGAAACACTGATGACCAATACCCCTAAATATCTCCTGTGACTGTTCAGATAGCAGAGGGATATGTTCAAATCATTTGATCTAAATAAAAAGGAAAATAGGGACTTTCTTGGCAGTCCAGTGGTTAGAACTCTGCATTTCCACTGTGGAGTACATGGGTTTGATCCCTGATCAGGGAACTAAGATCCCACAAGTCATGTTGTACAATGAGAAAAAAAAAAAAAAAAAAGGAAAACAGAATATAACGAGAAAAAAATGAACATGAAATTTTAAAAGATAACTGTATCTACTTAAATAGTTCAAAAAAAAAGTTGGTGATCAGGAAAAAAAGTCTTTTCAAGGCAAGTTTTTAAAGACAGAAGTTCCTCACATTAAACTAGTGAAAAACATCCAAGGATACAAGTATCAATGCTAAATATTATTTGTATTTGAACTTGAGAAAAAACAAATTGTGGTCTTTTTTAATAATCTAGTTCCTAACCTCCACTATGAAATGACTGTGGGTTACTTCAAAAGGTTACAAGCGTCCTAGGGATTAAAATGGTACACATAAAAACTACATTTACAAAATTCACTTACCCAAGATATAATATCTAGGGGGAAAGATCAATGCCTTTAAGTTTTTAACTCAACTCTTGACAGGTTTTCCTCCCTGATTTCTTCTGGCTCTTCACAGCTTTGCACAGCACACAACACTTACTTATTGACCCACAGATACTGTGTTTAGGTCACACACCAAACAACTTTTACAAAGGCTTGATCAAGACCAGAACTCTAAATCAGGGTAATGCTAATGAATTTTATACAGATAAGAAAATATCTGCGGAAAGTCTCTTTACCTCTAAATCACTTTCACTATGGTTCTCCTAAATGCTGTCTTAAACATAGTAATGCAGTAACAATTCATTCAAACCTACAGAGTTTATTTTCAGTGTTTAAGGAACTAGGAAGCCTATCATTTCTTTATGATTAGATAAAGCTCTAATCAATAATTTAAATGCTCTACTATACTTCTTTTTTTATGGATATGCAGTCTCTTACAATGAAGGTGTTTGCTAAACCTATTCATAATTTTTCTCTATGATTCTCATAACATTTTTTCCACAATCATTTGTCCGTTGTAAATTTTACAAAATAATTTACCATTTCCTGTGATTCTTTTTGTCATTCTTCCAGATATAATTCTCCACTTACCTAATCTACAAATAATGCTTTTGTAGTTCTATGAAAGTAAAAATTTAATCTTCAAAAATTTTGCTATATATTTTATACATTAAAAACATACTCAAATCAAGATAAAAAGCCAAAACTTTACATCAAAGCCCAAGGAATTTAAATCTTCTTGTTTATGTAAGCCTAACCCAACTAGAGACAGAAATATAGGTTTAACAGTATCTGAGGGACCAATATCAGGATATCATCTGTTCAAAAAAATTTTGGTCTCAAGACCCCTTTACACCTTAAATTACTGAAGACTCTAAAGAGTTTTATTTATTGGGGGGTGGGTATTTATAATGATATCTAATTATTCAAAATGAAAAACTGTTTATGTAATTTCAAAATTTTAAGCTTCATAGCTTCTTCACCAGTAGATTTCATCTCAAAAAAACACTTTCTCTGCTCACCTATAAAAAGTAGCTCCTCATCTGTTAAAGTTTTACCATGAGATCGCAGCAATTTTGTCACATCTTCAGACTCCACTTCTAATTCTAGTTCTCTTGCTGTTTCCAACATATCTGCAGTTGCTTCCTCCACTGAAGTCTTGAACCCCCTCAAAGTCTCCATGAGGGCTGGAATTAACTTCTTCCAAACTCCTATTTATGTTAATACTTTGACCTCTTTCCATGAATCATGAATGTTCTTAATGTCATCTAGAATAGTGAATCCTTTCCAGAAGATTTTCAATTTACTTTGCCCAGAGGCATCAGAGGAATCCTTATCTATGCCAGCTATAGCTTAACAAAATGTATTTCTTAAAAAATAAAACTTGAGGGTTTCCCTGGCAGCTCGGTGATAAAGAATCCACCTGCCAATGCAGGAGATACAGGTTCGATCCCTGATCCAGGAAGATCCTACACGCCATGGAGCAACTAAGCCTGTGCCCCACGATTGCTGACCCTGTGCGCTAGAGCCGGGGGGGCCACAACTGCTGACGCCCATGTGCCGAGAGCCCGAGCCCCACAAAGGCGGCCACCGCAACAAGGAGCCCACGCCGCAGACAGACAGCCGTGCCCACTCACTGCAACCAGAGAAAAGCCCGCAGAGCAATGAAGACCCAGCGCAGCAAAAAAATAAATAAATACGCAACTTGAAGTTAAAATTACTCCTTGAACTACAGAATGGATGTTGTGTTAACAAGTATGGAAACGACCATACGTGAATCTGTGTGTACACTGCCCTCAGCTCTTGGACGACCAGGTGCACTGTTACTGAGCAGTCATCTTGAAAGGAATCTTTTCTTCTGAGTAGAAGGTCTCAACAGCAGGCTTAAAATATTCAGTAAGCCATGTTTTAAAATCCAGCCTTTGCTGCTCCATTTATGGAGGACAGGCAGCATAGACGTAGTGTAATTCTTAAGGTCCCAGGATTTTCAGGATCAGAGCACTGGTTTCAACTTAGTTACCAGCTGCACTGGCCTTGAGCAACAGTCAGCCTGTCCTTTGAAGCTCTGAAGCCAGGCACTGACTTTTCATTTCCAGTTATGAAAGTCCTAGATGGCATCTTCTTCCAATAGAATGCTGCTCATCTACACCAAAAATCTACTGTTTAGTGTACCCACTTTCATTATCTTAGCTAAATCTTCTGGATAATTTGTTGCAGCTTCTATATGAGCACTCACGGCTTCATCTTGCAGTTTTAGGTTTTAGAGACGGCTTCTTGCCTTAAACCTCATGAACTCTGCGAGCTTCAAACTTTTCTCCTGCAGCTTCCTCACCTCTCTCAGCCTTAACCGAATTGAAGAGAATTAGGGTCTTGCTCTTGATCAGGCTTTGGTTTAAGGGAATGTGGTGGCTGGTTGGATCTATCCAGATAACTAAAACATTCTCTGTGTCAAGACGAACAAACAACTAAAAATAAAATAAATAGGCTACAAGGATATATTGGACAACACAGAGACTATAACCAATACTTTATAACAACTATGAGCTGTGCTTGGAGTATAACCCTGAAAAACTGGGAATCACTACTGAAGCCCATGTGCCCAAGAGCCTGTACACCTGAAACTTACAAAATATTATCAGCTACACCACAATTAAAACAACTTTTTTCTCCGTATCAGCAATAAGGCTGTTTCACCTTCTTTATCTTTCATGTGTTCACTGGAGCAGTACTTTTAATTTCCTTTAAGAACTTCTCCTTTGCATTCGTTCATAACTCGGCTAATTGTTTGGTTCAAAGGGTTTAGTTTTTGGCCTGTCTGGGCTGTTAACATGCCTTCCCCAGTAGGCTTCATTTCTAACTTCTGACTTAATGTGTAACTCTTCATTTCAACAGGTACTTAGAGACCACGAGTAGGGCTATTTATGAACTGGCCTAATTTCGACAGTGCTGTGCCTCAGGGAATAAGGGGGCCCAAGGAGAGAGAGAGCTGTCGGAACACACGTTTATGGATTAGGATTAAGTCTGCCACCTGATATGGGGCATACTTCACGGTGCCCAAAAACAACAACAATAATAACATCAAAGACCACCAATGACAGATCACCATCACAAATAATGAAAAAGCTTGAAATATTTCAAGAATTACCAAAACATGACTCAGAGACACCAAATGAACAAATGATGTTGGAAAAATGGCACCAATAGACTTATCTGACACAGGGTTGCCACAAATCTTCAAGTTGTAAAAAACAGAATAAGTGTGAAGCAAAGACAAGGACAATAAAACAAGGTTTGCCTGTACATACATGCAAGTTTCTCTACACGAGACATTCAGTTTTGTCCAGGGCCACACACACACACACACACAGGCTCCATGGATTCATAACTGCCAAACTCATAGTAACTACTAATGTGTTCTCCAAGTGACTTGTTTAAAGCAGGGTTTCTCAACCTCTGCAATAATGACACTGTAGAGCAGGTGATTCTTTGCTGAGGGTAGATGTCCTGTTCATTGTAGAATGTTTCTGCTTCACTCCTGGACTCTATCCACAGATGCCAGTAGCATCCTTCCCCTTCCTCAGTTATGACAATCAAAAATGTTGAGATACCACCTCACACCAGTCAGAACGGCCATCATCAAACGAACAATAAATGCTGGAGGTATGTAGAAAAGGGAACCCTCTTGCACTGCTGGTGGGAATGTAAATTGATATAGCCACTATGGAAGACGGTATGGAGATTCCTTAAAACACTAGGAATAAAACCACCATATGACTCAGTAATCCCACTACTAAGTATATACCCTGAAGAAACCAGAATTGAAAAAAGACACACATACCCTAATGTTTATTGCAGCACTATTTACAATAGCTAGAACATGGAAGCAACCTAGATGTGCATCGACAGGTGAATGGATAAAGAAGCTGTGGCACATATATATAATGGAATATTACTCAGCCATAAAAAGGAATGTGTTTGAGTCAGTTCTAATGAGGTGGATGAACCTAGAACCTATTATACAGAATGAAGTAAGTCAGAAAGAGAAAGATAAATATCCTTTACTGACACATACATATATGGAATCTAGAAAGATGGCACTGATGGATTTATTTTCTGGGCAGCAGTGGAGAAGCAGACATAGAGAACAGACCTATGGACACGGGGGAGGGGAGGAGAGGGTGAGATGTCTGGAGAGAGTAACAGGGAAGCTTCCATTACCGTATGTAAATAGACAGCCAATGGGAATTTGCTTTATGACTCAGGGAACTCAAACAGGGGCTCTGTGACCATCTAGAAGGGTGGGATGGGAGGGAGGTTCAAAAGGGAGGGCACACGGGTGTACCTGTGGCTGATTCTTGTTGATGTTTCACAGAAAACCACAAAACTCTGTAAAGTAATTATCTTTCAGTTAAAAAAATAAAGTGGCAACAAACAAACAAAAATGTCATTGGAGAAATCCTATCCCCCACCACTGAGAATCACTATTTTGGAGAAAAGTCATCTGGGAAGCCTGACCTCACCTTTTGTTGTTATTGTTGTTTAAAAAAGAGGATGGGGGCAATAAATTCTATTCTAGCTCTTTCTTCTCACCACTCCTAAATTTAATTATTTGATGGTGGAAAGCAACCGTCCATTCTGATTCCACACACATGTGCGTGTGTTTCTTCTGTACCGTAAGCACATTATTGTATAAGGAAAAGACAGGTCAGTGTTTCTCAACCTTGGGAGTGCATATCAAAATAACCTTTTCCCAAAAAAAAAAAAATATATATATACACACACACACACACACACACACACACACACTAGGGTCCTGTCTCAGATACACCTTTACTCATCTAGCAAATATCTGAATGTCCATTCTATGCAAAATATTATTGCAGGTGATGGGGATACAGCAGTAATAACAGACAAGATGCTGGCCCTCTTAGAATTCACATTGCAATAGAGAGAGATAGACCATAAATATAGTCAGATAAAGAGTATTATTTCAGATAGAACTATAGAGACATAAAAGTTTAATAGGACCATTTTATGCATTCTCACCAAAAATATTCAGTAGATAGTATCAAAGTATTGAATGAATTTGTTAAGAGTTTGGTACTGAGAAAAACTGTGGCCTTTACTCTCTGGGAAATTATAAGCTCAAGACTAATAGTTACATTCTCTCACAGTTTCAATTCTAACTTCCATGAGTTCAATGAAAACACTACATTAAACCCTTGAAAATGGTAAAGTTTAACGATTTTATAAATCGGGGGTGGGGGGAGTTCCTGCACTTCCGAAAGCAACTGTAGGCTATAAGAGAGAATAGTCCAGGAACAAGGCTGTCTCCTGCAGAAGTTATTCAAAGGAAAAAACATCCGCTGACAAGCTGACAGTCAAGGATTGTTCACAACAAATCTGGCAAGACTGAGGAAGAGGACTTTTTTCTCTTTCATTTTATACTTCTGTGAAAAACTGGTACCAAAAACCTGAAATAAGTAAGTTTTCTGCTCTTCAATTTTTCCTAAGAAGCAAAACAAAACAAATCACACACACCCCTCCCCACCCGCCAAAACAAAAAAACAATAAAAAAAACTCTTGCATATCCTTTCTACGGTTAAAAAACAGTTGTGAGTGTGGAGAAAAGGGAGCCCTCCTACGCTGTTGATGGAAATGTAAATTGGTACAGCCACTATGGAGAACACTATGGAAGGTCCTTAAAAAACTAGTAAAACTAGTGCTGCCATATGATCCAGCAATCCCTCTCCTGGGCATGTGTCTGGAGAAAACTATAATTCCAAAGACACACACACCCCTAGGCTCACAGCAGCACTACTGACAACAGCCGCGACACAGAAGCTGCGCAAACGCTAATCAGCAGACGGACAGATCAAGATGTGAAATGTACTCAGCCACAAAAATGAATGAAATAGTGCCATCTACAGCAACCTGGATGGATCCAGGTATTATCATACTAAGCAAAGTAAGTCAGAAAAACAAACACCATATGATATTACTTACATGTACATGTAGAATCTAAAATATGACACAAATGAACTTATGTATGAAACAGAAGGGCTTCCCAAGTGGCTTGGTGGTAAAGAATCTGCTTGCCAAGCAGGAAATATGGGTTCAATGCCTGAGTTGGGAAGATCTCCTGGAGAAAGAAATGGCAACTCACTCCAGTACTCTTGCCTGGGAAATCCCATGGACAGAGGAGTCTGGCGGGATACAGTCCATGGGGTCACAATGAGTCAGCCACAACTTAGTGACTAAGCCACAACACTGAAACAAAAACAGATTCAGAGACACAGAAAACAAACTTATGGATGCCAGCTATTTTATATATATATATACACATATAATGGATAAACAACAGGGAACAATATCCTGTAATAAAACACAATGGAAAAGAATATGAAAAAGAAAGTATATTTAGGCATAACTTAATCAATTTGCTATAAAGCAGAAATTAACATAACATTGTAAATCAAGTCTACTTCAATAAAATAAATTTTTCTAAAAAGAAAACAAATCTATCGCTATCAAAGGAGAAAGAAGATGGCGGAAGGATATATTAGGAGTTTGGGATTAACATATACACATTATTGTACATAAAATAAACAATAAGGTCCTACTGCATAGCACAGGGAACTACACTCAATATCCTATAATAAACTATAATGGAAAAAATATGAAAAAGAATATATATGTGTGTGTGTATACATACATGCACAAATATGTATCACTTTGCTATATACCAGAAAGTAACACATTGTAAATCAACTACACATCAAAAATAAATAACTAAAAGTTGTATCAAATAAGAAAAAGATTAAACACTTCTCTGTTATATCAAAACTACTTAAAGGTACCACTTAAATACAGTCAGTCTTTAGGAATCAGAAAAAAAGGTCAGATGCCAGAAAATGTTGATCTAATGTTTCAATACACACTTCATTCCATACACACAAACAGCAGCAACCTGTTCATCTTTTAAGAGTGATTCTCAAATGGATGTTTCACAAACTTCACAGTCAGCTCCCGTGGATCCTATTCCACAAGTGTGTAACTCACGAATTTCTAAGTATTCCATGCCTGCAAGGAAGGAGCTACATTTAATAGCTTTTAATTGCTCAAAGAAACAAAGAAGGAACTGCAGAGAAAAAGGCAGATTCATCTTCCTCTTAAGAGCCTGAGGTTTGTCCCTGCCATCTCTAAAGCAAGCATTCAGAACAAGCTTGTTCTTACCTCAAAACTCTAATGTGATGCAAGAACTCTATAAAATCTTCCAATGGCTGCTCCCCAGTTTCAAATCCCACAGTTTAGAACACGAGATAATCCAGGAATTGGCCCCTACATACTATGATAATGACAGCACAAAGAACACAGGAGGAAATGGAGCTATACTGGAGTATTATTAGTATTAAATCCGAAGTAGGCTGTGATAAACTCAGATGCACACTGTAATCCCTAGAGTAAACACTAAGAAAAATATAGTTCTTAAAAATCAAACATTTTAAATGGTAAAAAGAAAATACAAAAGGTAATATAAGAAAAACAGAGGGAAAAAAATGACATGACATATATAGACAATGAAAAGTAAATGGGAGATGAAATCCAACCATTTCAAAAATAGCATTAAATAGGAAAGAATTATAAAACACTCCATTAAAAAGGCAGATGGCTAGACTAGATTTAAAAAAGCAATACCCACCTATATGCCATCTACAAGAGAAACTTAAACAGGCTGGAAGGATGGGAAAAGATGTAACATGCAAACAATAACTATCAGAGAACTGAAGCAGCTCTGACAAAATATGACTACATAAAAAAAAGTTGAGATAAAAAGACATTTTATAATATTAAAAGTACCAATTCAATAGAAGATATTAATGAATATAAGCATATGCACCTAAGAAGCAGGCCCAAAATAGGGGAGGCAAGAAAATGAGAGAAATGAAGGGGAAAACAGGCAATTAGTAACAGCAACAGCTTCAATACCCTACCCTCTTAAACATATAGAACAAGTAAACAGGAAATCAGTAAGAATAACCCGAACAATACTGCTAACTAATGTGATCTAGGTGACACATATTCAAGACTCCACCCAGCAACAGAATTCACATTCTTCTGAAGCATTCGTGGAATAACCTCCAGGACAGACTGTACGACAGACAATAAAGTGAAAGTGTTAGTTACTCAGTTGTGTCTGACTCTGCAACCCCATGGACTGTAGCCCGCCAGGCTTGTCTGTCCATGGGAACTTCCCAGGCAAGAATACTAGAGTGAGTTGCCGTTTTCTTCCCCAGGGGATCTTTCAGTCCCAGGGATGGAACCCAGGTCTCCTGCATTGCAGGCAGATTCTTTACTGTCTAAGCCACCAGGGAAGACCAGACAATAAAACAAGTTTCAAATCTAAAAGAACTGAAATAAGACAAAGAATATAAATAATATTCCCCAATCACAATGCAATTAAATTAGAAAACAAACAAAAAATTGGAGAAATCCACAAATGTTTGGATACTAAACAAGACACTTCTAAACAACATTTGGGTCAAACACAAAATCATGAGGGAATTTAGTTAGAATGCATTTTGAACTGGAAACAAAATCAAAACATATAGGATAGTAAACACAGAAGAATTTAAAGAGAACTTTACAGCTGTACACACCAATATGAGAAAAGGAAAAAAGTATGCTTTTTCCCTATTGCTTAAGACGGAAACCAACTAAACCCAGAGCAAGCAGAAGAAAAGAAATTACAAATGTAAGAGGGAAAATCAGTATCATGGAAAAGAGAAAAAATAGAAAAAAAATCAATAAAATCAAAAGTTCGTTCTCTGAAAAGAAAAATAATTTAACAAATCTTTAGCTAAACTGACCAAGAAAAAAACAATAAAGATGAATTACCAAACCAGGAATGAAAGGTGTATATCTGTGACTTAAGAGAAATTAAAAGGATTATGAGGGAATGTTTTTACAATGGTAAGCCAACAAATTAGACATTATAGATAAAATGAAAAAAATTCCCTGAAAGACACAAACCAACAGAACTGACTCAAGAGGAAACAGAAAGTCTAATCAGACCTAAGTGAAGAAACAGAATTAGTAACTTAAAAGACTTCCACAAAGAGAAGGTCTGGCCCATACAGCTTCACTGGTGAATTCTACCAAACATTTAATCCTTCACAAACTCTTCTAGAAGCGAGCAGAGAACACTTCACAGTTCATTCTATGAGGCCAGCATCACCCTTATACCAAAGAAAAAGATATCACAAGAGAGAGAGAAACAAAACATAAGCAAGCTAAACCCAGCAACACACAAAAGGGATTATATGTGTCTGGCTGTTCTTAAAACATTAAACATAACATTATCATAAAAGCAGAGACGTCACTTTGCCGACAAAGCTCTGATAGTCATAGCTATGGATTTTCCAGTAGTCATATATGGATGTGAGAACTGGACTATAAAGAAGGCTGAGTGCTGAAGAATTGATGCTTTCAAATTGTGATGCTGGAGTAGACTCTTGAGAGTCCCTTGGATAGCAAGGAAATAAAACCAGCCAATCCTAGAGGAAATCAACCCTGAATTGATTGGAAGGACTGATAATAAAGCTGAAGCTCCAATATTTTGGAGTCGACTCATTGGAAAAGATCCTGATGCTAGGAAAGATTGAAGGCAAAAGGAGAAGAGGGAGGCAGAGGATGAGACAGTTGGATGGCATCACCGACTCAGCAGACGTGAATCTGAGCAAACTCAGGGAGATAGTCAAGGACAGGGGAGACTGGTGTACTGCAGTCCATGGGCTTGTAAAGAGGCAGACACCACTTAGTGACCAAACAACAATCATGCAATTCAGCAACCTGACTTATATGAATATTCCCAAGAGAAATTAAAACACACATCCACACAAATTGAAGGTTTGCGGCAACCCTGCACTGTAAAATGATGGTTCACATTTTTTAGCAATAAAGTATTTTTAAATTAAGATATGTATATTGTTTTTTCAGGCATAATGGTGTTGCACACTTAATACACTACAGCACGGTATAAACATAACTTATACATGCACTGGGAAACCAACCAATTGTGTGACTTGTTTTATTGAAGTACTAGCTTTCCTGCAGTGGTCTGGAGTCAAACCTGCAATATCTCCAAGATACACCTTGTTTTCGTTTAGTCACCAGGTCATGTCCAACTCTTTTGCGACCCCCCATAGACTGGAGCCTGCCAGGCTCCTCTGTCCGTGGGATTTCCCAGGCAAGGATACTGGAATGGGTTGCCATTTCCTTCTCCAGGGGATCTTCCTGATCCAGTCCAGGGGTTGAACCCACATCTCCTGTATAGGCAGGCAGATTCTTTACCACTGAGTCACCAAGGAAGCCACATACTTGCAAATTATAGTGGTTGCCTAAGGCTGAGAGGGCTTCCCACATGGCTCAGGGCTAAAGTACTACCTGTCAATTAGGAGACTCAAGAGATGGGAGTTTGATCCCTGGGTCAGAAAGATCCCCTAGAGAAGGAAATGGCAATCCACTACAGTATTCTTGCCTGAAAAATTCCATGGACAGAGGAGCCTGGTGGGCTAATAAGTCCACGGGGGTCACAAAGACTCAGACATGACTGAGCACGCACACACAAGGCAAAGGCTAAGAGAAAGGAGAGGAGGTTAGGAGAAACAAAAGTAACTGCTCATTGGCACAAAGTTTCTTTCTGAGGTGATAAAAATGTTCCAAAATTAGACTGTGGCTGATAGGTGCAAAACCCTGTGAATTTACTAAAAAACAAACAAAACACACTGAATTATAAATTATTTAATAGGTAGATTTTCTGAATTATATCTCAGAAAGATATTAAAAACAAACTCCAGCTCAGATTTAGTTTGTTGGCCCAAGATCATACAGTCGGAAAGCAGCAGAGCTAAGTTCCAAACCCAAGTCTTTTAATACAGTAGCAGTTGCCATTTATCAAGTGCCAACCATGTGCCAGGGGTTTTACACACTCCCATTTAATTCAACAATTCTGGGAGCAAGACGCAACTACTTTCCATTTCTAGGTGAGGAAACACAAACTTAAGTGAAACAACTTGCCCAAAGTCACAGAGCAGATAAATTAATGAGCTAGAATTAAAAGTATATGTTCCAGCATTCCAGACATTCAATTAAGACTGCTGCTGCTGCAGCTAAGTCGCTTCAATCGTGTCCAACTCCTAGCGACCCCATGGAGCCTACCAGGCTCCTCCATCCATGGGATTTGCCAGGCAAGAGTACTGGAGTGGCTTGCCATTGCCTTCTCCTCAATTAAGACTACCATACTTGTTTTCCATATCCATGAATGACATCTATTATTATTTACTTAACATTTAAGTCATTTACTCCTCTTGCCTTAGAAAAGAAGGACGCTATAACCTGAGAGGGTAAAACTGGGGCTGCAGACAGGAATAGAAAAGGTGGCAGGTGAGAACTTAAGACTGACATAATGGCACCCAGGGGAGGAACTGCACATACAGTGCCCACTGAGAGACAAGGCCTGCTGAGAAGGGGGCACAGCCTGACAGACAGATTGCAGGAGGCAGCAGACCAAGATGAAAGGGATGAGACTGAGATATAAGTTAGGAGCTGAGGCCCAAGAGGTGCCAATGGACTCAAGAAAGGAGACTGAGGTGGAAAAACAGAGATGAAAGCTGAGTAGGTATGACTAATACAAAAGGGTGCAACGGAAGAGCTGGGAGACCCCTAAAGAGGCCATAGGAAAAGCTGTCCCGTGATTCAGAAAACACTACCCTAGCCAGTACTGCTTGAGTCAGCAGGTCAAGTTTCTCAAGAGGTCTGTTTGTGGCCAAAGTGAACCTAGCCAAGTAGGTGAAGTCAGTTCTAACACAGCAAAGCACAGGTGTGGGTGAAGAAACAAGATAACTGATGATGAAAGACATTAAGGTCAGAGAAAAGGAATCCCAAGCTCAAAAGTGTGGCTTCTAGGTGCTGAGGAAACTAAGTGAAGGGTAGGGAGTTCTTCTGACTTTATAAATAGAATCTGGACTCTTAGTCGGTGGAACACTGCTAGTAAGCAAAGAAAATAGACCGAAGTTAATTAAGCAGCATCTCAAAAGCAATAATTCAAAAGCCAAAACACAGGAGGTTCTAAACCAGTAATGCACCAGGACATACAAAAGAATCCAGATATTACTGATCATCTCTAACAGTTAAGCAATCCAGTCAGTACATCTAAATTTAAGTGAGGATGATATACAGAAATCCAGCTTTATGATAAAAGATAAAGGGAAAGATAATTTGTTTCATTAAGGGACTATTTAAAATAAGTTTCTTTAAATTACCAAGGTCACTCACTGTTAAATAAGTGCTTTAACCCTATACACAAATTTCCAGAGCATTTCTATAGTACATCTATACAGTGTTTCATTTAGAACTCTTAACCAGTTTCTGAGTTGGGAAATACTTCTATTAGGTTCCCTCTCTGACCCGCTACAGTATCAGCTGAGAATGTCTGCAGACTGCAGTCCCGCAGTCTCCTCGACTGAGGTCTCTGGATTCCAGGCATCTCTGTTTGAATCATTTAACCAACAGACACGCTGGTTTTTAACTTACCTGCCCATACCTTGGATTAGGCTACTTACTGGCTCTACACGAGTAATTCTACACTTGCTATTCCAATTTGTTCTGCTGGCTTCAACTCCACTGCCCACCCTTCCTGCAGCAGTTTGCTCTTATGTCCCTCAAAAGCCAGCTGTTGCTAACTCTGAAGTCCAACTAACTCCATTTCTCCAGGACGTGACTGTCCCTTCCCTTGCTGTTCAAAGTTCTCATTCCTGGCATGACCCAGTCTGACACTCTGGAACTACACACCGCCTAGCACACAAGCTTCCGAAAATAGGGGAAACTGCCCCCCACTCAGAGAACTATCCAATAGAGAAGCTCTTGTTTACCATCTACATACATACATACCAAACACATATATAAAATCTTTAAAAGCTGTTTGAATTATCTGATTTTACCCTAATTAATTTACACTAATAAAAACATAATACTAAAGATAGCTAAGTAGGTCCTTTCTGACTTTCATCCTTTTTAATCTGAGAGTTTCCTCAAATGGAAAAGAAGAGGAAATGCAATCAAAAGCTATTTCTTAAAACAACAGCAACAACAAAAAAAACCTTTCGTTAACTACAGGAAAAGTTTCATGATTTAATCTGCATCAACACTAAGATTTGCAGTTCTCCTAAATAAAATATTTGATCCTTTTTTGGTGGCAACGAAAAACATATTCAAATGAAATAGCCCCATATAACACCAAATCGCCAAAAATATACTTGTAGTTTTTGCTCCTCTAAAAGAATATTAAAGGATATTAAAAGGATAAAAGACCACCTGACCTGCCTCTTGAGAAACATGTATGCAGGTCAGGAAGCAACAGTTAGAACTGGACATGGAACAACAGACTGGTTCCAAATAGGAAAAGGGGTACGTCAAGGCTGTATATTGTCACCCTGCTTATTTAACTTATATGTAGAGTACATCATGAGAAATGCTGGGCTGGAGTAAGCACAAGCTGGAATCAAGATTGCCAGGAGAAATATCAATAACTTCAGATATGCAGATGACACCACCCTTATGGCAGAAAGTGAAGAAGAACTAAAGAGCCTCTTGATGAAAGTGAAAGAGGAGAGTGAAAAAGTTGGCTTAAAGCTCAACATTCAGAAAACGAAGATCATGGCATCTGGTCCCATCACTTCATGGGAAATAGTGGAAACAGTGGCTGACTTTATTTTTCTGGGCTCCAAAATCACTGCAGATGATGACTGCAGCCATGAAATTAAAAGATGCTTACTCCTTGGAAGGAAAGTTATGACCAACCTAGACAGCATATTCAAAAGCAGAGACATTACTTTGCCAACAAGGGTCCGTCTAGTCAAGGCTATGGTTTTTCCAGTGGTCATGTATGGATGTGAGAGTTGGACTGTGAAGAAAGCTAAGTGCCAAAGAATTGATGCTTTTGAACTGTGGTGTTGGAGAAGACTCTTGAGATTTCCTTGGACTTCAAGGAGATCCAACCAGTCCATTCTGAAAGAGATCAGCCCTGGGATTTCTTTGGAAGGAATGATGCTAAAGCTGAAACTCCAGTACTTTGGCCACCTCATGCGAAGAGTTGACTCAAAGGAAAAGACTCTGATGCTGGGAGGGATTGGGGGCAGGAGGAGAAGGGGACGACAGAGGATGAGATGGCTGGATGGCATCACCAACTCAATGGACATGGGTTTGGGTGGACTCTGGGAGTTGGTGATGGACAGGGAGGCCTGGCATGCTGCGGTTGATGGGGTTGCAAAGAGTCGGACACGACTGAGTGACTGAACTGAAAAGGATATTTTACTCAGGCTATGTATGGCTCTTGTCCACCAAGAATGAGAGAAAACAATACTACAAGAGGAACATGGGTTAATAAAATCTCATTAAAATACACTTTAAGGACCCCTAACTCCACAAATGGGTTCAATTAGCCATTTGCCTCTTTGATGCTCTCAAAGCACAAGTAGCATAACTGTTCTTATCTAATTCCTGATTTTCCCATACTAGAAAGCAGAGCCCCTGTTTTATACATAGATATATCTTCATTTTCAAGGACCAGCAGGTAGTAGGCATACAAATGTTTGTTATCTAATACTATAACCAGGATGTTAATTTTAACGATTTCCACAAAAATAATTACAAGGAAAACAGCATATATATAGATATAGATATAGATATAGATATAGATACAGATACAGATATATGGTCTGGAAGTCAACAACTGAAGACTAACCTATCAAATTATTGTTGCTGTTTGTTATTTTAGTCACTAAGTCATATCTGATTCTTTTGCGACCCCACGGACTGCAGCCTGCCAGGCTCCTCTGTCCATGGAATTTCCCAGGCAAGAATACTGGAATGGGCTGCCATTTCCTTCTCCAGGGAATCTTCCTGACTCAAGGATAGAACCCACATCTCCTGCACTGGCAGAGGGATTCTTTACCACTGAGCCACCAGGAAAGCCCAACCTACCAAACACATGAATTTAAAAATACAAATAATACAAACCAAGGGCAACTGCTTCTAAATTATAATTTGGATAATAATCTAAGGAGTTATATCAATTAAAGTTACAGTGTGTGTTTTAATAAATAAATCCCCAAACTGTGGCGTAACACACGTGCTTAGTCGTTCAGTTGCGTCCGACTCTCTGGAACCCCATGGACTGCAGCCCACCAGGCGCCTCTGTCCATGGGGATTCTCCAGGCAAGAGTACTGGAGTGGGTTGCCATGCCCTCCTCCAGGGGATCTTCCCAACCCAAGGATTGAACCCAGGTCTCCCACATTGCAGATGGATTCTTTACCATCTGATCCAGATGGCCTAACATAATAGTTAATTTTTATTTCATGTCTTTAGGGTTTACCAGGTGGCACTGTTCAATAAGTGGATTACCCATATACACAATCTTGCAGAGCATTTCCATAGTAAACCTATACAGTATTTCACTTAGAACTCTTAACTAGTTTCTAAGTTGGGAAATAGTTCTATTAGCTTCCCTCTAATAGGTAAAGAACCCACCTGCCAATACAGGAGACATAAGAGACATGGGTTCGATCCGTGGGAGGGGAAAGAGCCCCTGGAGGAGGAAATGGCAGCCCACTCCAGTATTCTTGCCTGGAGAAATCCCATGGACAGAGAAGCCTGGTGGGCTACAGTCCACAGGGTTGCAAAGAGTCAGATGTGACTGAAGCAACTTAGGACTTAGCATGTATGAAACCCCAAAAGATACATTAATGATCAGCTGGAGGCATGAAAAAGCTGGAGATGACCCAGATGACAAATATCCAGCTCTCTTGGACCCCTCCTTTCCAAAGTTGCTCTGGCAGCCAACACCCAGCCAGCACGTGAAGAAAACAGAGGGCTGTTCAAAGGAGGTTTGTGTTTGCCAGAGTTGAAGAAACACTCAATTACATATTTTTTAGTAGCTTAATTTTCAACAGCCAGTTCTCAATCATATGGCCATCCTCAAGTGCAAGAGGGGCTGGTCATTATAAGTTAGCTGGGATCCAAGAGGAAAAGAAACAATACTGGTGAAAAGCAAGCCAGTTTTCACCTAAGAGGTTTTAAAAGTACAGAGGCGGGGGCACCGCACCAGCTGATCCTCACTCAGATCTAACGGGATCCCCAAAGCCTGTACTTCAGACAGCTGAGCGATTCTAGTTTGTGTCCGCGTTAGGAATGGCTGACTTAGGAAGAAGAACTTGAGGCAAACAGAAACTTCCATGGAAAAGTTTTAAACAATGTGTGGATAAAAAGCACTAAAAGACAAGGAGAGAACTGAGTCTCTGGGCCTGAGGAGCCACCAGGACCTTCTCTCTCCCTTCCTGGAGAGGCCTTCCCGTGGCCCTCTGCCCCGCGCTGGGGACACTTCTCTGGCTTCCCTGCCTCCACGCCTTCCATACCCCCCTCACACTCTCCTCGGCCAGGGACTCTTCTCATTCACTTCACTACCACAGAAAACGCTTTTCTCTGAGCCCAGCCTCACATTTAACTACCTATTTAACGACACTTCTACATTAAATGTCCCACTAGGAAAGCAGTACATCCAGAACTGAATTCATCTACCCTCAAACCAGCTCCTCTTCTTCATGCCCTATTCGCCCAGGCCCTTGAGTCAAAACCCTAGGAGTCAATGATAAATTGGACTTCATAATTAAAAGCTTTTATGCCTCAAAGAATATTACCAAGGGATAGAAAGATGACCTACAGAATAGGAGAAACTTTTTGCAAATCATATTTCTGTTAACGGACTTATATCTAATATGTATAAATAACACTTACAACTCAATAGTAAAAAGACAAATAGCCCAATTAAAAAAGGGACAAAGGATCTGATGAAAAGATGCTCAGCATCATTAACCATCAGGGAAATGCAAATCAAAACCAAAAATGATGCTATTTCACACACACAGGATGACAGACAGTAAGTGTTTCTGAGGATGTGGGGAAACCAGAACCCTCATACACTGCTGGTGGGAATGCAAAGTGACACAGCTACTCTGGAAAATGGACTGGAAGTTTCTTAAAAGGCTAAATACAGAGTAACAATATGACCTAGCTAGTTACACTCCTAAGTACACATCCAAGAGAAATAAAAACTAATGTTCACACAAATGTTCACAGCAGCATTATTCATACTTAGCCAAAAAGTGAAAATAACTCAAATGTCCATCAACTGTTGAGTGGATAAAATGTGGCATACGATACAATGAAATCATTATTTTATTACTCAGCAATAAAAATACTGATACAAGCTACAACATGAATGCCTTCCCTGGTGGCTCAGACAGTAAAGCTTCTGCCTGCAATGCAGGATACCCTGGGTAACGAAGATCCCCTGGAGAAGGAAATGGCACCCCACTCCAGTACTCTTGCCTGGAAAATCCCATGGACGGAGGAGCCTGGTGGGCTACAGTCCATGGGGTCACAAAGAATCAGACATGGCTGAGCAACTTCACTTTCACAATATGAATGAGCTCAGGAAACATGCTAAGGCAAATTTTAGAGGCAAAAAGTAGATTAGTAGTTGTCGAGGGTTGGGGATGACAGGAGCTTGGAGGAATAACAGGTTTAGGGGTTAGAGGTATCTTTTAGGCAAGATATAATGTTCTAAAGTTGTGGAGACACACAACTCTTTGAATATACAAAAAACCATTGAAGTGTATAATTTAAATTGGTTTGTGAATTTTATCAGTAAAGGTGTTTCAAAAAGGAAAAGCTGTAACTCAACAACAAAAAACCACCTCATTAAAAAATGGGCAGAGAAACTGAATAGACATTTTTCCAAAAAACATGCCGATGGCCAAAGAAGCACATGAAAGATGTTCAACATCACTAATTACTAGTAATTTTTAAATTTTAGAAAAAATTTTAAAATAAGGTATCACCTCACACCTGTAAGAATGGCTATTATCAAGAAACCAAGAAAAAACAAGTGTTGGCAATAACACGGAGAAAGGGAACCCTCATACACTGTTGGTGGTAATGTACATTGGTGCAGCCAGCATGGAAAACAATATGGAAATTCCTCAAAAAATTAAAAACAGAACTACCATATAATTCAGCTATCCCCTTTCTGGGTATTTATCCAAACAATACAAAACACTAATTAGAAAAGATACATGCACACCTATGTTCATAACAGCATTATTCACAATAGCCAAGATATGGAAGTAATGTAAATGTCCATCAATAGGTGAAAGGATAAAGATGAGGTATACAATGGATACTACTTATACATTATTATTTAACTTATATGTAGAGTATCTCATACAAAATGCTGGGCTGGATGAAGCACAAGTTGGAATCAAGATTGCCAGGAGAAATATCAAAAATCTCAGATATGCAAATGACACCACCCTTATGACAAAAAGCAAAGAGGCACTAAAGAGCCTCTTGATGAAAGTGAAAGAGGAGACTGAAAAAGTTGACTTGAAACTCAACATTCAGAAAACTAAGATCATGGCATCCAGTCCCATCACTTCATGGGAAACAGATGGGGAAACAATGGAAACAGTGACAGACTTTATTTTTGGGAGTCTCCAAAATCACTGCAAATAGTGATTGCAGCCATGAAATTAAAAGACGCTTACTCCTTGGAAGAAAAGCTATGACCAACATAGACAGCATATTAAAAAGCAGAAACATTACTTTGCCAACAAAGGTCTGTCTAATCAAAACTATGTTTTTTCCAGTAGTAATGTATGGATGTGAGAGTTGAACAATAAAGAAAGCTGAGCACCAAAGAATTGATGCTTTGGAACTGTTGTGTTGGAGAAGACTCTTGAGAGTCCCTTGGACTGCAAGGAGATCCAACTAGTCTATCCTAAAGGAAATCAATCTTGAATATTCATGAAGGACTGATGCTGAAGCTGAAACTCCAATACTTTGGCCACCTGATGAGAAGAACTGACTCAATGGAAAAAACCCTGATGAAGGGAAAGACTGAAGGCAGGAGGAGAAGGGGATCACAGAGGACAGGGGACATGAGTTTGAGCAAGCTTCGGATGTTGGTGATAGAGGCCTGGTATGCTGCAGTCCATGGGGTCACAAAGAGTCAGCCACGACTGAGTGACTGAACTGACTGACTGACTTATCCATTAAAAAAAAAAGTGAAATTCTGCCCTTGTGAAAACATGGGTGAACCTTGAGGGTATTATACAAAGTCAGTCAGACAGAGAAAGACAAATACTGTACGCCTTCACTCATGGATGGAATATAAAAAACAAATAAAAAACAAAATAAATGAATAAACCAAACAGAAACAAACATAGAGAACCAAGTAGTGATTAGCAGAGAGGAAGGGGTGGGGATAGGAGACAGAAGTGGTAAACATACTGTAGTATATACAGAGGTAGAAATACAATGTCGTACACATGAAACTTATAAAATGTGATAAACCAATGCTACCACAATAAACACATATTTTTTTAAAAAAGAAAAAGCTATCAAACTTTTAATCCAGAAATTGAAGCAAGAGAAAAGGCTGCTTCTCCAGATTAATTTATATGACAAAGTTTATGAAGACTTGAGTACTTTTTAGGTAACAGGATATAAAAAATATCGTGCTCGACAGTAGTAACTTTCATTCTAGGCTTTTAGAACAAGCCTTTGTGTTAGAAACAACTGCTTCCTGATTTCCCTTTCAAAATATTTTAACTGTCCTGTGCTGCATGTTTTAATATTATCCGTGGCCTTAAATCCTTAACAGTAGAAAAGACATACCTTTAACTTTATAACAAACAAATTATGAAACCATCACCAATTAAGAATTTGAACTTAAATTTACTAGGTAAAAGTGAACTTTAGTTGTGGGAGCAGTAACTCCATCTAGACTTTGCTTTGTATACCAATCAGCATATACAAAGAATCCTGGCAATTTTTCTTAAAATCAGCATCACACAAGGAAAGTGGATGAATGAATCAATTAATAGTATAACTAAGAACTGGGGTTATGGATATGAGTGGGAATCAAACCTAAAGTACTTGAGAACTGTAATCACTGTGTACCATATACTGTGACACTTTAAAAAATAGATTGGTTTAAGTAACTGAAGATTTCATTAGCTTTTACTTTAAATTAGAAGTATTACTCAATGATTAGTTTGACGTGACTTGTCCATAGGAGACACTATCCAAAACAAAAAGGCTTAACCCTTCGGGCACAGAACATTTTCAGGTGCATCTTATTCTAGCCCAGGGAGAGTGCATTCACTGAATTTTACATTAGGCTAGAAAAACAAAAAGGAAATGAAATGCTGAGAAACCTAATACACCCCAAACCTAACTCCTTGGATTATCTGCCCCCCCCCCCACCCCCCACTACCACAATCAGTGTTCACTTGCATTCATGTATAATTGACCCTGGTGGGACTACTGGGCTTCCCTGGTGGCTCTGACAGTGCCATGTGTAAGACTTGGGTTCAATCCCTGGGTTGGGAGGTTCCCCTGGAGGAGGGCATGGCTACCCACTCCAGTCTTCTTGCCTGGAGAAAATCCCCATGGACTGAGGAACCTGGCGGGCTCTCTCAGGTCGCAAAGAGTCGGACACAGCTGAGCAACTAAAGCACAGCACAGTGGGACTATGCACACAAAAAATTACCAAATGCTTTATGACTATAGGACACAATTCTATAAATAAATAAGTCATTATTATATATACAAGGATCCTTTAAAGATGTACTCATTTCTATTCGAACTTCAGCTTAGTAATTAATATATTCAGTTTACACTAAATGAAAAGGTTTTACATATGTTCTGAATTACAGCAGTAGCCACCTAACAAATCTTGGGTGTCCCTATTTGTCTTTTATAATCTACTCTTCTAAAACCTGTAATTTAGCAGTTATTTAACTTTATGGTTTCATGTACCTCTCAAAGGATCTAATGAAACTATAAAGTGTCTTGAAAAAAGTATACATATACACATTCCCTCTGAAGCCCTTCACAGAGCCTACATCAGACTTCCATCACCTGCCTATCAGTCCAAACTTCTTAACCTTGTACTCTAAGTACTTCATAATGTAGTCACTGTTAATTCAACCAATCTATCTCCAGTCCTTTCCAACTACAACCACCAATCCGGTCTACCTCCTCACTGTGTGTGTGTGTGTGTGTGTGTGTGTGTGCTTGGTCATGTCTAACTCTTTGCAAACCCATGGACTGTAGCTCACCAGGCTCCTCTGTCCATGAGATTCTCCAGAAAAGAATACTGGAGTGGGTTGCCATGCCCTCCTCCAGGGGATCTTCCCGATCCAGGGATTGCACCCAGGTCTCTCACACTGCAGGTGGATTCTTTACTGGCTGAGCCACACACCATCCTCTATTTCTGGCTTGCCTTCAGGGATTCCCCTTGTTGCTTTCCTGCACCAATGTCTGCTTTCGACAAAGTCTTTCTGTGAACCTCAAACACTTCCCTAGCCATGGTTTCCCTCTTCCTAAAATCAGATCATCTGATCCTTTCTGAATTTGGAATCATGTTATCTGCAACTCTTACAAAGCACTGCATGTTCTACACTGTATCATACAAGGTATTAAAAAATTAAGAAACATACGACTTAAAAAACTTATTTTAAAACTATATGTTAGTTACATTTTCAAAGAATATGCCCCATGTTTTTCTTCAACTTCTATAAAGCTTTTCACATGAAGCATCTCAAACACTGTGCATTTATTTATGTGTGTCTTCACCTGGTGGCTCAGATGGTAAAAAAAAAAAAATGCCTGCAATGAAGGAGACTCGAGTTCAATCCCTGGGTCAGGATGATCTCCTGGAAAAGGAAATGGCAACCACTCCAGTATTCTTGCCTGAAGAATTCCATGTATAGTCCATGGGGTCACAAAGTGTTGGACACGAATGAGTGACTAATGCTTTCACTCAATTTCAAGCCAATAAGACTCTTCAGTGCAGAGACAGTAGCTACTGCAGCTTTGTGTCCCACACAATATCCAACACAAAGTAAGGAAACATTTGATATGGAATACTTGAACATCTGAGCATAAGTGTCTTTTGAGCATATCACACATCCTGTATCCCCAATTAGAAGATTTTTCAGAATCATTTTTTTTTCCTACTGTAAAGTCAAATAATGTTCTACCCTTGATAAGGAGAGTGAAATACTTAACAAGTAAGAAGTTACTAACTATCCAAAATAGCGATTTAAATCCATCCAACATGTACTCATTGATATGTCAACTCTGCTCAAAAAAAAAAAAAAACCTTTCAATATATCAAGTTCAGTTCAGTCGTGTCTGACTCTTTGCAACCCCATGTCCCACGGCATGCCAGGCCTCCCTGTTCATCATCAATTCCCAGAGTTTACCCAAACTCATGTCCATTGAGTCCGTGATGCCATCCAACCATCTCATCCTCTGTCGTCCCCTTCTCCTCCTGCCTTCAATCTTTCCCAGCATCAGGGTCTTTTCAAATGAGTCAGCTCTTCGCATCAGGTGGCCAAAGTACTAGAGTTTCAGCTTCAACATCAGTCCTTCCAATGAACACCCAGAACCGATCTCCTTTAGAACGGACTGGTTGGATCTCCTTGCAGTCCAAGACTCTCAAGAGTCTTCTCCAACACCACAGTTCAAAAGCATCAATTTTTCGGCACTCAGCTCAGTCATCCATACCCGACTACTGGAAAAACCACAGTCTTGACTACACGGACCTCTGTTGGCAAAGTAATGTCTCTGCTTTTGAATATGCTGTCTAGGTTGGTCATAACTTTCCTTCCAACGACTAAGCGTCTTTTAATTTCATGGCTGCAATCACCATCTGCAGTGATTTTGGAGCCCCCAAAAATAAAGTCAGCCACTGTTTCCACTGTTTCCCCATCTATTTGCCATGAAGTGACAGGGCTGGATGCCATGATCTTAGTTTTCTGAATGTTGAGCTTTAACCCAACTTTTTCACTCTCCTCTTTCACTTTCATCAAGAGGCTCTTTAGTTTTTCACTTTCTGCTCTAAATTTGGTGTCTTCTGCATATCTGAAGTTACTGATATGTTTCCTGGCAGTCTTGATTCCAGCTAGTGGGAATCTTCCAGCCCAGCATTTCCCATGATGTACTCTGCATATAACTTAAATAATATATCAAGAATTCTTATCTAATGAACATTAACCAAGGAGGCTGACAAAGATGACTCCTACACACACACACACAAATCCCAAAGTGAAAGCTATTATCCTTTAGTATTACTGCAAACAAAATTTAACTCAATATGAAACAAACTCAGAAAATGGAAACAAAAACCATCCAGATTATAAATATGCACAGAGGCAGTAAAA